>NW_026889758.1:6617500-7100000 GCF_033153115.1 Saccostrea echinata | reverse complement strand
CAGATGTGCAGTAAGGTTTCGGAATTTTCATTTTTACCCTGGGGGTCAAATGAGGGTCGAAAAATGACGTTTTTTATGCAAAAAGCCCCTGGTTCCCAGAACTCCTCTTACATTTTACACAGTAGCCTAATCGTCTTTTGGGAGATGGTTGGTGGTGTCCTGTAGATGTGCAGTAAGGTTTCGGAATTTTCATTTTCACGATGGGGTCAAATAGGGGTTGAAAAATAACGTTTTTTATGCAAAAAGCCCCTGGTTCCCAGAACTCCTCTTACATTTTACACAGTAGCCTAATCATCTTTTGGGAGATGGTTGGTGGTGTCCTATAGATGTGCAGTAAGGTTTCGGAATTCTTATTTTCCCCCTGGGGGTCAAATGGGGGTCAATTTTTTTAAAAAAAATATTTAACATGTTTAAACATCCTGGTTCCCAGAACTTCCCTTATATTTTATGCACTAGCCTTAAATCATGATCATTTGGAAGATGATTGATTTTGTCCTGTGGATGTGTAAAATGGTTTTAAAATTTGCATTTCCATGTGGATAGCAAATAGGGGCAGGAAAAAATCTACACTTCTTGGGAATGTTTCCATATTAATCATGCTTTTGTTGTTCTTAAAAAAAAGAATTTTGAAGATATTTTTTCCTTTTAAATCTCTATAAAACTGATCCCTTATTGTGGCCTGAGCCTATCCTCGGAGGTCATGATTTGAAAACTAGAAATATGTCCATAGGACATAAATGCCCCGCCGAATGTATATTACTAATGCAACATGAAAATTTGTATGAGTGTATGAAGTTTGATGAGAATATCTTGAACAGTTTCTTTAAAATTGAAACTAAAATCTAAAAAAAATGGATATAGATGATAAATTCTCACAAAATTATCTATAAGTGCATGCTTACATAAAAATATCTTAGATTGTTTCTTTAAAACTAAGCAAAATACAAATTAAAGAGAAGGGAGGTCAAGGTCACAGGAAAGTGCAAGATGAAAAGTTTTTGATGCAGTGGAAGAGCTCTCACTAATACATATCAGCATATTAGGTTTGATAAAAATATCTTGAATGATTTATTTAAAACTGAGCTTAACACTTATTTGAGAAAAGAGAGGTCAAGGTCAACGGAAAGGTTGAGGTCAAAATGTTGATGCAGTTGAAAAACTTATATCAGTATGTATTTACTATTAGCATAGAAGTTCAACAAAAATATCAGAAATGGTTTATTTAAAATGTAGATAAACACTAATTTAAAAAAGTGAGGTCAAGGTCAAAGGAAAAGTCAAGGTCAAAAAAGTTGATGCAATTGATATCTCTCAGCAGTATATATCAGCATATGAAGTTTGATAAATATATCTTGAATTGTTTATTCAAAACTGATCTATACACTAATTTAAGAAAAGTAAGGTCAAAGGAAAATTCAAGGTCAAAAATCTTGATGCAGTTGAAAAGCTTACATCAGTATGTATCAGCATATGACATTTTATTGAATTCGGACATGACAAACACTATATGCCTCGGCCATATTCATGGCAGGGCATAAAAAACTTGAATCTACACTATATGAGGATGTTCCATATCAAAATGACTAACAAGCAAATTCAAAGAATTGTGGTCCCCTACTTTCTGTGTCCTAGTGGATGGGATGCCATTATTTATGACATATTGTTTCAAATATGCACGCCCTATCATATGTCATTCAAAAGTAATCACCAAAGTTAAAATTTTTGAAAATTAGGTAAAACATCAAGGTCAAGGGGTAAAAAAAATCATAGCATGCTTGGAAACATCTTGTTACAGGTAATGTACCTGTCAAATATAAAAGTCCTATCTCTTCTCAGTCAAAAGTTATAAGGAAATATAACATTTTTGAAAAGTAGGTTAAACTTCAAGGTCAATGTCACAGAGTCAAAAGTCATGATATATTTAGAAAGGTCTTGTCACAGGTAATATACATGCATAATATGAATGCCCTATCTTTTCTCTTTCAAGATGATCATTTAAAATAATGTTAAATTTTTTGAAAAGTAGGTCAAACTTCAAGGTCAAGGTCTTGGGTTCAAAAATCATGGTATGTTTAGAAAGTTCTTGTAAGTAATGTACATGTGAAATATGAAAGCCCTATCTCTTATTATTCAGAAGTTATGACCAAGGTTAAACTTATTGTGACAGACGGACAGACTGACAAATGGACAGACTGACAGACAAATGAGATTTAATGTCCCATAGGTCCCTTTTGCGAAAACGGAGGACAATAATGCCCTTGCTGTTCATGAGAAGAAGATTTATGATGGAAAAAATCCCCTGCATTTTTCTATGTAAATCATTGGATCCCCATATGTGGCCCCACCCTACCCCAGTGGGTCATAATTTTAACAAATTTGAAGCTACACTAAGTCTATGTAAAGAAAGTTTCAACTTTTTGGGCCCAGTCAGTGGTTCTTGATAAAACTTTTTTAAAATGATACCACTAAATTTTCACTAATTCTTGATTATCCCCCCTTGAAAGAGGGTGTGACCCTTCACTTGAACAAACTTAAATCCCCTTTACCCGAAGATGCTTTGTGGCAGGGTTGGTCGAAATTGGCCCAGCGGTTCTAGTGAAGAAGACAAAAATGTGAAAAGTTTACAGGCGGACAGATGGATGACAAACAAAATGTGATCAGAAAACCAGAAAAACTCAAGTGAGCTAAAAACTGATGATCACTAGTACTTGGAAAGAGTTACAGTATTATAAAGCAGTTTTTTTTTCATGCATTGTTTTCAGAATCTGAAAAGGTATGACTTGTATCCATGTTGAAAAAACTTCACATTTCAGAAAACAGTATGATTAAAAATAGTTAATCAAGGTGCTTTGAGTAGCAAAATAAGCTAAACTGGTATAGCTAATTCAAGCACAGAGCTTAGTGAATTTTAAAATGCACAACCTTTTCAACTCTTAACCATTCTTAAAATATTTATATCATCATTTCTGATTCAAGGGAGAACTAGAGATATGATCAGAAGTATATCTGTTGACTAATAAACATGTACATGTATATTGTGTTTTTTAAGTCATTAATGTTTGTTTGTTGTTAAATGTCCCTCTTGGGAATTTTTCATTCATACGGAGACACCACCACTTAAAAATAATGAAGACATACAAGTCGGATTTGAAGTTAACATTCATTTTAGGAGTTTTCAACAATTAAGATGTAAAGAGATAACTCCTTCCCCTTGCCCCTTCCCCTTCCCAGACCCCTGTTTGTTCATGTATGCAAACTAGTCTAATACTTTGGTTTGACATAAAAAAAAATGTGAATATATACAAATAGTTTAATGGTCCATCTCTTTGAATGATTTTCATTCCTAATTCTAGGAGGGTACATGGGTTGACCCAAATTCATGAATGAAATGTCAAGTAATCTTATCATTGATGCACTTTTATTTAATTTGATGTAGTCATATTATGAACATTTCCAGTTCATTAAGAGAGTGGGGATGACCTCCAGGGGTTCATAACCTTAAACCATTAGATGTACATAACATAATAACACAAGAAACAAAATTACGTATGTATAGTCAAATGGAAAAGTTTTCTACTATTTAGGAGTCACATGATCATTTGTCATTTCAGGGACAGGGAGCGGCTAGGGAGATTGGAACCCCCCCCCCCCCCCCTGGAATTTGCAGAGTTATTTAAATAGGACTATATACTGATTTACAGAAGCAAATAAAAAATGACTTTAAATGCCCTCCCCCCTTTAAAAACATGGACCCCACCATCATTGTTTTTATTTTGCTTGTTTGTTTGGTTTTTTTTTTTTTTTGCTCCTCAGGAAATTCTGGGCTGGAATTTTTTTTGACTGAGGTGTGGACCCCCCCCCCCCCCCCCCCCCCCCCCCCCGAAAAAAATTCCCGGATCTGTGCCTGTAACTGAATGTAATGTCGACAACGGGAGATAACTCTTCAGAATGTGAAATTCGTCTACTGTGGCACCCGATGATCCACTCTCTACATTCAGTGTCTGAGAGAGAAACGAACGACAACTCTGCATAGGAGATTGCCGATGATCTTTGATCCTTTTTAAACTTTAACCTAACCATTTGCATTTCGGTTTATTTTACCCCAATCTATACTTACACTTGTACTTACCGACTGTCATAGGTCCTGTCAACTTCATGAAATATAATCCAATTAAAACACAAAATGAATTAATTTCCACTGATATACATGTAACACTGCACCACACCATGTCACATGGCATGTGCAATCTAAAAATGATAATGGTAAAACTAGTACTAGTACTGGTAGGGTGACGCAAGCCCAATGTGATGTAGAAATTTTCAAAAAGGTGTTCACATACATGTACAGTACAAGAACAAATTTTAAATTATCATAACAAACGATGTTTAACATAACTTTGCCATCTAGGCCTATTTCCAAAAACAGGCAAATTGTGTGTGCGTGTTGGGGGGGGGGGGGGTGAGAAAATTGATTGGGTATGGCTTTTCAAGGAGGTTTTTGCCTAATCAAATACTAAAAAAAGTTTGCACATTTTGATAAATTCATCAAAAATGCTTTGTACTAAAATAATATTATTTGTTGTTGAGAAAATAAATTTGAAAAGTTCCAATTATGGGCCAAAAATTTATACCTCCCCCCCCCCCTTTTAGCAAAACCTAATTTTCATCATTAATTAAATTCTGTTATTTCAGACTGGTAATGAATTAAGTATATGAAATGCGTATAAGAGGTTCATGGGTCACATAGTCACCTGAGCATTTTATGCTCGATTTGACAAATACATGTACTGTGTAAATTATAGAATTGATTGGACTTTTTTCCTTGGTAAGCCCAATATGAAGGAGTGTGCATTTAGAGGCAAACACCTTAGTGCGGGTATTACTGTCTCATGACAGCATCTAGTTATTATTAGTCTTTAGAGTGTGTCATTAACATATCAATAAAGCTGATAAAATTTAAAATGATTTCAAAAAAGCATTGATGAAGTTGTACATTCATTGAGGCATGCAGGGAGAACATGAAATAAAAATCTAATGATTTAAATCCTTCAGTCATTTAATTGTCCTCACAAGATAGCTAGATCCTCATAGATTGAGATTATATACACACTGTGTTACCTATGACCCAATTAATTGGAATTACATACAAGAAATGGTTTATGTGCACTGATGCATACTTGGTCAACATGCAATAAAGCACTTAGTTAAATGGCAGCAGATATTTTCTGTATGTTAAAATGTACATTGTTTGAATGACAAATTTTCATATTTTAGGTATATAATAGGATGACTTTGGTTATTAGGGACAGCTAAGGTGCACAATAATACAATGAAGTAGGAGCCTACAGGTCCCTCTATAACACAGTATGACAATGGATGTGGATCCAGCACCCACAGACTTTCTCCATGGACTGAACAGGATCAGATGCAATGGTTCTCGAATCAAGGTGGGAAATAGAGACTTTACATCTGCCTCTGAAGCCCTGGAAGCTTACCTGGACCAATATGCAGGTAATCAAACTGGCCTTTTACACTAGTATTGATGGAAACACAAACTTATGCATTGAAAATTTTGAGTTATTAAAAAAATTTAACTCAGGCTATGGCTTTATAAGCAATATCATAACTCTTAGAGCAGTACAATTTACTAGCTGCAAGATCAACAGCAAAAATTGACTACTTTGATCTACAACTGTGTCTTTGGATACATTTAGAACTACTCTTAGTCTCAGGGAGTCTATTAAGTTCACATTAGAAAATTTATAAGGCATTCTTTGCAGATAATTGAGTTGTTTATATTCTGAATTTTTTGTGTATTTTGAAGGTTTGACCTCTAAATACAAAGGTCGCTATAGGCAGAATGTGTCAGATCTATTGGATCCTAAGTCTGCCCTCCATCTCACTGCAGAACGATCTCTGCAAACAGGTGTCCGGGACACAGCCGCTGAACTCCAGCTGGCCAACGCTAGGGAATCTATCAATGAATCTTATGACAAAATGAAAAGGAGTATGGCTCTCAGAGCTGAAGGTATTTAAAGATTTCAAAAGTTTTGGATTATATTTACACTAAAAGTATTACAAATGTACAATTTTATCAGTTAAGAAGATCTTTAGATTTTGAGTAGAAATACCTTAAGGAGGCTGGGGGGTCAAGAAATTAACCATCAGATATAACTTATTTTTTTAGATATGATATCTTAAGCTGTCAACTATCATTTGGCAAACAAAATTTTCATACATTTTAGTGTATATCTTTATATGGAGCTCTTCTTCTAAAGGAGATCAATATAGTCTAAAAATGACCACAACCACCCAGCCCTCTTAAGTTATATAATAAATAGATTTGTAGTGTTTCACCTAGCCCCACCCCCCTTTTTTATTTTTTAGATATTTGACTTATAATAATGGCTTAGTAGTAAAGACACCAAAACATTTTTCATATTAACTTGTTCATTATTCACTTGTACATCAATTTCTGACGTGCTATTCATATTTGCACTACAGTGTCACCCCTATCAACAAATCAAAAAATTTTTGTTATATGTATAGAATAATGAAGGCATAAAAAAATCCATGTTTTCATACAAGTTTGTCACCACACATTGTTATAAAACACATTTTTAAACATGCATTTTCCAGAACTTACTCAGACTAACAATCATTTTAAGGTGCTGAATGTATTTATGTTAACAAAAATTTTATGTAAAGTTTTTTAATATTTTTGTAATGGCCTCAGATCGGGAGAGGAGAAACCGACATGGTAAGACACTGGTATAATGTGTAGAGAGTGAAGGCATGTTTTGAAAGTAGTTCAATCACATCAATACAAAATTGTGAAGTTTTGACAAGGTGTTTTCTTTTGCAAGAATATGATTTTATACAGTCTTACAGTACAGTTTCCTTCAAACAAAATTTCCTCTGCTGGTTTAGTTAACTTTGATATATTTTAGGAAATTTTATGATGGACAAAATATATGAAGTGACACAGTTTCTGGTTGTTAAAATGGGATTTAAGTTAAAGTTTATTAATTTTCAATAGGCCAGATTTCTTTTTTATTGCACTTTCTATACCCTGAATTATTTTCCCTTGTTCCATTCATGCTCATGAAAAATATGTCAAAATATACTGAGTTAGAGAAAAGAATATAAAGTTAATTTGACACTTGATAACTTTGCTACTTATCTATGAAATCACTTTGTTATAAACATGTACATGTATATATTACAGACAGACTCAATTTGAGGCTTCCTATGTGTATTTTGGCATGAATTGATTGCATATGCATGTTTTATACACTGCATGTTTAAGTTTAAGGTGTACAATTTGCACCAAAGACTACATAACATCACTGGCCAAAGCATGCCTCCGTACTTCTGTTTGTTTCTGATGAACTGGAATATTATATAGTACATCTTTATATATTATTGTGTGCTGTTTATAATGAGCTGGAATATTGTATGCATCTATATATATATTGATGTGTGAGCTGGGGTATTGAATATAGTATGTCTATGTTTAATGTTGTGTGCTGTTTATGATAAGTTGGAATATTGTGTATATTACATCTATATATATAACGTTGGGTGCTGTTTATGAGCTGGAATATTGAATATCATATATCTGTGTATATGTTTTGTGCTTTTTGTGATGAGCTGGGATACTGTATATATATTAGCAGGTCATTGGAAAGTTGACAGAGGTATGCATGCACTTCTGTAACCATGCCATGTAATCCAGACCTCATGATGCTTATCATACTCTTAAAGCTAACATTTCATTTACTCTTTAATTTCTACATTGTATATGCATTGTTATACAGATATTTGTGAGGCAATGTGGAGTTTTCTAATTCTAATTTTACAGGATTTTTTTTTTACATACAACATATTGGCCAAGTCAAAATGTACAAGACTGAAAAAAAGCTATGAGAGTTATAATTTGCTGTAACAGGAAAAAAATATTCAAAGCAAATATACACATACATGTACCGGTATTTTAAAATGTTTTTATAGCATTAGATTAATTTTCCATGTTGCATCATCATCCATTGTCATTGTGTTTCATTTTGTAAGTAAACCATCTTTTTTTCTGCAGTAAGAACCTTTGGGAGTTTGGGGGGCAGCTTCATACTGGAGCTTAAGGAAAGTAATTAAGAAATAAACAAACATTTATATCAGTTTATCAATCCTAAGAAATAATAAAGAAAAAATTCATCAGAAGAGACCCCTTTTTGGTATCATAAATCTGTAAAAGATTTTGCAGAAGAAGAATTTGGTTTACTTTGGCTTTGGTATCAGGCTTTACAAATGTAATCAGTATATCTCCATTTTCTACACATTTCTTATAGTAGAATCATTATTTTGTACCCATTCATTGTGAAGTTCATGTACTTTTCATGTACAGCTGTGTTCTATAAAGAACAAGAGATTTGTGATATATATGGATATTAAACAACTGAAAAATATTGGTAGTGGGGCTTAAAATATTTGGTTTAACTAATATGAAATCTCAGGGCATACTGGTACTTGTTTTATAATTGTGTTTTAATTCCACTTAATCAAAAGATAAGAACATTTTATTAAAAAAATTAAAATCAGTTAGAAGCCTTTTGAAACTTTGGTGAAAAATTAAATACACATGTATATGAATAACTGGAAATATAGACATAAGAGGAAATCCTAATTCAAACAGTAGTAAATGTTTGAAATTATGGAGAAAACAGTTCAAATACTAGTAAAAAAAAAAGACTACATTTCCATATTTATAAGTCTATGTTAGATGGTTATTTGCTATTAAAGTAAAATTGAATATAAATATTGCTCTTTCAGAAGGGATTGGGGTATTTATTTAGTAATTTTATTAAACTTAATATTAAATGTACAATATATTTATAGAATACATTTCTGAATTTTCAGTGGATGAAGCTTTAAACAAATCAGGAGAATTATTACATAGAATAGCTCATGATGAACCCTTACCAAAGGAAGGGCCTAGTGATGTAGAAAGTGTCAATACAGACACACTGATCAATATGAAGCTGGGTTCAGCTGCACAGAAGCGAGGACATGTATACTCTTATAAAAACCCCAGGAACCGGTCCAAGACAGTGGGGGCCGCTCCCCAGAAAAGGGACCTTTCTAGTGTAGAAGACATTCTTGGATCAAGGCGGAGTGGTCTGGCAAACCTCCCTCCTCCAACAAGCTACAAGTCGTCCCAGACAAGGGAGAGAAGTAGGTCTGTGTCTCCGTCTTCATTCAGACACCATGAGAGGTTAGCCAGCAATCCAGCCAGACAGGCTTATGACATTCCAGTGAAAAGCTATGATTTGGATTTATCTGAGAGCAGGAAGCCACCCAGCTGGATTGATGCTCTGGATATTTCCAATCCCAGTGAGAGCTTTTGGTCAAAGAGAGACCTTGTGTCTGGTAGGCCCGCTCCCAGCTGGGTCCATGGACTAGATAAATCTGATATTACATGTGTTACAGCTGAACTACCTCAAAAGCGAGTGGGCTTCTCAGAAAATGTGGCTCAATCAAACTTTAATAGATCACATGACTCAAACCCTCCTGGTCTAGATTTTAATGATTTACTATCCAAATCACCAGGGAAATCTTCTTTAAAGTCACCAAAGTCAAGTCGAAAAGCCTACAATTTCTCCAGCAAGTTGGCACCAGAAGTACTTAAGGCTGGAAACACCAGTGCAAATAGCAGTGATATTTTAGAAAAATACTTAGAAACCTCAACAAAGGCAGATAACTCCTATGATGTGTCCCATCCCCCACGATGTTCTAGCTTGGATACTGAGGCATTGTTAGCAGGGATATCAGCACCAAACAAAAGTGACATTACAGGAGCAAGCCCTATTGTGCCAGGTAAACTTGATGGTCAAGATAACTGTCAAGTATTTAAGTCAATGAAAAACTAAAAAGATTTTTTTTTTGTACATGAGTGTTCATGTACTGGTATGTACATGTCTCTTCTATGACTCAAATACAGTACAATATAATAAGGGTATTTTCCTGCGCCAGTGCTATTTTGCTGTTGTTTCTGTAGTTTGTAAGTGTCTGACATTTAGGGATTTATTAACGATAACTATTTATGAAACATTGCTGTCCAAATTAAGAAATTTGAAAAAAAAAGTCTAACATTAAAACAGGATTCAACTTAATAAACTAGAGTTGGTGCAAATTCAATTTTAAGTTTGAAAGTATAAATAGTAAAACAGAATAACTCATTGGCCAAAAGGTACATATATTTCGATTTTTGCTTCTTTGGAGCTTAAAAAAGGAATGCTTTATCTGTTAGTTGATGAAATTTTGTATTAAAGATCAATCCCCAGCACGGCCTGGAATGTCTAATCGAGCTTGGAGTCCGGACACAGATATGGTACTGGACGGTGATCGTTCCTGGGAGAAACCTGTATTACCTTGTCTGTAAGAAACCAGCAGCTACTTTGTGTTTAAACCAGTCCTTAACATTTTACAAATTTCATATTTCTACCAGCATATGATGCTTAATTTAATATAAAACACATTTATGATATCACATCACCCATTTGAACAAGAGATAATAAATTTTCTATTTTAGAAAGCCACCAGTCTTAACAGATGATGATGACTTACAGACTGACACACTGACAGGGACACCACAGCCCGGCAGTTTGGAGGCCTTAAAGAACATGTTGTTTAAACTCCAAACTGAGGCTGCAGCTCATGCAGCTGGAAATCCTACCACCATAGAAAATCTTCAGGTAAGCTAACATAGAGAATCCAAACACTATATAGATACTGGGAAATCACAAAATTTTGTGGGGGTTTGATTTTAGTTGTTTTTGTGGTATGAAAAGACCCACAAATTCTTATCCCCCACAAAATGTTAAGATAAAGTAAATTCAGATCCCTTGAGCCAGTAATTTTTCTTGATAGTGGCACTGTGACGGAAAAAGGGGAAAACTGACAAAAGTAGAATTTTTGGATGACACATGCAAAGTTTATTCAATTCTTGAAGATATTAGGTTTCAGAAAATTGCAGGTCTCAGAACCTAAAAAATCTACTTTTTTGGAGAAAAATAAAAGTAAAAATAATTTTAGTTTGCCCCAACACAAAAATATTGCTTCACTTCTTCCTTTTTATTGTGTGCATGTGCAGAAAAGTTGAAGAATTTACCATGGTGTCAATTCCATAGATATAAATATGGGATGACCAAGGATTTTGATACAATCTTCAATAAAGATGATCAGAACTTATTTTTTACTTCTGTTTGCTCCAATTCAATGTTGTTTACAAGTTTCACGCTAAAAAGAAAAGTCGCTCGACCTTGACATCGTTGATATTGACGATAACAACAAAGCGGTAGATACAACCTTTGTTTTTCCGGCACTTACATTTTGCAGTTCTTTTCTTGCTTTACAGTGCAGTTGAGTTGTCAAAACTTCGCTTTAGTCATATTTCACATAAATCTTTTGTTTTATGATGCAATTATCTTAAAAGAAACACATGATTTTGACTCATTATGTAACTTTAAACCACAAAAATGTCACTCCTTGAAAATAAGAAATTTTCCAGTAACTAATTAAAGAAGGAAATTCCTTGATCCTGGAAATCTGACATGTAATCTTATGTGCATCCAAAACTAAAAATTCCTCACAAACAGTTTTAAAAAGCCTCAGGCAATACAAGCATAAAATACTTCAAGAAAATATTTAGATTTGTGGAAAAAACCTCTTCATCATTGTCTAAAGAGTTTTAGAGTAAAAACTAGAAACCCATTAAGAGGTGAAATAATGCTCAGTGTTTTTTTACCTTTAGGCTGGAGCTCCTAGTACAGATAGAGCTGAGGATGACATTCCTGCCCTGGAGGGTTACAACTGGAAAGAGCAGCCCGGGGGGCAGTCCCTAGAAAAGTCTGTATCAGTAACACTTTGTTTTAAACACAGTTAAACATATATTACACACTCATAATTAAGCTCAGTTTTTCTCACCAGCTGTTTAGCGTAATGCCAAATTGGTGCAATATGGGACTAAGCTTCTAAGTGTACTTGATTAAATCTTGTGTGTATACTTAAATTATTGAATAGAATCAGCCGGAAAGGCACTAATATGATGATCATAACTGCAAAAATAAGTATGTTTACATTACTTTATGTTCATATACAGCCATTTAAACCCCTTTAACTGATTGTATATTTCAGAGCTCTCCATCACCTAGGAAACCTTAAGACCATTGTTAACAATGAGAAGGCAGCTCGAAGTAGATCTCCGTCCCCCCACAGATTAAGGAGTCGATCCTACTCCCCCACACGGTCGAGATCAGCACTTAGCTAGTCAAACTGTTAAAGACTTTTGTTAATTACACAATTGATATGCATGTTAGCTTAGGAGAATGGACATTTGGAATTAAACTTATTTATACTCATTGCTTATCAGTCCCATTAAAGATAGAATTGATTCTGTATCATTCATTGTATTACAGTAGACCTCTATTGTTGCATTAAAAACAATTACATGTATTATGTATGATAAAGTGGCAAGATCACAATGGCAATCTTCATACATGTACAATCATACTCGAGTTTAATAAGAACAATTTGTACACGTAAACTCGATATTGTTTTTGTTTAGATCTTGTTGTGTTATTTCGTATAAAACATATTACTGCTAAGTAATTGTTTAATATTTTCTTTTTTATATTATATCAAGTTGATTAACAACACTTACTTGCTGGTAATATGAGATCCATCAGTTTTGTTGTGTAAAAATAGATGAGATTTTTGATATAATTTTGTTTTTTGCAAGGAAAGAGATGAAAACATGACACCCATTTTTGTAAATTTCACTGGAAACACCTGCTTGTTGTGAATTTGACACTGTGCTTTCCTGTTCTGTGGGAAACACTGTTTACTTTGACCACACTAATCAATATTTTAATTTCACATTACTTTGTTATTATTTATTTGTCATTAAATGAAAATATCATTCATTTTTAAGGTTTCCTTTTTTCTCATATACTTAACTTTATGTGAAGTATTCATAATCACTTATAACTACATCATGTAAAAAATTGTATAAGTAGGTATAAGATTAAATATTTCCAAATATAGGGAGCATAGTCATCAAACTCAAGACTCGAAATGTAACTCGGACGTGTGCGTCGTATGCCTAATTTTTTCAGCATGTTCACTCCCGGGAAAATGTAGTCAGAGTTTGCCAAGACTTTCTCAGAGACACTCACATTTACCAAATCCACCGGTCTCCGTAAATTCTATCTTTTTCTCCAGTCAAAAATCTGTGGGATTAACTGGACAGTAGTGCTTGAAGGCGTTGGAATGCCCAAGCTACTGTCGACCAACTAATTGCTGCCCTGTCGGAAGGGTTGAATAATATACCTGTGAGAAAGATAAATGCACTGATAAATTTCATGTAGAGGAGAATCAAGGCTGTGGCAGATGCGCGAGGGAGATGATGAGAATTTTTGTTTTCATATTGGGAGGGGGGGGGGGGGGTAATTGGGTCTGTTCGCCCTATCTACCTGTTCGCATAGGTCCGTTCGCGCACGGTCCATTCGCCTGAATTGTCGTTCGCCATATATCCCGTTCGCCCTATATCCCGTTCGCCCTATTGATGATATTTTATGTCATCATTATCGTTGAATTTTAAGTAATTTCTATTTTTTGTTTTGTTATATTAAATAGAACTAGTAAAATTGTTAAATTAGATCAGTCTTTCATTTACATCTATTTCTTGTGGAAAATGTAATTTTTTTTCTGCAGTATCACGGTTGCGCGCGTTAATCTTGTATTAGCCAACAAAAAAAAAAAAAAAAAAAAAAGACGCGTCACGTACTTGCTTTCATACAAGTAGCTAGGGAAAAAGATGAACTCAAACTAGATATAAGCGCGACGATAAGAAATTTATGAAGGGAAATGATTTTCTTAAGAAATAAAAGAGAAAATATTTGATGGATCTAAATGTATTTAATTACTGTCTCCCAATTGAGTCTGCTCGTAATTAACCCCCTGTTGTCACAAATATAACTCGCACTTGACCTTCCAAAGGATGCGTCGCGGCATTTTGTTTGTTTATCAATTATCACTTTAATAAATAGCATTGTCTTCTCGTTCTTTGAATATCCTCAATGTGCTCATGGAAGATCTTCTTTTTTTTTTTTTAAACTTGATAGTTTATTCATGTACTTTTTTCAATTAATATTTCAATTCAAGTCCAAAAATTGGAAATATATTTTTCATAGTAAAATTTTGCTTGGGCCGAGTTGTCTTATGTATGGGCCGAGCTGTCTTAAATCTTGGGCCGACCCGTCTGAGCCGAGATGTCATTGGGCCGAAATATCAATGGGCCGAGGTATCTGACATTCGTTCGTGTCACATGTATATTTTGAAAATAATTAAGGAAATTGAGAGTGTCGTTAATCATGTTAATGGGCCATTTTAATTGGGGATGAGCAGCGTCTGAGCAACGGGTTTATTTTTGAAGACTCTTTTATTCTCAACTTTATATAATATTATAAAAACATTACTGATTTTACGAGTATCGCAGCGATTACTAACAGTTTTTTTTTTTTTAAATTTCTTCATCTAACTGAAAGTTCAAGCACAACAAATTATAATCTAAACAGAAAGAAATCACGAAATTCAATAAAATCAAAGGAAATTACGAAAAACTAATTGACTAACATACAGAGGACGAACGGACTTTGGGCGAACGTGTTGTAGAACGAACGGACTCTAGGCGAACGAGAATTAGGGCAAACGGCGTCAATGGCGAGCCCGTTTTAGGGCGAACAAACATACATTCATTTTGGGGGGTACTGATATGAATTTCATTAACTCATGAATTAGCAGTCAAAATCAAATGAGATTTTGGTAAAGATGAGTTTAAATGTCAGCTAACACTACTGGAAAATACGTTCGCAAAAAAGCATTAATCCACTTCGAAATTTTACCCTGCGTTTCTTTTCCCTTTCAGTGTAAATATTCTGATCTTGACTGCAGATACCCAATACCTAATCCCCTCTTCAAATTAGAGCATTAAAGTAAAGTATTGGAGTATTTGCCCCTTTTTTGGTTGCTACCCCCCCCCCCTTGCGAATCAAATTTTCTTTCCCCTAACAGCAGTGAGGATTCTTTATCTCCTAACGCCTACTGGAATACAGGCCCCTTTTCTTAAGGTCTTATCCGAAATACTCGTGGCTTTCACTTCAAATGCCGAAGGAACAGTCATTACAAGGTCTACAAGATACAAGATATTTAAGGTCTTCCGTTTCCAACGGAAGACCTTCTACTGATTCTGATGGTTAAGATTATTCTTATTATTCTTTTTTTTTTTTTCCTAGACGCCAACTTTGAAGCTTCATATCTTCCTCATTTCTGAACGGATTTTGTTCAAATTTTCAGAGCTTTTAGACTTTGCAAAACACTGTCAGAATACCGTAATACAATTCGGAAATTACCTTCTGTTCACGAGTTATTCCCCTTTGATTGAAATTTTTATGCCTCTGGTTTCCAGACAAAGGCTCTGAGACTGTAATAATTGGAGCCCAAAACCCTTTGAAATTGAAAAGAAGAAGCATTGAAGTTGTGCACATCGGTTTTTGTTTTTTGATTTTTGCATTAAATATGGCGCTAGAGAGGGGTCAAAAGTTAGAACGCGGAAAAGAGCAAAAATTTTGACATATTTTCCTTTATATCTTTAAAACTAAAAATATTTTGTTAAAACATGTAGAATAAAAGTTGTGCATAATAGCAAGAGCTTTCATTTGATATCATTTAAAAGGGGCTGGCCCCTAAAATTAGGGATCTAGAGCCCTTGAAAGTTTTCGCTTTATAACTCAAAAACGATAAATATTTCGATATGGCTTTCGGAATTAAAGTTGTTCTTTAACACCTTATTGATCTCATACAAATGTTGTTTTGTTCGAGTATTGTGTAATATGTCGTAATATGTAGGTAAAAAGCAGGTCCCGTAAACAGGTAAGCGTTTTCATTCGGCAAGTAAATCAGAACTCTTCATTTGTATAACTTTAACAAGCTTGCAATAAATTATATACCCTACTGTATTTAATGCTAATTTTCTTCTAAATAAGGTTTTAAACGTGTTCTGTGGTTCACTCATAAATTATTTTTTACAACTTTCTTTTCTTTTTTAATTTAGATTTAAAGGGAACACGTCTTCAAATAAAGGAAGGAATTAAATGTATCTATATATCTATATAAGTAATATTAAACTTTAAGCATCGAATAATTAATGATCATTAACAGTACGCATTTCTCCATGTTCACCTCGATGTTTATAGTTATGTAACACAACCCGCGATCCCACGTTGCCGAGGTCACCAGTGTACCAGCCACCTGCGGTCATAAGCCATGTAAACAAAACAAACATCTGAGATGACAAATCCATTGCGTAGAAACAACGATTAATGAAACATTATGTTTTTTTTAATTTATATCGAATCTTTAAGATAACAATCTCATCTTTGATTTAATCTTAATTCCAAACACTAGTGCATAAAATCATTACGAATTTTAATCGCTTTCACCGACCTGGTCACTGTCGACACAACAATACAATTAAAAAAAAACAAACAATTTATTTCTCTATCCCGTGTTATTGTATTCTATTTCAATTGTAATTGAAAAGGTGCTACGGCAAATAATTGCAATTAGTGATGGAAATATTAAGTATTAATACATGTACTTGTGTAAAGTATAATTTTTACTATCAGTCTCTTGTTTCTTCATTTAATTTTTCATTTAATATTAAATAAACTATATACATAAAATAATACTTTTAAACATACAATAATTTACGCCTTCTTACAACAGACAGTTTACATTCCGTTCTGTCTCTGTGTTTTACTTCAAAATCTGTAACCCACTCGTCGTTCACACGTGGCCGCAGAGATTAGCGATCGGTGTTAAAAAGCAATGTGTACTCATAGCGATTAATAGAAAATTGTGTTTAAAATCATTTCAAATCTTCAATATTATTTTATTTCACTCTATCTCACGCTTACTTTTTATCATTATCTTATCCGCCTGTGTATTTATTCATTTTAAGTTTTATGCATTTTAATTGCCGACTTAACCACTAGGTTTGCAACAATTTATTTTTCTGTCTCATGTTTTAAACTGCATGTACACATGCATAATAATTGTAAGTGGGGGTGACGTTTTCAATTCTCGGGAAAATCGAAAATTAAATTAATCACTTCTGAGTTTGCATTATTTGCTACCAAACTTATAATTGTATTGTACAGAATGATATACTTATGCATTTCTTTTATTTCGTCGAATAAACAGAATATCCCAATACACGATTTTACGGATACATGCTTATAAGTACATGCAGTTTTACATGGAAGAGCGCCCAAACTAAATACATCCTGAGCTTTCAGAATACACATGCTTGTGTACAAAGCAAACGGGTAATTCACAGATAAGGAAAAACAGAAAAAAAACATGTCTCCATAAATTAAATACACAATCGCAATGATGTTTTGATTGATCAGCATACAGTTTTTTATCCTTCGTCCATGCATTTCGACTATACGGAAAAAAGATCCGATTCGGTAAAATTATAGCAAACGTGGTTGAAAATTGTCGGACTTTTTATCCAAATTAAAAAAAAATGTGTTGGTCCTTTGAATGGCAATATATCCGAATGGTACCGTAATTAAACAGCCAATCAAATACATGTGTATATCACGGCGTCCATGTAAGGGTGAAACTTTGTTGGTAAATAAAGTGGTTCTTACAAATATGTCACAAATCTTAAACATCTAAATAATTATTTAATTTTTCCAACAAATACTAATTTGGTTCTAAGAAAGCCACGCAGTTGTATACAAATATTCCAAAATAATCTTTAATGTTTAATGGACTGACAGGTGATCAAATTTTCTCTCATCACGATACGTACCCCCCTCCCCCCTTTAAAGAATACAATGTTTTTCTTTAGAGCCGAAAATGTCAATCGGTTGGTTTGTTCAGGTACGTATACATATAGGTGGGGGCTGGTGTTGAATTCCGAGAGAAATCCACAACCTACATGTATTTTAATGTAAACCAATAATCATACGCGACATTTGTTCTTCGCGAATCGTCAAATGAATGAAAAACAAGGTCTGCAACGATTAATATCATTATTTTATAAACTTTTTAAGGTCTTTTATTTTATTTCTAAAACTTAGAAAATGTAACGATTTAATGCGTTCATTGGAGTGGTCAATTGAGCGTCGAAGTGTGTACTAATAGTTTCTTTGGGTGGGGGGAGGTACCATTTTCAGTGCATTTGATTTCCGGAATTTTGCATTGCACTTCCGAAAATTAATAAATTTCACTTTTAACATTTATTATTTTCATTCCGGATTTTTTGACTATATTTCCAGCAATTTAATGTTAACAAAATAGATGGAATTAAAATTTTAATAGGATATAAATGGTGAATGGCTGAAAATTTATACATTTTATAATGTACATGGTACTTACGGCCTTTGAGCAGTAAATGATGGAATACGGAGAAAATGATCAGCATTCCACAGGTGAAATGTTAAGGAAAAATGTACTTTTTCTTTGTGGAAAAGAGTGAAAGAGAATAATCTAAATGTGGAGACTACACTCTTTTTATTTGATACATATGTATAGATTCTGTTTTTCATTATGAATGTGAGATGTGGGGATTTCATAAAGCCCCACATGTTGAGCAAGTACATATTATCTTTTTGAAGAAAATTATGTCGCTTCGAAAATCTACAAATAACTTAATGGTTTATTTCGAATTTGGTAGATGCCCAATGTATGTTCAAAGAAAACTTCGAATTCTGAAATATTGGTGTAAGTTGCTCAATACAAATAATTGCAATCTGCGGACATGTTATAAACAATTATTATGTGAGTATGAAGAACAACAGGAAAATTTTACAAACTGGTTAAGTGCAGTTAGAAAGCGTTTTTAAAACGCTATTTGGTTTGAGTGATAAAATCCTTTAAAAAGAATATTGATGACTACCCTAACTCATCTGGAAAATCTGCAGCAAAATTTAAATTCTAATGAATCGATTTCGACTTCTTTATCAAAATTTTCCTGAACTTTTCCATAGACCTCTGGCTTTTCCCTTAATTCTGTAACACTCGGAACTCGAGAGTTACCCGCTAGGTGTCGTTTCTGCATCACTTCCGTATAATTTCTACTTTGACATTTCCAAATCTTACATTTCTTACGTTTGACGATGAATACTCGGATTATTGTGGAATGCATAGGCAATTAAATAGCACGATTAAAGACAAAGATTATCTACCGAAACAAGATATAATAACATATTTTGGTGACATGTGGTAGGTATATGATATTTGAGGCCCGATATCCAAGAGGGGTCCAGTGTTAACAAATGGAAGTGACTTACCTTCTCTATTTCATAATACCGCGGGTATGATTTTTTAATAAAACGTTAATTCTACGTTATTTTTTGGATTTTTCATATGGGATACATTGTAAATGTGTACTAGAAGATTAATTTATGGAAAAAGACAAATAAAAATATTCTCGGACCCCGGGGTGTATATTGGGGGGGGTTGTCCTGTCCACAAGCACCTGTTCAGCATTCAAGCTTAAAAGACCATTCAAACAATACAAATCAGGAACAGTGCAAATCTCTTGAAATCAGAGGTAGAATCAAGTGCCATGGATCTATCATGTTGTAAATTTTGAACTTACCGGTTGTCAGTTAATACAAAATTTACATGTCATGTTGTAAATTTTGTATTTACTGCCACCCGGTAAATTCAAAATTTATAGCATGAGAGATCCTTTTCATGCTAGCACTTACCCCGACACGAGACCTTATACGGTCTCATCCAAAGGGCCGATCTCCACGTTTTACTATTTATCCAAACTGGGCATAAAACATTCTCAATGAATTTTTAAATCATTGTGTTGAACCTAACAAATTATTCCGACTCGCTGTATGATCTGAAAAAACATGGCTGAACTTATCCATTCAGAAACCCACAGATTGGGATTGTTCTTAACCAGTGTGTGTTATGGCCTTGATGCAAGGTCATTTGGTCGAGTCAAGGTCACTGACAGAGAAACTGTAATTTCGCTACCGTATTTGTACTAGTGAAACATTGCTGGTATCATGCAGAGTGTGACATGGCCTTGACTCAAGTTCAAGGTCACTATGGATAAGATGTTTTGACTTATGTATGGACTAAAAAAACATGACGTGTCACTGTGAACTTTTCAAGTCGGTAACACACAGATTGGGTTTTATGACGAGAGTGTGTCATGGCTTGACGCAAGGTCATTTGGAATGTTCAAGGTCACGTACATTCCTTTACAGTTTTTCCTAGCGAAATATTGTAAGTTGCTTCCCCTTACAAGATTGCTTACATGTATAACTTTAGAGTGTGGCATGACCTTGACTCAAGGTCACTTCTTTCCGCAGCTCCAACGGAAGACCTAATCGTTGCTTTGCAACGAGCTCGCTCTAGTTTATTTACCAATCAAGGGCCCCGAAAGGCATTTCCACATATATAAATGCACAATTTAAACATAATTCACAATATACATTGTTTTTTTTAATATATATAAACAGTTACATAAACAGTTATATAACATTGTATACATGCATGTCTGATCTTTGACGCGACACCGGAAATGACAATCGAACTATGATCTCCAGCCCCCCTCCCCTTTCCAGATCACAAAACGAGCGCCGAAGGAAAAGGCTAAAGTGACCTGTGTTATATGTATATCATTAAGAACTAATTTAATTGCATTAGTGTTATTTTTAAAAAGTTGCAAATAGCAGCAGTGATTCCAGCTGCACAGAAAATAAGGCAAGCGTACAGTTTGCTATAAAATGTATCATATACTTCTTGAACTTTGATTTTTATTCTGTTGGACTCTTTCTTCTAAATACTTTAAAATGCTAAATATATTTTTGCGGCCTATTTAATGCTTTCTGCAATTCAACTTGTTTTAATATTTTTACCCTCGACGTTGCAGTGTTACACTCAGTATATTTAAAAGTATCTGTTAATACTTGCCGTACTTTGTGTATTGAGGTGGTAGCTTGACATCGTGCACGTAGGTTTTTTACTGTCAAAACTTTGTCAAGGACTATTTCAAGCGAGATATGCAGGTAGTGAAATTAGTCTATTCAGTTTAACAAAAATGAAATTGTCGTCTGATTTCTCTATTATTATTTGTTACTGAAATATCATATCTAAATCAAACGCGCTTCAGTTGAATAAGCATGAACACGATACTTAGGTTAAGGCATAAAATTAGCAAAAACTTATGTAAATCAATGGAAAGATCCTCTTTCGTGGTAAAAGTGATTTTAAAGTCAGTAAACATTGTGTCCAAAGGCTTAAGCACCTGTCATGAGAAATATAATGTACATTGCTCAACACTTTCATTTTAGTTGAGGTATGGATTGTAGTTTGGGACAAAAACATCGGATTTCAGTTCTTGAATAAGCAACTCTAGACATGAAATATAATGGTTTCTTTTTTATATATTGCAGGGTTTGTGGTGTCGTCTGTCCACTAGAGGTGCCTTGCCCATCGGCAGAAGCAGTCACGGCTTTGTGATTATCAACAAAAACGCTTATGTTTTTGGAGGGGAACATTCTCCGCGAGTGCCCATTGGCAGTACCGTGCACTGTCTAAATCTAGAAACACAGGAATGGAGCGTTTGTCAGCCAAAAAACAAGGAAAACGAGCCCAAACCTATAAATGCCGCCGCAGTAGCTAGTATTGGTGATTGTATGTATGTGTTTGGTGGTCGATCTGGAATCACAATGGGAGAGGGGGACACGAACGACATGTACTCGTTCAACACCTCGACAAAGGAATGGAGTAAACTTGCTACAAGTGGAGAGGTTCCTTTAGCCAGAAGCTTTCATTCCATGACAGCGATGGAGAACTCACTGTATGTATTTGGTGGTTGTTCAGAAAAAGGCCGACTGAATGATTTGTACTGTTTAGATGTCGCTACAAACCAGTGGGAAAAACAGCCATCGTATGATGTGATTGAGGGCCGCGGTGGTCCAGGCCTTGTTGCCGTGGGTAAAACTCTTTATGTTGTTGCAGGCTTTGCTGGCAGGGAAATGAACGATGTTCATGCATTTGACACCAAATCAAAAACATGGCAAACTTTGACCTTCCTTACACCACTGCCACCAAGGAGTGTGTTCGGTGTGGTTTCCCATGGAACCAACATAATAGTTGTAGGCGGGGAGGTTGATCCTTCTGATAAAGGTCACGAAGGCGCAGGGAATTTCTCCAATGATACATTCATCCTTGACACGTCTGTTCCCCAGAAATGGGTCAAGGTTGCTGTACAGGGTGACGTGCCTGAACCACGAGGGTGGTTTACTGCTGCATTTTCTGACGAAGATGAAAGACTTTACATTTTTGGCGGCAATTCAGAAACCAATTCAAGGCTGAATGATGCGTACTCATTTCAATTGATGAAATGATGTACAACTATATATAAAAAGTAGATATACTACAATTCGATTTTTCTTTAAAAAATTACCGGTAACCATATATATAGTGTTAATCAATTGTGCAATATATTGTTGATTTTACTCTTTGCATAAATCACATGGAAAAATCAAAACAACAAACAATAATCTTCATTTTATATCAAATAAGCAAATCTGATGATGGGTTAATATGTGGAATAATTTGTGTTCCCTATGCTGAATGAATTTTTTGTAACCATTCCCAACAATATACTGAATGGCCAGATAACTACTAGTATTGTGCTTGTTCAGGGCCCTGACATTAGAGACTATTTTTTTTTTACCCCCACACATGCTCAGAAAGGGTGGTTTTGAAAAGAAAGAGATTCATGAAAAAAAAATTAATTTCTGTGCTTTTAATATAAGATGAATGATAGTACATTTTGTACAACATATTGTCATATTGTAATTTTTGAAATTACCGGGTGATAGTAAATACAAAAATTTGTCATATTGTAATTTTTGTATTTACTACCACCCGGTAAATTCAAAAATTACAATATGACAATACTTTAATAGCAAAACGTTCTAAAGGTATTTATGTCCTTAGAATGGGTTTTATTTCCATAACCCAACATCCTGAAGTTTTAATTTTCAACCAAAGGAGAATTTTACACCTGCCCGGATTTGCTCTGATTTAAGTATACCTCATCACGTATTAAGAATTTCTCCTCCTCCCAAAGGGTAATATATAAAGTGAACCAACTTTTATAACAAACATGGAGACAATAGAGGAAATTATTTATTATTTCTTTGGGGAAAAATCTTTTCACTTGCGCTTTACATTTTGATGAGTATGAGAACTATGGTATTTTCATGGCTTTGAACTTTTTCCATGGATGACCGATGTTAATAATTTTCTCTTTAAGCACTGGCCGTTGCCTTTGGTTGGTGCTATTTGTTCATTGACAAGCATGACACTTTTCGCCCAGAAGAAAACGTTTCACCACCTGTATGAAATCAATTGTAAGTTTATTTCATTACACTGAAGTTATTTTTTTAGTAAGAAATTAAAATTGTAAATGAAAGTGAAATGAAAGTGTTCAGGCCCCTTTAAATTACTTCAGCGTGCATTTTTCATAAATCATTTTCTTTTCAAATACGCCCTTTCTGGCCGGGCATGTGTGGGGTTAAAAATAGTCTCTAATGTCAAGGCCCTGAACAAGGACGTTAGTTGGCCATCACTATAAAAACAATGGTGCCTTCTGTTTAAACAAAATTAAGCTGAAAGTTTGAAGGCATTCTTTTAAACAAATCATGAATAAACTGAAATGGAAGAAAAATTTTAAGAAATTATTAAACAACCAAATGTCAAGTTCAGTGCAGGAATCAAAGAAGGTATTTTTTAATCTGTCAAGGACTAAATTTTGTACTCATATACTTAACCTGTTAATTCCGTATTTAATCCGTCGGCAAACTACAGTGTGCCTTACGTTACCTGACTGTACCTTAAAAACAAGCAGCACCCAAAAATAAAACTAAATGTAGTGCAAAAACGTTAATACTATACCCTCGGGGAGGCTTGTTATCAAATTACCCAAGTCCACTTCCTGAATCTTATACGACTAAGTACACCACTTACTGGACGAACGAGTTTGCTGTGAACAAAGTTTGGGATCATCAACATAAATAGGAATTATTATTGAAAATTAAATATCTCTGGTAAGTGCATGAAGTCTGGTTAAAAATCGAACTCGGGCATTTTATGAGAAATAATGCTTTTGTAAAAAAAAAAAATAAGTCTCCAAAACATGAAAAAAATGCAAGAATTCGGAAAAAAGATCCTGATATTTTTAGAACTGTAAGAAAAGATGAATGAAATCATTATGGTTATTTAATGATAAGATAATACACTTGTTATTTTAGAGTTCTGACACGGATGATTACAACTTTTTCTTGCTATCAGTTGTGGATAAAGGGATGAATATAAATAAAAGAACCCGCTGTACAGGTAAGCTCGAATACAATATACAGTAAAACGCGCCTATTATGAACACGGATATGAGGACATCTCGGTTATAAGGAAGTTACATTATCTCCCTTACCTCGTATCATTTACACTTGTTTACATGGATATCAAGCATCTAGGTTATAAGAAACTAAAAATTAATGTCCTCGGCACTTCCTTATAAGCACGATTTTCTGTATTCACACTACCTGCAGATCTGTAGCTAGCTGGACTGAAAAAAAATTGGGATGGACGACCACTGAGCTACAGTACCACCCATATTGAAAAAAGTGTATACTGCGCACAAAAAGTGCGCTGATTTCACAGGGTGTGTAATACAGGGCACGTGCCTGTGTTCATATTAGGGATGCAAAAATCCTGTATTATATAACAAATATATAATAAAGGTATATACTGCAGCAAATAAAAAATGACTTTGGAAAAAGTGTACCTCATTACTACCACCAAGAAGTAGGTTTGTTTCACGTTTGGGAAATGGATTTTACGGGGTTTTTTTCTGGGTGGAAATTTATTGACTGATGTGGAACCTCTCACCCTCTGGAAAAAAATGTCAAAATGCATTGCATCAAAGTATGTAGTATACCGAATAAATATATAGAGGATATTCAATGTTCTTCAGTTAGATATGGAATTTATTTCACGAGTGGGACAAGATTTTTTTTAAAATTTTTCCGAGTGCGAAGCACGAGTGAAAATATATAAAATAAAATCCTGTCTTACGATTGAAATAAATTCCATATCCAATTACAAAACATTGAATTATCTGGTTATAACAAGTGATTTTCCAGATTCGTCTGTCTTTTCTTAACACAGTGTTCCTGGCTGTGATGTCATAGTTGAGAGGTTAAGATGTCATTGCTTAGCAACTGTGAGATCGAAAACATTGTAACATGAATTTTAGCTACATATTTGGGAAGAAATTGGCAGTTTTAGTCTCTATCAAGACGGTTTAGTTACTATCTATACCTTATGACAGGCCAGAAATTATTTTTTACCTACTTTAATTTCCTTTCATATGAGAGAATATCACCTTGGTATGCTTTCACACTGTGAGAGAATATCACTTTTATTCAATAAATATATTCAATGTTTTATAGTTGGATATATGGAATTTATTTCACGAGTGGGACAGGATTTTTCAAATATAAATTTTCACGAGTGCAAAGCACGAGTGAATATATAAGAAAAAAAAAATCCTGACTCGCGAGTGAAATAAATTCTATAACCAACTACAAAACATTAAATTTTCTGTTTATTTCAATTTCTTTCATCTTCCCTTTGCCTCTGTCTTTTCTTAACACAGTGTCATAGGCTGTGATGTCATAATTGAGCGGTTGAGACGTCATACAGATTAGCAGTTGTGAGATTGAAAACATTGTAACATGGATTTTAGCAACATATTTGGGAAGAAATTGGCAGTTTTAGTCTCTATCAAGACGTTTTAGTTACTATCTCTATCTGATGACATTTTTCACTTACTTAATAAATCAATATTAATAATTATTAATTAATTAATAAATTAGGTAATAAATCATAGTATTTCACTGTTGAAAATGTAGTAAATCACAGAATTTCACTGTTGAAAATGTAATAAATCTCTATCCTCAAAATATTTTTAACCGATCGTTCTTTACTACTTCCACAATAAAACTGCATGTACAAGTCTTGCTGGACCGAATTGCCTTGCCACCCAATATAGCAGTATACATATATATAGGCGAAATTTCCGATGGACTCAATTTCATGCCCAGGAGGGCAACGGCTTGGGGATGTTTTGTTGTGGATGAAGTAAAAGAATACGCCAGGAACACACGATTAGTAATATTTCGAGATCGGAGCTAAATCGAAAAAAAAAAACAAAAACAAAAACAAAACAAACCAGCACACTTTTTTTGTGCGCAATAAATATACTTTTTGCAATGGTTAACACTAAGCTTCCTGGTCGTCCACACCATTTTTATCAGACCAGCGAACTACAGATCTGCAGTATATTCTATGAAACTTGTTGAATGTTTTAGTAATGAGTAATTAAATTACGTATCAAAACCCTTCTTCTCAGTCATTAAAAAAGCATTGAAAATTCTAGCTACACGATGAACAATATTAAGGATCTCTGTTCCCAATTAGAATTCGAAAAAATCATCGAAATACAATAATTTTACATTGGTTGGTTTTAAATCGAATGATACTTGTTAAAAAAAAAAAAAGAATGCAAAAACAGTAGACAATACGATGCTCTAAGTTTTTATCTTGTCATTTTCATTTTTCAGTTTACCTTTGCCTTCCAGTGCTGATCACTTTTGCTGTTTTGTATAAAAGGTCTGAATCTGATAAAAGTCTGCTGCAACTGCATCAAAGAGACATGGACACACTCCAGTGGAAACAAAGTACTATAACATTCAATGGCACTGTCATACAACAACCATCTTCTGCCACCATTCAAAAGAAAATCAGAAAAAGAACCACTTTCACTTTTTCAGAATCCTCCAAAATTGTTTGTGTTGACTTTAGAGGCCGATTAGGAAATCTTATGCTAGAGTACGCGTTCCTATACGCGATAGCAACAAGCAAAGGCCTTTATCCTATTATCCCAGAGAAATCTCCGCTTCCAACCGTGTTCAATATACAGGAAACAACATTATCACGTATTGGAAAACGTCGGAATGCTTGCTCAAAGCTTCCAATACGCTCTGAGCGATGGGCTCTATCCTTTGACGAAAGGTTAGTTGAGGTCCCTCGCCATAAAAGTGTAAAATTTTACGGTTACTTTCAGTCTTGGAAATACTGGGTAGATAATGAAGAGGAAATTCGAGATATATTCCGATTCAAAGAGTCAGTCAGGCAAAAGGCTGATTTGCAATTCAAGGATATTTTACAAAGAATGAATTTCACATTAGACAGTGAAAGTGTTGTCGTCAGCGTGCATATTCGCAGAGAGGATTATATTTCAAAAGAAGTAGTGGCTTTCGGTAAAATTACACCGAACGCAAGTTACTATTTTAATGCTATATCCTATTTCAAAAAGAAGTTTAGGAAAGTGTTATTTATCGTTGGTTCAACAGACTTAGAGTGGTCTAGAGACGCTTTGAATACAGAACCCAATGTATATTTCTCTGAAGGAAATTCGGCCGCGGAAGATTTAGCTCTTCTTTCTATGGCCAATCACACGATCATGTCTGTGGGTACGTATGGCTGGTGGATTGGCTGGCTTGCAGGGGGCATAGCTATATATTACAAACATATGTTTGTCCCCGGAAGTCGATTCTCTAAAGATTTTAGAGATGGTTCTACACAGGATTTCATATATCCAGGTTGGATAGAAATGGAATAATAGGATGTCTAAAGTGAAATTCAGTAAGTGAATAAACGATCACTTTTAATTTCAAATGTTTTACTTTCAGTTATCTTTGGACTGAGTTTATCTTTTAGAAGGACACATTTGAACAAACATTTTTTTTCTTTAAGATAAGGTCCAATTCTGATTTTTGAATGTTACCATTTACATGATAAATATAAGATTCTTGCTAAAAATCTTTATAGATACATTTCCTTCCATAAGCTTCATTGTTAATAACAAATCTAGGCATCTGTGTATGAGATATGCTCTTTGCCCGAGTTATTCTCTACAACCATAATCTGTGTTTGAGTTATGCTTTACCATCGTCTGTGTCTGAGCTATGCCCTACCATCATCGTCTTTGCCTGAGCTATGCTATACCATCCTACCATCCTTTGTGTCTGAGCTATGCTATACCATGATTACCATCATCTGTGCTGGAGCTATAATGTACATGTACCTTTGCTCTATCATCATCTGTGCTAGAGCTATGTTCTACCATTATCTGTGTCTGAGCTGCATTTACTCTATTGTCATCACCTCTGTCTGAGCTGTGCTCGATCATCATCATCATCATCATCATCATCTGTGTTTGAGATATACTCCACCCTCATCTGCATCTGAGCTATGCTCTTAAATCATTATCTGTGTCTGAGCTATGCTCTTATATCATTACCTGTGTCTGAGCTATGCTTTTAAATCATTATCTGTGTCTGAGCTATGCTCTTTAATCATTATCTGTGTCTGAGCTATGCTCTTATATCAATATCTGTGTCTGAGCTATGCTCTTATATCAATATCTGTGTCTGAGCTATGCTCTTAAATCATTATCTGTGTCCGAGCTATGCTCTTATATCGTTATCTGTGTCTGAGCAATGCTCTTAAATCATTATGTGTCTGAATTATGCTTTACCATCATTTGTGTCTTAGCTGTGCTCTATCATCATTTCAATCATCATCATCCATGCCGTCGGTATGCTATACCATCATTTGTGTTTTAGCTGTTCTCTATCATCATTTTAATCATCATCATCCGTGCCATAGGTATGCTGTACAATCATCATCCGTGCCATAGGTATGTTATACCATCATCATCTGTGCCTGAGCTTTGCACCATCTTGACGCTCTACCATCAGGTGTGTCTGAGCTAAGCTCTATCATCATCTCTTAGTTATGCTCTGTCATAATTATCATGAAATATGACTGACCTATGCTCTGACTTCATCTGTGTATGAGCCATGTTCATATCGTCTCCTATGCATTTGTTTCTCATTTACTAACTACTTGTGGTTCTATTTATCTGACTGTAATATGTAAGTAACATTCATTTATCATCTCATGTTGATAATCAGTCCTGAAGGATTTATTAATTTGCTAAAATAAAATATTATAACCTTTCCTTTTCAACTGTCCATGTGTTTGTCAGTTTTCTGAAAAGTGTGTAAATGCTTACAGAAACTCTGGATTTCTGTATTTGTAATATGTTCTACGAACTGCCTCGACAATTGATACAAGCTGCATCTGATGTCCACTCTTGTAGTGTACCCATTCTCTATTTTTGTCTTATAGCACATCTGTATTCATTCCTAGCTTGTAGCATACATGTACCTGTATTCATCCTTAGCTTGTAGCACATCTGTATTCATTCCCAGCTTGTAGCCTATCTGTATTCATTCCCAGCTTGTAGCCTATCTGTATTCATTCCCAGCTTGTAGCACATCTGTATTCATACCTAGCTTGTAGCACATCTGTATTCGTTCCTAGCTTGTAGCCTATCTGTATTCACCTCTAGCCTGTAGCACATCTGTATTCATCCCTAGCTTGTAGCACATCTGTATTCATTCCTAGCTTGTAGCACATCTGTATTCATTCCTAGCTTGTAGCACACCTGTATTCATTCCTAGCTTGTAGCACATCTGTATTCATTCCTAGCTTGTAGCACCCTGTATCCATTCCTAGCTTGTAGCACATCTGTATTCATTCCTAGCTTGTAGCACACCTGTATTCATTCCTAGCTTGTAGCACATCTGTATTCATTCCTAGCTTGTGGCCTATCTGTATTCATCCCTAGCTTGTAGCCCATCTGTATTCATTCCTACCTTGTAGCACATCTGTATTCATACCTAGCTTGTAGCCTATCTGTATTCATTCCTAGCTTGTAGCCTATCTATATTCATTCCTAGCTTGTAGTACATCTGTATTCATTCCTAGCTTGTAGCACATCTGTATTCATTCCTAGCTTGTAGCCTATCTGTATTCATTGCTAGCTTGTAGCACACCTGTATTCATTCCTAGCTTGTAACACATCTGTATTCATTCCTAGCTTGTAGCACATCCGTATCCATTCCTAGCTTGTAGCAAAACTGTATTCAATTGCATCTGCATCCATTTGTACACATGCTTCTAAGCACCATTTCATATTCAAGAACAACAAATTAAGCCACAATTAATATGTAAATATTGTTTATCGTATGGTTAGCAGGCTATGTCCTCAATGTGTGCTCGTGAGTGAAAATCTAATCTTGAAACGATTATAAGGATTGCTGACGAAAATTGACAATCATATTTTATCAGTAAACTAATATAGGTAAAGAATTGAACATAACAAAGGAATTTGCCTTAGTCAGGTAAAATTTTTAAATGTCTCACACTACACTTTTATGTTACATCAATTAAAGATATTGTTTGTTAAGTGTGTGTGTTTGTGTGTGATCAACTCATTCTGGGAAGAATCCTTGCTAATACATTTAATGTACATTTGTTTGTATTAATCAATTTCAGACATCTTACACAGCATGTTCGTATGTTGTGCAGTATCTTTATATGGTAAGTTCTCTCCACTGGAACTGAGTTACTAGGTTGCGCTAACTCACACCACAGCTAAACCTACACGATATATTTTTACTTCGGTTAATTCGTGGACAACATCACATAGCTATTCAATGACGTACCTGGGGTCTTTCAGGAAAAGGGTCTTTGCTAGAAGGTAATAATTCTTATTCCCAAAAAAATCACAGATTCTTATGAATTTATCAGTAACATTTTATACAAAAGAAGCACTAGTTATTCTTTGATGAAAGTACTTGGTGTGTTAATCACCAAAAATGGATATTCGCTAGATGAGTACAAACTGAAATCGCACAGTAGAGCTATATATTAATGTATGTTATTATTACTTAAGGACATAGGATACCTCCAAAGTATGCTAATTAAAAGAAGTATGTAAAACAGTTTGTATACACTTTTTTGTTGGTAAAACATATATTTATCATAAAATTTTTATATTATGTCAGTCTTATTTTTTCATTCTCTCCAAATCTATACCTTTATATTTAAATTGAAATCGATGCAAAATTATGAATAAATTAAATCCCCCAAATAAATATAAATTAACTCTGATTTTTACCACGTAACAAATTACTTTGATTTCGACAAAATACAAGAAGATCTGATAAAAATCTAACTTCCGCCGAATTTTGGGTATCCAACGACCTTTATATAAGCGTATCTTTTCAATGACTCTTCGTTTATCTCGTAAAAATTTGCAAGAGAGGTATATATGTATTTTTTGCACAAAAGCTTTTTGTAAACTTTATGCACCTTTAGGAATAACACATCATATGTAACAATTCTACCGTGAACATACATGACTCGAAGGCTTAGAATAAATTCGAAGTGGGATTAAAATCTGTCACTTTGAGGGTTACAATTCCAAGGTTAAATTTGCGTCAAGAAATTTGATATAAATACGGCAGATTTTCAGTTTTTAGAACCTGGCATGAATATGTCTTGGTATTAGTACTGGGAATATGATCGTCTTAATTATTTCCTGTGTACATGTATAACAAAATCGTCCAGTTTCTGGTATGCGTGGTAAGTTATGGTGATAATTCATTCCTTTTTCCCCACGTGTTACACCTTTTACTATGCTTGTTTAAAGTATAACATGGTATTCAGCACTCATGAAACCTTGCGTGCTGTACTTAGATCTATACGCATGAAAACTTCACGTTATCGATGAAAATCAGACGGATAAGCAATATTCTATTTACCAATATAGCACAATTTCTGATAAATGTTGTAATTGTAAAGACAAATAATGACCCCCCGTAGAAAAATGACTCCCTAGCCGTAGAAAAATGTGATTTTTGTAAAAAAAGGGGTCAGTTTTCTACATGTGCAACCTATAAAAATTGACCCCATTGAAAATTGACCCCATCCCAACAGAGTGATACAAAGTTGAAAAGAGATGATTGATGCCAAGGATTGGTTCTCAAAGAGTATTTCTCTTGCGCGGTTTTCTGATTAACACTAGACGAACACGTAATTAAAATTGTTAAATAACATCACATGTGTTTCTTTTTATTAGACTGAAAAAAGTGAAGATAGCGAACAGTAATTGATCTCAAAAATCTATAAACAATACAATTTTGTAAAGAGGGCATAAAATATGGACCCCTGGAAATTCCAAAGGTGGGATCAGGTGTCTAGGGGGAGTAAGCATCCCCTGTTGACCAGTCACACCCGCCGTGACCCCTATGTATTGATCAGGTAGATGGAACTATCCGTAGTCAATTCAGTACAAAAACAAAGGCTTACAATTGGAATAAAACAAGTCAGCCAAAATAAGACCCAATGATAGCTAATATTTTCTAACAAGGTCATTATAACGGCCATAAAATGTACGAAATGTTGACTTTACCTATTCTGTTCTGGGCTCAAAAATAAAATTGCACAATAGACACGTCTCAGTGGCTATTGGTTAAAGTTGTATAATTATGTCGTCCAGAACACAAGTCAGGACAATACATTATTATCGCTAGATCTATTATTTTGTCCGAACATTTTCTCGGACATGACTTGTATAAACTTAATGAAACGTTTCAGAAATGATCAGCAACTCTAGATGTTCGTTAAACTACCGTTGTCATGGAAAAAAAATTGTCACCGAATATTCTCATGGTTGGCTTGTAAAGTCTTTGTGAAACTTCACGTGCAAATGCATTTACATTTAAGATTTTTAAAGCTGTTTCCATTGTCGTGAAAACGTTTGGAAATTTTTTTTCTCACAACGAACGAGTGAACTAACGTGCACAGGTACAAAACTGCCGGTACGGGATCATTACACATGTACCGATCATTGTCTATGTCTTGTATGAGGCGCTCGATTGGTATTTATTGCCATTTAGTGATATCACCTTTTCGAAAAGGTGATATCACCTGTTTGAAATTGTAATTTAACTCAAATTGAATAGGTGATATCACCTTTTCGAATCGGGGATATCACCTATTGGAAATGAATAGCACCTATTGGAATAGGTGATATTACATATTTGAGTTGAATAGGTGATATTACCCTCGGTCAGTATTTTACTGGGGTCATTATTCATCTTTAATATTTTGACGGTGTGACCTATTTCTCCGTAAAAGGATCGCATGTTTTTTTTTGTTTTTTTTTTTGATAGCCTGCTCTACTTTCAGTTACAATCACAAGTGGATTAAAAGCTTAATTCTGATTAATCAGTCAAACTGTATATAATAAAAATCAAAGGTAAAACATCGTCCAAAGAAAATTCAGTAGGAGATGGCTCAATTGACAAATTTTCCAAATTGCATTTTTGTATTTCAAGAATTATTTTATATATATATATGAAGACAAATTAGAACTAAGCATTAGATTCGCTTGTAGTTGTAACCGAAAGTAGAGCAGTCTAGCAAAATTCTTAGGCACTTGGAGGTGTAAAAGCATCTATTTCGTCGAGTAAAATGCATTGGAGCGGAACGAAGCAAGATATATATTGTAAGTAAAGTCAGGCCGTTTAAAAAAATCCACACTTCCCGAAACCCGAATTTGCCTCAAAAAGAGTGTCCTACCCTTCCTTTTTCATACATGCACTTACTCAATATTCATAAACTTCCAGTGCCCGTGCATTAATGTGTGTTTTTTTTTTTTTTTTTTTTTTTTTTTTTTTTTTTTTGCGAGATGAAAGTGTCAAGTCTATTCACGATAAATATGTGAGGATAACCTTATTCTTCCAAACATCTCAACTTACTTCTAAAGATTTTTGTCAATAAAATCTTTTGGAGATAAAAAGCACATGTTCTCTTCTTGGTCCTTTAAAATATGTAAAGTTTTGCTGTTTTTCTGTTTGGGCATAAAAATATTTACGTGTATATGAAGTATATTTATAACAACTTCCATAACTGGGGATTGTCCAAACCTGTTAAGATGAACAATTTTTTTTTTGAACAAGGTATTTCAATGTATTTATATTTTTCTATGTGCGTAAAAACTGTCCAGCTGTTTTCAGCCGACCAAAATCTGCTTGACTGGGCATATAAACTACGAAATATTCGTTCGTATTCACGATTCCTGCAGATTACACTCCGAATACGCCCATCTTTGTAGGGTTATTTTTTTTTTTTTTTTGCGTTAAGATAAATATTTGACGTCAAGTTCCCATGTAATTTATTGTAGGCATTCAGAAAAAAAACTTTCACCAAATAATTATTTCCTTCGTTATTGCAGATTCAAACATGCAGTAGTTTTTCTGACAGGTTAGTTTTACGTTTCCTTTTTGTCATGTCTGATCAGCAAATCACAACATTTCGTCTTGAATGACTTTGAAAAATTACCGAAACATATATTTCAGTGATCGTTATAGCAGTTACTCTAGGTTTAGTGGCGATGAGGAGAGCGATGCCTGGAACACGTACATGGCTACAACAATCCACTGGAAATCTTCAAACTACACGTAAAGTGAATGACATAAAAGATCACAACGTGAAGAGAACTAACTTCACGTATGATAAGTCCAAAGCCGTTGCTTGTGTCAATTTCAAAGGAGGATTAGGGAATCTTATGTTGCAATATGCTTTTTTGTACGTCGTAGCTAAAACCAAAGACCTCTATCCGATCGTTCCAGTTGATTTTGAACTCCTAAATGTGTTCAACGTTCAGCCTACGACTATCCAGAAAACCCCAAAGCGTTTTAAGACGTGTTCACAGCTACCAAAACATGTAGAGCGGTGGGGTCTGTCGTATGACGAGAACTTGTTCAAGGTTCCGTCACATACAAACGTCAAATACGATGGTTATTTCCAGTCCTGGAAATATTGGATAAAATTTGAAGACGAAATCCGAGATATTTTTCAATTTAATAGCTCCATAAAGGAGTCAGCTTCTTCCCAGTTTGTGGATATTTTACAGGAGATGAATTTTGACAGGACAGGCGTTGTAGTCGGTGTCCATGTCCGACGAGGAGATTACGCCACAAAAGGACACAAAAAATTCGGGAAAGTGACACCCAACGCTACCTATTATAAGAACGCCATGACATATTTTAGGAAGAAATTTGGAAATGTCTTATTTATTTTAAGTTCTGATGAAATTTGGTGGCCAATCAAAGTGTTGGAATCGGAAACCAATATTTATTACGTTCGAGGAAATTCAGCTGTTGAGGATATGGCTTTGTTGTCCTTCGCTAACCACACTATTGTGTCGGTTGGAACTTATGGTTGGTGGATTGGTTGGATGACAAGGGGGACAACTGTGTATTACAAGCACATATTTGTTCCTGGATCTGAATTCGCTAAAGAGTTTAGAAATAACTCCATCGAGGATTTTATACATCCGGGTTGGATAGGAATGGAATAAACGTCATTTCATTTTGTGAAGTCAAAAAGAAATTGCTTACATGAATGTAAATTGTAACAATTCGTTTTCATTCTTTATACTAATTTTTTTTTTTATTTTGGCTGACTTCTTGTTTATTGGTTCTTGATTTGAGAGATCGTACTCGATTGGTTTTCTTTATTGGTTTAGATGATAAAAGTGTAAAAATATAAACGATGTTGGTCTCAGTATTATTTTTGGTAAAATAATGAACATTATATGTGATATTATTACACTCTATTGTTGATTTGTAATATGCATTTCTTTAAGGTTTTTCTTTTCGCATTAAATAAGATTTTGAGCTCTCCTCTGCCCTGTTCTATCATTTTCGTTCAATGGCTGTCTTCCTAACCAAGAATCTAAATATAGAATTGCAACGCTCTACAACGCAAATTATAAGTCAAGGGTTTAATGGACTTTTGAGCTCGAATACTGTTCGTTCTTTATCTCCAAATATTTTATTAAAACTACACACTCCTACCAAAAAGGTGCATTTTAGTCGTTACACCAACCTATAATGTTAGCAAGGCCCTATGTAATTGTATATTAATTGTATATAGGTCTCTCATATATATATATATATATATATATATATATATATATATATATATATATATATATATATATATATATATATATATATATATATATATATATGTGTGTGTGTGTGTGTGTGTGTGTGTGTGTGTGTGTGTGCGCGCGTATTTTCTGTTTCTGTGCTTCCTTTGCACATCAACGAAGCAGTTTTGAACAGGTTGGCCAATAAGCGAGGCATTGCTTAATGCTGAGGGTAATGTTCAACTCAGTCAAGAACAAAAAGATGCAGGTTTTTAAAATGAGTCGTATATACAGGGCTATACTGATTCCACTTCGCTCCATTTATATAACTCACTACAAGGCGAATAAATTTCTATATCTCAGCAAATGTCCTTAGATAGTGTCCAAATACCTGCCAAAATATCTCATTGATGTATCTCAAGTCACAAAAAAATTATGCCAAAAAATGATGCTTAAAATGTCGAGAGTGCAATACCTTTTTGTGACATTTTGAAAATTCGATATATTTTGAAGATCTGTGAAATAAAAAATAGTGGTTTATTTTGAAAATAAAGAATTTCCTTATAATATTTAAAGTATTGACCTTTAAATGTAAACTGTAACAACTTTTTGTTTGACCAAGTTGTGGTCTTGGCTGATGCTTAAAAATTGCTATACCAATTTAAGTCAGGAGTGCAACAGAAAAAATGTAGTGATGTCAAAAAACATTGCTTTTAAATATCTGTATGACAATTTAGTAAAAATAAGAATTTTTTAAGTGTAAAACAATAACTGATATATTAAAACTATAAAATGTTATATAAATCATGCATATATGAATGAATATAAAGAAAAAAATGATGAGTAAAATGTTTCTGGTTGACCTCAATTGCTCACTGTTTGTCCGGTGAAGGAAAATATGCTAAAAGATATACTTTTATCTTCTAATTATATTTTCAGCTAGTTTTTTGACATAAATAGGGAATAATTCAAGATACAAAACAAAATTTAAATGCATTAATTTGTTTTTACCTTGAAGTATTGGACTTTAATTATTGCGCAATTTCGTTCAAACTTGATGTTGCCAAACTTTATGAATTTTTGTGTTCTTAATTTTTATTATTTTTAATTTTTTATTTCAAATATACTGCAGTCAGGAGTGCAACAAAACTTTTATAATTATCAATGAACTTAATCTACATTTCTAAAAATAGACTGCAGAAATAAATTATATATACTGTTTGGGTCGCCAGATATTGATTGGAAATTTTATCGTCAATTCACAAATTAGTTTTCATCGCTAAACACATATTTTTAAATATATATTACAAAAGCAAAAAAAAAAAATCACATTTTGAAGTTTAGAAAATATGAAAAAAAAACTTGCCGTAAATAATAATAAAAATATCAAAATACCGAACTGATTAACGAACTTTGAATGAGTAATTGCGTGTTATAATTTATATATATATATATATATATATATATATATATATATATATATATATATATATATATATATATATATATATATATATATATATATATATATATATATATATTAAAACTTTAGTTTCAAAAAAATTATGAAACATTTTTTATGCAATTTTCTATTCTATTGCCACTTCAGGAATTTTAACTAGAATGCATGTAAGGTGAAATATGAAAGCCCTAGCACCAACAGTTCAAAAGTTATGATCAATGTTAACGTTTTTCAAACGAAGGTAAAACTTCAAGGTCAAACTCAAAAGGTAAAAAATGTTGGTACCCAAAGAAAGGTCTTGTCACCGGTAACATACATGTGAAAAATATGAAAGCCCTAACACCAACTGTTCTAAAGTTAAATGTATAGCCAAAGTTATTTTTTCACAAATAGGTCATACGAATGTAAGGTAAAGGTCATGAGGTCAAAAACGTTGGTACCCAAGGAAAGGTCTTGTCAAACAAGATGCATTTGTGAAACACTGTACCCCTGTACGGCAACTTACAGCGAAGGTTCAACGTTCTCGAATGCAAATCAAATATGTTGGTACCCAAAGTTAGATCTTGTCTTGGGGGCGAGTTGTCCAGCATTCGTCTCGAGGAATATACCTTTGAAATATGAAAGCCCCAGCAGGAACCATTGAAACGATATCGGAAAGGTTTTTCAAAAGTAAGTCAAATATCAAGGTCAAGGTCAAATGGTTAAAATTAATGATGCCCAAGGAAAGACCTTCTCACAAGAAATACACATGTGAAATAGTACCAACCGTTCAAAAGTTGCCACAGGGATTACATATGTGAAGTAGGAAATCCCTAGCACCAACTGTTCAAAAGTAATGGCCAACGTTAAAGTTTTCTAAAAGTAGGTCAAACTCCAAGGTCAAGGTCAATGGGCTATAATTGTTGGTATCCAAAAGAAGGTCTTGACACAAAAACTACACATGTGAAGTATGAAATCCCTAGCACCAACTGTTCAAATGTTATGGCCAAGGTTAAAGTTGGGTAAAATTTTGCAAAACTGGGTCAAACTCCAAGGTCATGGTCAAAAAGTCAAATATGATGGTACCCAAAGAAAGGTCTTGTCGCAAGGAATACATATAGGAAAGCCATAGCTTCAACCAACAAAAAGTTATGGGCAAGGTTAAAGTTTTTGCGGACAAACAGACAGCTAGACAGACAGACGGACGGACAAAGGCAAACGCTATATGCCACCGAATTACGGGGGCGTAAAAAAGATACACTAGTGAAATATGAAATCCCTAGCACCAACTGTTTTTAAGTTTTGGTCAAGGTTAAAGTTTTTCAAAATACTAGTAGGCCAAACCCAAGGTCGAGGTCAATGATGTTGTTACTCGAAAGGAATTACATATGAAATATGAAAATCCTTGATAACCGTTCAAAATTTATAGCCAATGTTAAAGTTTGGTAAAATTTTGTAAAAGTTTGGTAAAATTTTGTAAAAGTAAGTCAAACTACAAGGTCAAGAGGTCAAATGTTTTTGTATTTAAAACGAAGACTTGTCACAAGGAAAACTAATGTGAAATTTGAAAGCCCTAGGTCCAACAATCAAAAGTTATTGGCAAGGTTAAGGTTTTACTTAAAAAATTGATTGAACTCTTGCGTTTCGAATCAACTGGGAGACTTAAACACCGTATACAGATGAGAGTGGCATGTTACTACATAAAAAAGGGAAGTTGACGAAGGAAAAACAGTCGTCCCGTTTGTCATATTGTTTAGTTTTGGCTGGCCATTAACATCAGTAAAACATAAAAATACGGAACAAATGTGATAGACCATGTGGTGTCTTTTATTTCGAGTTCACTGGGATAATAGTACATGAATATCGAGTAGACATGGGGTACTAGTACATGTATAGCGAGTAGACATGAGATACTATTAGTTCTCCAGGTCCAATCAAGGGTGTACGGTGATTTACCTCGCGTTTTATTCCATACACCCTCAGACCGAAGACATTGGGTACTAGTATATGTATAACGAGTAGACATGGCAAATGAAAAGAACTAAATGTTAATTGATAAAACAAAAGGCCAAAGCAACAGTTTTCTTCTTCTGAAGAAGTTTTTGAATAAATCCTGCATCATAAGAGTATATTACTGATAGGAATTTAAAGAAATCTATACTTATAAATTAATAAATTTTGCAAATAAACTCCGACACGGGTGCACCAGAGTTCTTACTAACTCCTCTATGAATACACTAGGTACAAGTTGATGTCCGTAAACTATATTCAGATTTCACTCGCATAGTAAGTATCGTACATTAAATTAAAAGTCTACTTTCATTTTCTATAAACAGCCATGAAGTAGCAAAAACGTGAGTACGGTGGCGATTCAGGTTGGCGGATCAAAGTTACTGGCAATTTTTAATGAAACTAACAACAAGTAGTCGTTTATTTATTTCATAAAACGTCATCATTGAATTATTCAATCAAAACTTGATTTAAATGGTATAAAAGAAATAAGTTGTGATTACCGATTAAAAAAGGAAATGTGCAAATTATTTTCGTCATTCACCGATCTTAATATTGACGGAAACTTCTAGAACATCATATGACATCGATGTTTAAAAGAAAAAGCATTCTGAGAGTATTGCATTAGCAATACTAGTCCCCTACCGGCAAGTGTAATATGGTTCCCGTTAAAAATTGAAAATGCCATAATTCGGTCAAAAATCAATGAAGCGGAACGAAATGCAAACTTGATCTGTAACTCATCAAGATACACTCACGTACCAAATATATATTCTTGGAATTTTTCTGTTGGTAGTGGTATAATTTCAATTCCCCGCGCTTGCGCGGGATTTCTTCTAGCTGTTATATGTTACTGAGTATTCCACCGAAGTTCGAGGGGTCGAGATCGAGCTGGGACATGTAAGTACATTGTTAAAATGTACTTGTTTACATAGAAATATCTGAGTAAATCTTTTATGCTTACAGTTATTGACAAATAATAATTCTTAATCGTGCTAAATCTTCTCATTGCAATATTCCGCACTATTTTGCACGAATTGCAATACTGAACAAGCATTCTGAGAGTATTGCATTAGCAATACTAGTCCCCTACTGGCAAGTGTAATCTGGTTCCCGTTAAGAATTGAAAATGCCATAATTCCATAAAAAATCAACGAAGAGGGACGAAATGCAAACTTGATCCATAACTTATCAAGGTAAAGTCACATACCAAAAATCAGCTCAATATCTGAAAGCGTTTAGAAGAAAATTGCGGAAAACCCTTAAAAATTGAAAAGGCCGTCAAAAATCAATGAAGCGGAACGAAATGCAAACTTGGTCTGTAACTCATCAAGATACAATCACGTACCAAAAATCAGCTCAATATCTGCAAGCATTTAGGAAAAAAGTGCGGAAAACCAAGTGGGACAGACTGACAGATAGACAGAGGGACAGAGGGACAGACAGACAGACAGACGGAAGGACAGACTCAGAGGAAACCTATAGTCCCCTCCGGTTTCACCGGTAGGGGACTAATAATAATTAAGACGAAAATGCCAAGGTATAAATTTATTGACGAAAATTTACTACAGAATGTTTCATTAGAAAAATTGATAAGCATAGAGTACGTTTGCAAAAACCACTAATGATAAAATTTGTGTCATTATAGCTGCAGAACTATAGCTCTCTGCTTGAGAAAATTCGAACAGATAAAGCAGAGAGCTACAGATCCAAACGTTGTAAAAATCTTCGATTCACACCGCCGCTTTTTGTCCCTCGCTTCTGGTATTATGTTCATAAGTGAGCGATAAAAAAGCGTCGCCATAAATCGAAGGTTTTTACAATGCTTGGAGCTGTAGCTCTCTGCTTTATCTGTCCGAATTTTCTCAAGCAGAGAGCTACAGATCTGCAGCTAGTGTCATTACTGAATATCATGAATGGATGGAAATCATTCAATAATGATATTTATGATAATCAGTGGATTTTATATCATTACTGGTATTACATTGAACTGCTTGACTTTTTTAAAAGCTTTAAAAATAGGATGACTAGAGGAGGCCGATAAGTACTTTGTCATGTGATACAGTGATTCACTAAAGATAATTAATAGATGAGTATCAAAGAATTTAGTGTGTTATTGCAAGCACTTTTAAAAATAAATTTCATTTATATATTGAACATAAAGCACTATTACAACCTACACATATACCTGTATCTTAGGTTCCATCATTAATATGGTTGATACGTTAGATGAGATAAATCTATACCGTTGATGCTATATAATGATGATCAGCAGGTGCCCTCATATACATCCACACACAAGATGCAGTATAATCTGGCGGCAGTGGTACTTCTAACAGCTTCTCTTTATATCGGAATATTCGCAAATGTTTCCAACGAAACAATGGTTAAGTTTGTTGAGGTTTGTTTCAACTTCTTAGTTTTTTTTTTTATTTTGAACACTTAATCTACACTGTTCTGTTTTCTTTTTTGTACAAATAAATTAATTTATTAATTTCAAACTCTTGAAGATATTTCATTGTAAGTTTTACATGATACGATACAGTTTCATCGAAAGTGATAAAAAGAAATCCAAGGATAATATTAAGTATATTATGGTCTGAACTGAGAATTTTATTTTTTTCCCCGTAATTTTGCGGGACAGTGTCCTCGCGAAAATTTCATTCTCATGTATATTAGTATTTCTAAAGATTGTATGAAGCAATAACCACAATTCGTTAAAATTTTGTCTCGCTAATAAAGGGTCAATGGCTACCTCGCAAAAATAAGGTGTCGCGAAAATTTAGTGTTCTACAGTATATCAATTCCAACTAAAAGGAGTGTCCTTGCGATTTCAGTTGCTACTGTTGTGTCAAATCGTATTATAATTTGCTAACAGTATCAGTGAATAATCATTTTATTGGATTTTTATGTAGTTCAATACACATGTTTTATGCTACATTTTAAGAAATTAAATAGGTAATATTCAATGTTTTATAGTTGGATATGAAAATATTTTTTTATTATGATTATTATTTTTTATTACATTTTTTGTTGGTTTTTCCTTCTAATCCTTTACTATCAGATCTCTATCATAAAAATTCAAACAATATTGTGCGTCGAGTATTTTTCTTTTATTCAGTCATTCATTCCTCTCACAGATACATTTTATTTTATCTTACCAAAACAAATTTTTGAAACACAGTTGAACTTCGGTATCTCGAAACGGATATCTCGAATACCATGGATATGTCGAAGTGATTGGGAAATCCTAACTGCATATTTTTATTAAGTATTTTACATCGATATCTCGAAACCTCGAATATTTCGAAGTTTTTCCTCGGTCCCATCAAGTTCGAGATAGCGAGGTTTGACTGCACATTTTTATTATATTCGTAAACTTTTGAACATTTTCAGTTTCTTCAACGGAACCTTTGAACGAATTGCAACCAATTATGGGTAAAGGGGAACAAAAATTATGAATTTTGTGGTCTCTGTCCCCTGGGGCTTGAGGGCTGGGGATAAAACCATGAAAATTAATGCAAATGTTTAAATATCTTCTTCGTTACTCCTGGACATCAAGCAGTCAAACTGTTGTCATGATTGTAATAAGCATTGAGCCTTCAACCAAAATTGTGAAATTCATTGCCCAAGGATCAGGTATTCTGGTGCTAGGGTAGGGTTTTATTAATAAAATAGTAAAAATGCTTAAATTCTTTGACAAAATTCTCCTCTCCCACTGTATATTTAGCACACAACTAAGTGGATTTTATGATGACAAAAGGTGCCTCTTTTAAAATTGTGAAATTGAATTTGTGTTACTATGTGTAAATACTATCATTTTGTATTTTTAGTATTTTTAGCTGTTAAACGAATTACATTTAAACATACATGAGTATATAAGACGATAGAAATATTGTAAGATATATTTTACGATTGAATATCTTGTATTTACATTCCTTAGATACATAACAAAAAAAGAAATGATGTCGGAGGAAGATATATGAAGAAATTGGTAGGTTCTGATTAAAAAAAAATTAGGTAAAAAAATGTTCCTCTTACTCGGGTATTTCTTCTTTTTTAACATAAAGTTCAAATCATATTCCGATTATAATAATTTAAATCCTCCAACTTTGAGTACTTCATTTACGTGCGGTAGATCTGGAGTGAAGAACTTGGCAGAATAGCACAGGCTCACGCCGACAAATGTGTTTATGTAAAAAGTACAAACAAAACCAGAGTAACGGTGTCATTCCAAGACGTGGGGGAAAACATTCAACTAATGAACATAAACGGTGAGTATCTCAAACACTTGATTTCAGTTACAGCAATCATACAATGATGTAAATTCCTTATCTATGATGTTAATTGAAATAATATCGGAATATTCGCAAATGTTTCCAACGAAACAATGGTTAAGTTTGTTGAGGTTTGTTTCAACTTCTTAGTTTTTTTTTTTATTTTGAACACTTAATCTACACTGTTCTGTTTTCTTTTTTGTACAAATAAATTAATTTATTAATTTCAAACTCTTGAAGATATTTCATTGTAAGTTTTACATGATACGATACAGTTTCATCGAAAGTGATAAAAAGAAATCCAAGGATAATATTAAGTATATTATGGTCTGAACTGAGAATTTTATTTTTTTCCCCGTAATTTTGCGGGACAGTGTCCTCGCGAAAATTTCATTCTCATGTATATTAGTATTTCTAAAGATTGTATGAAGCAATAACCACAATTCGTTAAAATTTTGTCTCGCTAATAAAGGGTCAATGGCTACCTCGCAAAAATAAGGTGTCGCGAAAATTTAGTGTTCTACAGTATATCAATTCCAACTAAAAGGAGTGTCCTTGCGATTTCAGTTGCTACTGTTGTGTCAAATCGTATTATAATTTGCTAACAGTATCAGTGAATAATCATTTTATTGGATTTTTATGTAGTTCAATACACATGTTTTATGCTACATTTTAAGAAATTAAATAGGTAATATTCAATGTTTTATAGTTGGATATGAAAATATTTTTTTATTATGATTATTATTTTTTATTACATTTTTTGTTGGTTTTTCCTTCTAATCCTTTACTATCAGATCTCTATCATAAAAATTCAAACAATATTGTGCGTCGAGTATTTTTCTTTTATTCAGTCATTCATTCCTCTCACAGATACATTTTATTTTATCTTACCAAAACAAATTTTTGAAACACAGTTGAACTTCGGTATCTCGAAACGGATATCTCGAATACCATGGATATGTCGAAGTGATTGGGAAATCCTAACTGCATATTTTTATTAAGTATTTTACATCGATATCTCGAAACCTCGAATATTTCGAAGTTTTTCCTCGGTCCCATCAAGTTCGAGATAGCGAGGTTTGACTGCACATTTTTATTATATTCGTAAACTTTTGAACATTTTCAGTTTCTTCAACGGAACCTTTGAACGAATTGCAACCAATTATGGGTAAAGGGGAACAAAAATTATGAATTTTGTGGTCTCTGTCCCCTGGGGCTTGAGGGCTGGGGATAAAACCATGAAAATTAATGCAAATGTTTAAATATCTTCTTCGTTACTCCTGGACATCAAGCAGTCAAACTGTTGTCATGATTGTAATAAGCATTGAGCCTTCAACCAAAATTGTGAAATTCATTGCCCAAGGATCAGGTATTCTGGTGCTAGGGTAGGGTTTTATTAATAAAATAGTAAAAATGCTTAAATTCTTTGACAAAATTCTCCTCTCCCACTGTATATTTAGCACACAACTAAGTGGATTTTATGATGACAAAAGGTGCCTCTTTTAAAATTGTGAAATTGAATTTGTGTTACTATGTGTAAATACTATCATTTTGTATTTTTAGTATTTTTAGCTGTTAAACGAATTACATTTAAACATACATGAGTATATAAGACGATAGAAATATTGTAAGATATATTTTACGATTGAATATCTTGTATTTACATTCCTTAGATACATAACAAAAAAAGAAATGATGTCGGAGGAAGATATATGAAGAAATTGGTAGGTTCTGATTAAAAAAAAATTAGGTAAAAAAATGTTCCTCTTACTCGGGTATTTCTTCTTTTTTAACATAAAGTTCAAATCATATTCCGATTATAATAATTTAAATCCTCCAACTTTGAGTACTTCATTTACGTGCGGTAGATCTGGAGTGAAGAACTTGGCAGAATAGCACAGGCTCACGCCGACAAATGTGTTTATGTAAAAAGTACAAACAAAACCAGAGTAACGGTGTCATTCCAAGACGTGGGGGAAAACATTCAACTAATGAACATAAACGGTGAGTATCTCAAACACTTGATTTCAGTTACAGCAATCATACAATGATGTAAATTCCTTATCTATGATGTTAATTGAAATAATATTTGAATATACAAGTACTACGTGCATTTCCTTTCAATATAAAAAAAATGCATTCAAGAATGTGAAAAAAAATATCACAGTTTGAATTTCACAGAACAAATACTTTTATTTACTATGATAAAAACTAGATTTACTATATTACAACTTCTGATACTTTGATTTTCTGTAATAATGTTTTTACTATAGTAAAAAACATTTTGGCTAGCCTTAGGATATCTGCAATAATCTTTTAAGCTCACCTAAACCATAACCTCAAGTGAGCTTTTCTGATGACCAGTTTTAGGGCGCCCGTCTGTCTGTCTGTAAACACATTCCTCGGCTTCTTTAAAAAAAAACTCGAATGCGCCCGTCTGTCTGTCTGTAAACACATTCCTCGGCTTCTTTAAAAAAAAAAAAGACACACTCGAACAATTTCAACCAAACTTGTTGTAAAGCATCTAAGAGTGAATGAGGAAAAACAAAATTTAAGTGAAGGCTTCCATAATAAGTTTACATTGGAAGTTCTTCAAATTATCGCCTTTTTGAGTAAAGTGGGGTTACAACAGGGGATAAACATTTTACAGGGAGGTATAGTGGGGCTACAACAGGGGATAAACATTTTACAGGGAGGTATAGTGGGGCTACAACAGGGTATAAACATTTTAGAGGGAGGTATAGTGGGGCTACAACAGGGGATAAACATTTTACAGGGAAGTATAGTGGGGCTACAACAGGGGATAAAAAGTTTACAGGGAGGTATAGTGGGGCTACAACAGGGGATAAAAAGTTTACAGGGAGGTATAGTGGGGCTACAACAGGGGATAAACATTTTACAGGGAAGTATAGTGGGGCTACAACAGGGTATAAACATTTTACAGGGAGGTATAGTGGGGCTACAACAGGGGATAAACATTTTACAGGGAAGTATAGTGGGGCTACAACAGGGGATAAAAAGTTTACAGGGAGGTATAGTGGGGCTACAACAGGGGATAAAAAGTTTACAGGGAGGTATATTGGGGCTACAACAGGGTATAAACATTTTACAGGGAAGTATAGTGGGGCTACAACAGGGGATAAAAAGTTTACAGGGAGGTATAAAGGAGGTTTTTTCTCAGAAACCAGAGTTCACTGAGCATCTTAATATGCAAGCATTCCAAAGTAGTGCAGATTCAGGTTTGCTGAATAGCTTGATATTTTAGATGATGTAAAGCTCAACCGTGATAATTAACATCAGATAACACATTATGAAGTACTCATGGGTATTAATATGCTGAAAGTAACAAAGTTATGGTGATGATAGAATCTTAAATGAATATATTAAAATTCCATGTGATTGTATGTTGAAATCACTGAATATACTGTATTATTTAACAATTCTTTTTGATTCTGGTGTGATATCTCCTCAGTGGGCTTGTGGAAACGTAATCCCAGTTTATAAATACAAAGGGGACAATATTGAACCTAAGAATTATAAACCTACTGCACTTCTGAGTTGTTTGGGAGAATTATTTGCTGATATTGTTAATGACAAACTAAAGGAGTAAGCTGATAATATATATAATTTATTTTAGAAAACTAATCAGGGATCCCGCAGATGTCTGAGAGTACGTTATAGATAATATTTTCCCGACTATATTCTCTTCTAGAACTTTTCAAAGTGCACCAAATGAAATCATATTGTACGTTCATAGATTTTGGGAAAGCATTTGATTCGGTTTGGCATATTGGACAATCGAATAAAATTACAAATTAAATAACATTAATGGAAAATGTTTTAAGATCACAATCCACATGTATAAAGGTATAAGTGAAAATTAAATGACCTTGAGGAATTTTAATCTGCAAAAAATGGCTCTCTGTAAACTTCAAAAGAGAGAGAGCTTAATCTTTACTTACATACAAACATTTTCTTGTTTATAGTCTTCATTTCGTAAGTTCTATGGTCAATACAATGACCTTGTCAGCAAATACAATCTATTATTAAGTCAAATGCTTACTGATGTTTTTCATACTAATTGTTAGGCATTATTTACACTTAATTTTCTACGGACAATCTACGTTTTTCCCGATCATGACAAGGAGCACAAGACGGGTGTGACTGGTCGGCAAGGGATGCTCACTCCTCCATGGCACCTGATCCCATCTCTGATGTTTTAGAGAAACGCGTTTGTTCTGCTCCTGATTTGTATTGTTTGATTGAATTTATGAGCTTGAATACTGTTCCTTATTTCCATATTTCATTACATCTATTTGTTTTATGTATGTAGATGATGATATTATTTTAATTTTCACTACAGAAAACACAGAGAATATTCAGCAATTACTCAATATTTGTTCTAGATATTGCAAAAATTGACATCTTATGTGTAAGGTTAATAGTAAGATAACTTAATTTGTAATATTTGGTAGAGGTAAAAAAAAAAAGCTCTTTTACATTTGAAGGTTTCCAACTTGATATATTTGATAATTTAAAATATCCAGATTTTTTTTCCAATACAGTATGGAAAGGAATAATTCATATACCATAGAAGTGTATGACGAAGCTACCAGAGTTATGTATAGTGTTATAGTTAGTGTAAAGTAATTGATTGTAAATAAGAATTGTTATCTCGTACAAATTTATCAAACTAATACTTCTATACGGAAAGTTTATTGTCATTGTTGAAGATTCACCTTTTGATATCTATAATATATCTATAATAGAGTACAGTGGGCGTGGAATCTTTGCTGTTATTTCTAAATGGACATCTGAGGTCTCAAATTATTTTTATAAAAGCAACGAATGCAGACCCGGTGCTTCATGCGAGAGTTACAAACAAGCAAGTATTAAGATTGATCGTTATAACGAAATTCAATTAAAAGTTACTGAATTATTTTATAGACCAATTAGAAATTGAATGTCGTAACGAAATAGATAATTCCCCCCAAAGAGCTATTCTTAATGTTTCCAAAGTGAAATCTTTTTAAAATAAAAAAAAGAAAACATGTTTGGACACTACAGTTAAAGATTTCTGTTCAGTATTTTTAAATGTTAAAAGCTTTTAAAATTATACAGCAAATTTATGTTTAGGTTGTCCGTGCCGAAACTGAGTTTATTGGATGTGGAATGAAGGAGTGTGGTGACGCCATGTTTACCGTTTGCAACTATGCACCGAAGTAATCTTATTAGACATTTACTTCTTTAATACTGTAAACGTGGTTATTTTGACGAGTTGAAAAATTGACGATTTTTTGTTTACGAAAATTGACGAGTGTTAATTTTGACGAAATATTGAATCAAGAGTTATGTATTTATCTTTGATTTCACAAGATTAAAACAAAAATGAATACAAAGAACTCCTAAAAAAAAAAACAGTTTCAAAACTAGTACTCCGAGTAAGTTCGCCAAAAGCTAGAGGACCAAAAACTTGATGGATTCATTGGCTTAGTTGACTTCAGAACGTCTACGATTAAGCCGCTCTGTGCGAGTTCACGATGTTTTAAGCAAGGACCGCGACTTCCTCGGGAACTCATTTACAAGCGTTCTCATCAATAAAATTCAATTTTGCTTGTAAAAACCATCTACAGTGTATAAGATTTGATTGAATTAATTGCTCTTTTGTACTAGTCTTTGTTTTCATTATGCGAGACCGATTGCCTGAGGTGACAAAGTAGGTCAAACACGGCCTGATAATTACGCAAAGTTAGAATGTTGTGACCATGGGTAATAATAGTATATGACATACTCAATGGTTTTTAAACTGTGATTATATGTTTTCATAACTATTTACAAGAAAATTAAACAGTAATTTTAATCTAGTTTTAATGGGGGAAGCCGAAAAAATTAAGCGGTAAAGTTGTACAACGGTCAATGTCTGTTGTGACGCTATATATATGATATGAAGTTTGACGAGTGGAAATTTTGACGAGAAAAGAAAAATCGTCAATATAGTCAAAATTAGCACGTCGTCAAAATTTCCACGTTTACAGTAGTTACCAAATCTTTGATGACAATTCTAAAGACAAAAAAGACACAGCAACGCCTATACTGAACATAGCATGTCTCCTTGCTTTATGTCCATTGTGTGCACCCACCTTTTTGCTAAATTTAGTGTGTTTTTAACATTTCTATTACTCGCTGTGCTACTTAGATGGCGACTTGGGTCATGTGACTAGTGATACTTGTGGCATGTGATTAGTTTGCATGTAGTTTGTTTTTACACTCTAAATAGACAGTTTGCAATTATAAGTATACTAGTATTTTCTAATCAAAGACCAGTCAATGATTGTTAATTAAGATAACGTAATGGGGAAATTTAGTACCTGGTCATTTGTTAGTTTTAATAAATGAAAATTTCGAATAATTGGAGTCTTTCACATGCATTAGATAGGGAAAAAACTGCAAATAGCCAGAATTTTTTTTTTTCAATTTCATCGAGAGGAAATTGTAGACATAAAACGCATTATTAACATTTTTCAATTATTGATATTTCAGAGGAGATCCAAAATCCAAGCCATACCTTCGTCGGTGTAGAAATTGTCCGAGTGGATACACCGAAAAATCCAACCTTTGTGTTAAAGAACTTGAAAAATCTGGAAATAAGTTACCATTTTTTGTTAAATCCAACGCATAAAATCAATAAATACAAAATACTATTGCAGAATTTTGATTACCTAGTTTTCCTGATATGTCATATAATTATGCAAGTCGCTAAAATAACCTGGAAACCGTCAGAAATTTTGATTTGCATTCATCTGAACGTGCATGCCCATTGTTGTGGCATCCTCACTTTGGTTCAAGGTGTACCTTTCGGGAAATTTTAAATGATTTTGAAAATAAAAATGTATAGAAGGATATCTGTCCACTGTGGTTATAATATATATAAAAAAGATTTTATCAATATATGCCACAGAATTTGTTTTAATACTGCATAATTGAAGCTGACAAAATGTTTCTTCTTTACAATTAAATATCATAATTGAGACTTGCATTGGATTTTATTGGTAATGATTTTCCATGTTCATTTTTGAAAGAATGCAGCTTTGCAATAAATTACTTGGCATAAAGCACTTATGTGCGAGGTGTATCAATCAATCTTAAAAGGGATGTTGAATTGAACATTATACTAGCAGTAAATTTACTAGTATTTAGAAGTAACAAATTTAAAGGCATTGATGCAAGTAGATAAATAAATAGCTAAGCGTGTCTCCTATTCCAACCTGGTAAAAATAGGGTAGGTAGGCATAGGGTAGGTAGGTATAGGGTAGGTAGATATAGGGTGGGTAGGTAGATATAGGGTAGGTAGGTATAGGGTAGGTAGGTATAGGGTAGGTAGATAAGGAAAACATTTTATTTATTTATTTATTTACATTTATGGTTTATTCAACTTTGACAATAAACAATAATTTATAAGATAAACAATATTCACTTCTTTCCTCCAAAAGGATGGCTTATATGCCTTTATTCCCGGGGAAATAGCTTGCGAGTATAAAATGTGTTTTCTAAAACAAGGATAAGACAGATATTAGGATTTCTAATAGTAAAAGCAAAATTGTTCACTCCCAGAAAGTATACAACATCCAAAAGAAACTTCAGGGTACACTCGTACAATTTAGGGTCGGTCGGGGAACCGGAAACATACTACTATTTATCCAGGCCTTACTGATTGACAAGACTGAGATGCACTAAGCTATTTCTCCCCAAAATAAGCTGATAAGAAAATGAATTAATTGAGTTAAATTCGCGTAAATTTCATTTAAAATAATCTTAAGATTTGGTTTTCTCATCAGAGAAGTATTGAAATATCTAGTGAAATAACCCTTTTAAACTCATTTCTACTGATGGCCAACCGTCCCAAAATAACAAAAAGTAATTGCTTTTTTTAAATATGCAGTTTCAATCACATTCATCAACGAGATAGTTTTGTTTCTGAATATTAAATGTTGCATTTTAAATTCCCCCTTGACAGTTTATCTCCTATTTTTTTTTAAGCAAAGAAAAACCGTGAAAGAAGATTATGACCAGGAAAAGAACATTTTGAGTTTAACCTTTGCGAAGGATTGCAGGATGTCGGGTGTTATATTTTTTATGATCTCGGTTAGTGTTATGACATTTTTCTGCTTGACAAAAAGTTTGGAAAATAATGAAATGTTATTAGAATCCCAGTCCTAGACAGTGTGCTCAAAGTGGACTTTCTGTTAGCTGAACTTTGGATAAGTAGCAAATTAGTTTGCGGCGCAAAGTGCTCAGAAATGATAGATCAATGTGAGGGTTTTGCTTGGAACAGTGTCACAAAGCTCTATATCTGTATTCGCAGACTTTTGAAAATATTCCTTCTTCAAGTGTGAACAAAGTCGGGTGGGAACACTTCCATTTAAAAGGTAATTTGGCTTTAATCATTTCATTGATTTAATCATTGAAAGTCACACATAATTTTGTTAAATAAAGTTTATTAATTCATTAAAGGTTTGATTTCATTAGATATGTTCTTATTGCATATACAATTGTTCAATTTTGTAAGAATAGAATCTTTTTAAAGTATTACCCACCTACAAAATGACTTTTTAAAAAAGCATTCTGGTTCTACGTACAAGTATTCTGAAGTTGATCTTTTAAGAGGATGCTGGAGTTTCTCATTGACAACATCTATATAGTCTATGAAGATCATGTCTTCTAACAATCTGTCGGAATCCCAGTGGGAATTGACTGCATCCCTTTTTAGCCGATCTCTTTTAATATTCTTATGATACAGAATTTATTAAAAAAAACTTCTACATGAAAAGAAAACTTGCTGTGGACTTCAATTCGACACTACCGCCGAAATATGGCTGAAATATTGCCGACTCGGCGTAAAACAATAACAATCAATCAATCAATTCGACAATATAAATTTATTGCATAATCGTTTATGATATTTATTTAATCGTTTAAGATTTATTTAACCAAGGAAAATAATAATAATTCCCGAGGGAAATATGATTTTTCTTGGCTGAATGAATCTTCGTGTTTCCTGAACATTCATGCAATAAATTCTTTATTATACAGAAACAAACCAAGTCTCTAAAAATAAACACAAACTTTCAAGTTCGACACCGCTTTCAGTTAAAAAAAATGTCAGAAATACTTTCCTGTTCAAAGTCCACTGGACACTTCACAGACAATTGTCTTCAACCTCTTTGTTTTGTAAACCATCCTTTTTGGAAAAAGGATCACTAATTTCATCACTCTGACGTCTGCTGCTCTCGGAAGTTTTACACAAGAACTTAAACCCTTTATGTCTCTATCTCTTTCATTACAAGTGTTAGTGTGTTTCTTGTTATTTAATTAAGATAATGATGATAAAATCCTAACTAGTGCCATTTTATATAGTCCCAGATGTGATAATTATATCCTCAGGAATACATGTACCTAGTCTACAAGGTCAGGTGATAGTCTACAGTGAGTAGTTTTCAAACACAATTGGGTTCATTTCTGCATATTCAAAAACTCTGTATGAAGATAGTCATGTTTAGGTGTCTTGTGGACATTAGTAAAGTTTTCTTTTTGAATATAAAATGGTCATATTGCTCCAGAAAAGGCAAAGAATTCCACAGAAAATGCGACCAAACAATTGTATATGTTTGGATTGCCTCAACAGTGAAGGAAAGTTGGTTTAAACAATATTTATTCAGAATACTGAATAGACTGGACAACAGGCATACAATGCCTATAAATACCTTCTCTATACAAGGAAAGTTAACAAACTAATTGAGTAATATAGGACTGTCCCTGTGTATTTGAAATTAGTAACAAATCATATATTGACTTCTTGTTGTGTCCTCTTAATTGGAATCGAAGACAAGATGTAAGTAAACTTTTTTTTTTTGCACTATTTATGGGATATAATTCCGGCTGAAGTATCAGTGACACAGCGTAAATCCTAATTAATCAATCAAGTAAACCTTACTTGAATTTCTGTTTTAGTTTTTGGCTAAAGATGATCATGAAGTCAGAAAGAAAGAGAGAGGGGAATAGACAGATTTTTTTCTTTACTAATTTAATTTGTAAATTTTATTAACTGTTTATTAACTGTTTAGCATATCAGGTCCAAATTAATTGTTTAGTGACCCTGTGCTGTGTCCATGAATGTAATTATTAGTACATATTTCAAACATAGAACAAAGGGCTTTTGCAGGTACCAAATCACTTGGTACACTCCAAGCCTAAGCTTCATGGTTGGGTGACTACCGTATGTCATTGTGTGTCTTGCATCATGTATTTTGTTTGATATCGTTGTTGTATTTTCTCTATGTTGTTTTGTAACCGGTTCTTGGGTTTTATATAAAAAACAACAAGAAGGTTTCGGGTGTGGATCCAATGTAATTGATATATGAATTTTCAATATTTTGATGATTAGGATCATTAGGATCAACACTACAATAATAGCAAATACAAACACACACATACATACACAGAACAATACAAAGACAATACAAACAGACAAACGCATCTTTAACACAAAATTATTTCTAGGTCACTTATATTTACACCATTAAATATTTAAAATAATTAGGTCGCATATCACTCAATTAGCTCTTTGAACCATTATACAAGTCTTTACTCCTAATTTATAGAGATATCCTATAAACAATAGTTACATTACTCAATCTGATGTGTACACATTTCTACCTTTTATCAGCATATACCTATTTATGGAACAAGGTGAATTCCTATTTTCTAAACTGACTTCACCTCAGATATGAAAATGACCTAATTAACAGTATGTAAAATTATAACAAATTCGCAAATCCCTTCTTTAAGATGCAAGAATACATCAAAATGTTAACTTGCAATTAAAACTCTTGCATATATAAATTTTATCAATATATATATATATATATATATATATATATATATATATATATATATATATATATATATATATATATATATATATATATATATATATATATATATATATCTTTCAAACACTCACACTTTATTTAGCACGTTTAGATTAAAATGAATTATGTAGATTCCTCATTCATAAAGAAATTATTTAGGTGCTTCTGTTACCGGGTTGACAAAGTAACAAATAGTGTTGGTGTTTCAATCCTTTATATATCCAATATTCAATATTCAACAAGTCTGAAATAAACACAGACATTATTTAACACACAATAACACACACACATATAAAATACACAAAGAGAGATAACTCTTCCTGTTTCTTTATACTCACTATTCAATAAATATTTCAGGCATAAAAACTATTTCTCACTTTAGTATAATATTGAGATTATCCCTACAAAAACTATAATTAACTGTATATGATTTACTTTCTTTGTATATCATAATTTTTATAAACTTCAGTGAATTAAAATACGACAGCAGTAATTCAAATGTAAGTCACTACTATTAATGAAATAGATACGTTTCCCGTTATGATTCACATAACAATGGAATGTAAATACATAATATACAGACTCACATTACACCTAACATGATACAAACATATACATCACATATCTTACCCAATATATGGTATCAGACCCTTGTTATATATACAGCAATTCAGCTACATGTACATCATATCAAGTGGATCTGAATAATAACAAATATCATAATATACTCTTTACTTATTAATTGAATTTATAAAAAAAAATGATTCACACATTCACTTTTACTATTCATCAAATGAATGTATTTATAATATTAAAATCAACTGACCTTCTATGGATAAATAAAGTCCAAGATCAATATATCACAAGAACTGAATGACCAAACTGATCATTCCAGACTCAATTTGAAAAAATAATAATATCAATAGAAACTTCAAGATAAAGATCACATGACTTAAACTTTCAGCCAACCAAAACAAGAATTCAATGATCCATGAAAAACTGACCAGAACTGGTATGGAAATCCATTTCTGACATATTTAAATAGAATGAGAATAAATTTATGGAAAGCTGTTACTGTAAATGATAAATGTTTTAAATTAAATTTATTTTATAATCTGTTAAAATAAATCAACTCACACACTACTACATACTTCCCCTCGTTCAATAAATGACTTCCATGTCATTTCATGCTAATCATCCTGGTAAATGAAAACATTAAACATGATTTCCCTGAATTACATTTTGAAAAAAAAAATGTTCATATATCAGCAAACATCCATTACGATTTTAAAATGATTTGTAAAATTGCACCAGTAGAATTTGGTGTCTCTTTAATTACACCACTCTTAATTAATTGCACAGCATAATCTGCTTTTTCTCTCCACTCACGATCTTTTGTTGTAGAGGATTTCGACACAAATTCACCTGTAGTCATCCACTTTGGCTTTCCTTTCTTTCTGATTGAACGCCTAGGGACTACTTCCTCTTCATCAACTACTTCTGCTGCTTCAACTTCAGTGTCAGTTTTGACTGCAGAATCAATTTCCTCAGCCTCGGCTTCAACTTCAGTGTCAGCTTTGACTGCAGAATCAACTTCCTCAGCCTCGGCTTCATGTAACTCATCATCATCAATATTCTCTTCATCAACATCTGTAGCACTGTCTTCATCTACAACAGTATCTTCAATACTATATTCAACAGTGTCGTCCATACTCTTTTCAACACCGGTGTTTTCTGTTTCATCTATCTCACCTATTTCTGTATCTGAAGCGCTTCTTTCTAATTCTGTAACAACATCTTCTGTAGAAAACTGAACATCTTTGTCATGACTGGATGAAGTCAGACTATCCTCAGTAACTACAATGACTTCTTCTGAATCATCTTCTTCTGATGAACTTTCATGAATTATAGCTTTAGATTTTGTTCTAGGCTTTGGAATTGGTCTTGTTTTCCTTTCTGTTTGTGTTGAAATCTTTGTGGAATTAACATTATCCTCCGATATGAATCCGATAGGAAATAAAAGGTTCCTGTGTAGTGTTCTTTCCTTGCCTTGACCATTCTGCTTCTTCACTGTATAAACAGGAATCTCTGGATTAGGCTGTTTTATCACTACATATATATCATCTTCCCATTTATTGGCCAGTTTATGCCTGCCATCAAATGCTACGATCTTTACAAGAACTTTATCACCAGGTTGTACCACTGTTCCCCTGGATCTTAAGTCATATCTGTCTTTTTGTTTCTTCTGCGCTCTCTGTATCTGTTCTGTGGCCACTCTGTATGCTTCCAATAGTCTCTCTCTTAAATCTTGAATATATTTGGTATTAGGTTTTTTATTGTCTTTTCTTGTTAAACCAAATGCGATATCCACTGGTAAATTTGGTTCTCGCCCAAACATGAGGAAATAAGGTGACTCTCCTGTAGATTCATGTTTAGTACAGTTGTAGGCATGTACCATAGTTGCAACATGTGACTTCCAGTTCAGTTTCTTGTTTGCATCTAAAGTTCCAAGCATATTTAATAGAGTGCGATTGAATCTTTCCGTCATGCCATTGCCAATCGGATGATAGGGAGTAGTTCTGGATTTATCAATTCCTGTTAAGTTACATAATTCTTTGATTAAGTTGCTCTCAAAATTTTCCCCCTGGTCCGAATGAATTCTTTGTGGTATTCCATAATTTACAATAAAATAGTTGAACAAAGTTTCTGCAGTAGTTTTTGCTGTTTGGTTTCTGGTCGGTATAGCTTGCGCATATCTGGTGAAGTGATCTGTTATAACTAAAATGTTTTCATAGCCTCCTTTAGATTTTTCTAGCGAAAGAAAGTCAATACAAACAAGTTCTAGGGGCTGAGTTGTCTGAATGTTCACTAGTGGTGCAATATTAGGTTCCTTTTTCCTCTTGATACACTTTTGACAGTGGCTAATCCAGTTGTCGATGTCAGTTGTCATTCCAGGCCAATAGAATCTGTCACGAATAAGGCTGGTTGTTCTGTCTCGCCCTTGATGGCCCATTTCGTCATGTAATGCTTCTAGAACATTGTTAATATGTAGTGATGGCAGTATAAGCTGCTTCCTCTCTTTATCCTGTACTATTGTTTTCCTGTACAATGTATCATCTTCCAATATAAGCTGATCAAAAAGTTTGAAAAATGGACTATTTGGCATTTGTCCTCGCTTTGGCTTCTTTCCTCTACGTACATGTTCTTTCCAAGCTTTTAGTACTGGATCCTGGTTCTGTATCTCTGACCAATTGACATCATGTCTCATATTCATCTGAAGATCTATCTCAGCTGGGCATAAAGTATTCTGCTCACAAGATATTGTTTCAATATATGGAATGCATATCCTATTACAAATAGATTTGATAGAATCTGCTGATATGTGAGTACTATCTTTTGATGTGGGTAATCTTGATAAACTGTCTGCATCCACATTACTTTTTCCTGGCCTGTATATGATTTCAAAATTGTAGACTCCAAGAGCAGCTAGCCATCTATGTCCCGTAGCATCCAAATTAGCTGTGGTTAACACATAAGTTAATGGGTTGTTATCTGTGACTACCGTAAAGGTGTTTCCGTAGAGATAATCATGGAATTTATCACATAGAGCCCATTTTAACGCCAAGAATTCTAACTTATGTGCGGGATAGTGTTGTTCAGATTTTGATAAACTGCGGTTGGCATATGCAATAACCCTCTTTATCCCGTTCTGCTCTTGATATAAAATGGCTCCAAGTCCTGAACTGCTAGCATCAGTGTGAATTTCAAATGGTCGATCATGATCTGGATAACTTAAAATTGGTGATGTTGAAAGTTTCTTCTTTAATGTTTCAAAAGCTGCTTGTTGTTCATTTCCCCAAATCCATTCTTTCTGCTTTACTGGTTTCTTCTTGGTTTTCTTCTTATTGTTGATTGGCATAAGTTCAGTAAGAGGTTTTGAAATTTGGCTGAAGTGTTGAATAAATCTTCGGTAATAACCTGCAAATCCAATGAACTTTCTGACTTCTTCAGGACTAGTTGGAGTAGGCCAATTGATGATCTTTTCAATCTTTTCTGGATCAGTCTCTACACCCTCTTCTGATATAATGTGTCCTACATATTTGACTTTGGTTTTAAAAAATGAGCATTTCTTTGGTGATAGTTTTAAGTTGGCATCTCTGATCCGATCAAACACTTGCTTCAGTCTTGTTAGGTGTTCTTCAAATGTAGATGAAAAGATGATAATGTCGTCTATGAATATGCAACAGATCTTCATGTGCAACTCTCCCAAAATATCCTGCATCAATCTTTGATAAGTGGCTGGCGCTCCTGTCAGACCAAATGGCATTCTGTTGAACTCGTACAGTCCAAGTGGGCCAACTGTAAAAGCAGTGCGTTCTTTATGAGGTTCGAAAATTTCTACTTGATGATATCCTGATTTCATATCGATGACTGAAAAGTATTTGTTGCCTGCCATGGAATCTAAAAGTTCTTCAATACGAGGTAGCGCATATGCATCTTTCTTTGTTCTCTTGTTTAACTGTCGAAAATCAATGCAAAAACGAAGAGAGTTGTCTTTCTTCTTGACTAATACAATGTTGGAAGACCATGGAGAATGAGATTTTCTAATAATGCCAGATTGTAGTAATAATTTCAGATGTTGTCTAACTTCGCCTATCATTGATGGTGGAATTCTTCGATAACGTTGCTTGAATGGATATTCATCCTCTAACTCAACCCTGTGTTGTACTGTTCTTATATGTCCAACATCAGTATCTCCTGTTGAAAATATATCTGCGTAATTGTATATCATATTTCTTCCTCGAACAAGTTCTTCCTTTGTCAAAGTTTTCTCATCTATGGTGATTTTATCCATTTGTTGTAGTGATTCATTGTTAGTAGCATGGGTGGAGTTCTGTACAATGGATACTGGTTGTATTTCACAGATAATAGCCTTCTCTGGTATTGATACAGTTCTGGTTGTTATATTGCTGATTTCTACTTCTATCAAGCTGCTGTCCATGTATCTGTACTCCATAAGAGATGGTACAATATCTAAATCCTCAGGTACTACTGATCTTTCTGTTCTCTGTAACATAGCTGCTGTATGGTGATAAGGAATCTTCTTGTCCAAATATCCTGTCAAAGTTATATTACTGTTTGGTGGAATAATGATTCTCTTTTGTGCATTTCTCAAAATGGCCAACTTTGAACTGTTTCTCTGCAACTCTTTTTCTCGTAAGTGTATGGATCTAAATGTAAGGTACCATTCGGTTGTCAAGTTAGACTTCTGTAGATATTTTTCACCTTCTTGTTGTTGAAGTATTTCCATAATCACACCCAAGACATTCGTTCCAAGCAGTAAGGGTACTGAGTTGTTGTAATTACTCTCTGGAATGACTAATAAAATGGCACTAAATTTATGTCTGATTTTAGGTACTTCTAATTCAGCTTCAATGAATCCTTCAAAGGGTAATGATTTTCCATCTGCACATTCAATATCAAGTAATAACTCTAATTTCTGGATAGGAATGTTGCTCAAATTTTCATAAAATTTTCTGCTGATAGTCGAAACGGTTGATCCTGTGTCTAACAGTGTTTGAGTTTCTATTTTGTTGATAATAATACTGGTTTCTGTAGGTTTACCGCATATTCCAGGTGGTAAATATTTAGCCATTTTTGCAATCAAAGGGTCCTTAGGTTGTTTGTCTACGGCCGACCCTAGCGCATAGACAGCATCTAGTTTAAATTCTTTCCATTGATATCAGTGTTGGCACGACATCCTCTCTCGATGTGTCCCTCTCTTCCACAACGTCTGCAGGTAATGCTAGGAAAAGTAAAATGTTCCTTACTGCTTTGCTTCGTTCGAGTAAAATCATTTCTCAATCCTCTACCCCTGTAGGTCTGATCTCGATACCGTGATCCTCTGAATGGTGTTCTAAATTTTGATCTACCTCGTTGTGCCGTCTCTAGATTTTCTAATCTGTGTGCAATTTGCTTTAATACTCCTTTTATCTCATCTGATGATGATGTATCTTCAACAATGGCCTTCTTTGATAGCTGTTTAGAAATTTTCCCTTCACTTTCTTGTTGATTTTCTTTTTCAATTTTCCTCAATGCTACTCGAAGTGAATCAAATGAGTGGTATTTCTCTCGCTCATAGTGTGTAATGTCTTTCAAATCTGGTCTTAATCCTTTCCATAGCATATCATGTAGCATCTTGTCAGAACTGCTTTCAAAAACTTGACCTGTCATTATCGCTCTTCCCAGAATATCTTCCAATCTGCAGCTCCATTCTGTGATGTTTTCAGTCTGTTTCTGCCTTGCACCATAGAATTCACTAAGGATAGATTCTTTCTCATCTACGTCTCCATAAACACTTGTAAGTTTATCCAATATTTCTGGAATCTTTGCTTTGGGTCCAAGTCTCATTACAGTCCGTCCTGCCTCGCCCTTCAATGATTTTCTAATTGCCTGAGCAATTGCTTCTTGTGAATGGGTTTTCTCAATCATAAGACACTTGACTTCATACAGCCATAGGTCAAATGTAGTAGCACTCTTTCCTGTTGGATCTGTTCCTGAAAATGTACTAATGGCAGGAGGATGAATATAAGTAGTCGTTTTAGGAATGGCACCAGCATTCGCACCAGTTCCAGGTTCAATCTTGATTTCCACTTTCTCTTTTTCCAGGTACGCTTTCATCCAATTAATTAATTCTTCTTTAGAATCAGGTTTTGGTACTACTTCCATACCCTGAAGGGTTTCAACTAATTTCTGGTATTCCTCTGGTGTTCCCATTTCGTAAAGTTATGTAGGATTATTTCAAAAGTTGATATGGACAATTGTTCTTGAGGGTCTGGTGGTTAATATTGCTTTTACATTGCTATTTTAAATTGTATTTTACTCGACTAATTGTATTTAATTAAAGTTTAATTTATTTCAATTTAGTACAGTATTTAAATTTTATTTTATATCCTGATAAATTTATTAATAGCTGTCTTTAAATTTAATTTGATTTACTATCAAGTGATTCCAAGTTCACTTAAATTTAACTAAGTTTTAAATCAACAATCAGTTTTCAATTGACACCAATTGAAAACTTTAAAAAAAAAATAAACTCAATGTAAATGACACACCTCAGTTGGCAATAACCCAAATAAAAATAAACACCAACTGAACTAACTTTGTACTACTTAATTAATTCCTCTATATATGACACCTACAGACTGTATCTGATACTAAACTCTTATCAACACCTTGTAATTAAAGAGCAATATTCTTCTTTGCTTGTAAAATATTTCTCAAGTGAAAAAAATAAATTCTAATAATTGCTTTCTAAATATGTACAAGTTGGTTCTCAATCAGGAAATACCAGGCCTTTTGTCAATAATGTAAATTCAGGTTACTTCCGGTCAAGGTCACTCAACTTCAGAGTAGATAATCTTAGCATATAAACATGCTCATATTGCACCAAAAAGTTGTAAAACAGATGCTTATATATTATAACCTTCTAATACACACACACACAAAAATATATCAGTTCATGCAAAAGAAAAATCAATCTATATGTATACAATATAGTGTAGACCAATATCTACACACACGGTCAAAGAGTATGCTAAATCATCAATATAAGAAATGTCAATTGACAAAGTCTTTCCTGCAAGTTTGCAAGCAAAAATCAAATATAGACAAAAAAATAAATTTAAAAGTCTTGAACTTTATCCATAAGTTTAATCATTCGGTCTTGTTGTCCACCAGTTCACTTACGTTGTAACACACGCTGTAAGTTAATAAAACAGTACCTCAAATTCAATGTGGTTCACAGTTCACGGTTACTTCACTGTTTACAAGTGGAACTTCCGGAAATTCAGCTAAAGGTCACTTCCGCTTGAAGACCATGGCGAATGACGTCACTTTGCGGGAAAACTCCTGGCGAATACCGAAATGGCAATTCGTTCACAGTCGTAGTCGAAGTCGAGCCAAAGCCCCACGTTGGGCGCCATTTGTTACCGGATTCACAAAGTAACAAATATTGTTGGTGTTTCAATCCTTATATATCCAATATTCAATATTCAACAAGTCTGAAATAAACACAGACATTATTTAACACACAATAACACACACACATATAAAATACACAAAGAGAGATAACTCTTCCTGTTTCTTTATACTCACTATTCAATAAATATTTCAGGCATAAAAACTATTTCTCACTTTAGTATAATATTGAGATTATCCCTACAAAAACTATAATTAACTGTATATGATTTACTTTCTTTGTATATCATAATTTTTATAAACTTCAGTGAATTAAAATACGACAGCAGTAATTCAAATGTAAGTCACTACTATTAATGAAATAGATACGTTTCCCGTTATGATTCACATAACAATGGAATGTAAATACATAATATACAGACTCACATTACACCTAACATGATACAAACATATACATCACATATCTTACCCAATATATGGTATCAGACCCTTGTTATATATACAGCAATTCAGCTACATGTACATCATATCAAGTGGATCTGAATAATAACAAATATCATAATATACTCTTTACTTATTAATTGAATTTATAAAAAAAAATGATTCACACATTCACTTTTACTATTCATCAAATGAATGTATTTATAATATTAAAATCAACTGACCTTCTATGGATAAATAAAGTCCAAGATCAATATATCACAAGAACTGAATGACCAAACTGATCATTCCAGACTCAATTTGAAAAAATAATAATATCAATAGAAACTTCAAGATAAAGATCACATGACTTAAACTTTCAGCCAACCAAAACAAGAATTCAATGATCCATGGAAAAACTGACCAGAACTGGTATGGAAATCCATTTCTGACATATTTAAATAGAATGAGAATAAATTTATGGAAAGCTGTTACTGTAAATGATAAATGTTTTAAATTAAATTTATTTTATAATCTGTTAAAATAAATCAACTCACACACTACTACACTTCTTTAATAGTTTAATTATTTATTAGATTTACTTACAGGAATAAGGATAATTTCCAACTCTATGAAATAAGTATATCTATAAGCTTCACACCCTTCAGAACCAGTTCTCAGAATAATAATGAAATCATGAATGTAATTCCCGCCAATTCCAGCTTAAAACCATTCAACCACACTGACCAATAGAAATCAATGTTGTAATAAATTATGGAATAACCCATCTCCTACAATACCTGGTAGTCTACCTGGAATGCCACATTATTTAAAATAGGGGTGTTTAGGTTTACAACAGACACTGAACAAAGACAGCATAGAGTGTTAGTATAACAACCACAGTTTTACACAATGTGAGAATAAATTGAATTGAATTGTGCATAATTATTAAAACTATCTTCATCAATGAAAGGTTATAATCATGGATATAGTGGCAAGGTCACTAAACAATGAAAGTTGGGTCTGGGGTGCTAAACAGTCAATAAAATCTAAAGTTAATTTAAAAACAGATCTCTCTCTCTCTCTTTTCCCAATGTCTTTCTTTCTTTATATCTATATTCTTTATATATATATATATATATATATATATATATATATATATATATATATATATATATATATATATATATATATATATATATATATATATATATATATATATATATATAATATCTATATCTATCTCTCTCTCTCTCTCTATATATATATATATATATATGTCCCATCAGACTGTGCAAAAAAATATATGTTTACTCGCCATCTTCTATTCCAAAAGGACACAGCAAGAAGTCAAAATATGATTTATTACAAATACACAGGGACAGTCCTATTTGCTCAAGTAGTGTGTAAACTTTCCTGTTACTGTTATAAGCTGAAACATTCCAAACATTTATATTTTTGTCGCATTTTCTGTGGAATTCTTTGATTTTCTGGAGCAATATGACCATTTTTCAAATCTATATCTACATCCAAAAACAAATTTTCACTAATGTCCAAAAGACTCCTAAGCTCCTGATTGATTTACATTACAAAAGACATGACTATCTACAAAAATTTTGAATATGCTGATATGAACCTAATCATGTTTGAAAACTACTCACTGTGGACAGTTACCTGACCTGTTACAGTCAGGTAGATATACCCCTAAGCCTGTATAAAATGACACCAGTCAGAACAAAATCATTATCATGATGAAATAACAAGAAATAAACTGAAGTTGTAATGATATAGATAGAGACACAAAGGGTTTAGTTTCTCGTGTAAAACATGTACTAAGTATGTTGTTAAACTTTTCCCTCACCATTCGATCTGGTCCGTCACTTCGTTCGGCACCACATTTTTATTCTTTTACTCTTACTTCTGTATTGTCTCCCATACGATTACTTTGGTTTCTGTATTGTCTCCCATACGATTACTTTGGTTTCTGCATTGTCTCCCACACGATTACTTTGGTTTCTGTATTGTCTCCCACACGATTACTTTGGTTTCTGTATTGTCTCCAATACGATTACTTTGGTTTCTGTATTGTCTCTCATACGATTACTTTGGTTTCTGTATTGTCTCCCATACGATTACTTTGGTTTCTGTATTGTCTCCCATACGATTACTTTGGTTTCTGTATTGTCTCCAATACTATTACTTTGGTTTCTGTATTGTCTCCAATACGATTACTTTGGTTTCTGTATTGTCTCCCATACGATTACTTTGGTTTCTGTATTGTCTCCCATACGATTACTTTGGTTTCTGTATTGTCTCCCATACGATTACCTTGGTTTCTGTATTGTCTTCCATACGATTACTTTGGTTTCTGTATTGTCTCCCATACGATTACTTTGGTTTCTGTATTGTCTCCCATACGATTACTTTGGTTTCTGTATTGTCTCCAATACGATTACTTTGGTTTCTGCATTGTCTCCCATACGATTACTTTGGTTTCTGTATTGTCTCCAATACTATTACTTTGGTTTCTGTATTGTCTCCCATACGATTACTTTGGTTTCTGTATTGTCTCCAATACGATTACTTTGGTTTCTGTATTGTCTCCCATACGATTACTTTGGTTTCTTTATTGTCTCCAATACGATTACTTTGGTTTCTGCATTGTCTCCCATACGATTACTTTGGTTTCTGTATTGTCTCCCATACTATTACTTTGGTTTCTGTATTGTCTCCCATACGATTACTTTGGTTTCTGTATTGTCTCCCATACGATTACTTTGGTTTCTGTATTGTCTCCAATACGATTACTTTGGTTTCTGTATTTTCTCCAATACGATTACCTTGGTTTCTGTATTGTCTTCCATACGATTACTTTGGTTTCTGTATTGTCTCCAATACGATTACTTTGGTTTCTGTATTGTCTCCCATACGATTACTTTGGTTTCTGTATTGTCTCCCATACGATTACTTTGGTTTCTGTATTGTCTCCAATACGATTACTTTGGTTTCTGTATTTTCTCCAATACGATTACTTTGGTTTCTGTATTGTCTCCCATACGATTACTTTGGTTTCTGTATTGTCTCCCATACGATTACTTTGGTTTCTGTATTGTCTCCCATACGATTACTTTGGTTTCTGTATTGTCTCCCATACGATTACTTTGGTTTCTGTATTGTCTCCCATACGATTACTTTGGTTTCTGTATTGTCTCCAATACGATTACTTTGGTTTCTGTATTGTCTCCCATACGATTACTTTGGTTTCTGTATTGTCTCCCATACGATTACTTTGGTTTCTGTATTGTCTTCCATTCGATTACTTTGGTTTCTGTATTGTCTCCAATACGATTACTTTGGTTTCTGTATTGTCTCCCATACGATTACTTTGGTTTCTGTATTTTCTCCCATACGATTACTTTGGTTTCTGTATTGTCTCCAATACGATTACTTTGGTTTCTGTATTGTCTCCCATACGATTACTTTGGTTTCTGTATTGTCTCTCATACGATTACTTTGGTTTCTGTATTGTCTCCCATACGATTACTTTGGTTTCTGTATTGTCTCCCATACGATTACTTTGGTTTCTGCATTGTCTCCCATACGATTACTTTGGTTTCTGTATTTTCTCCCATACGATTACTTTGGTTTCTGTATTGTCTCCAATACGATTACCTTGGTTTCTGTATTGTCTCCCATACGATTACTTTGGTTTCTGTATTGTCTCCCATACGATTACTTTGGTTTCTGCATTGTCTCCCATACGATTACTTTGGTTTCTGCATTGTCTCCCATACGATTACTTTGGTTTCTGTATTGTCTCCCATACGATTACTTTGGTTTCTGTATTGTCTCCAATACGATTACTTTGGTTTCTGTATTGTCTCCCATACGATTACTTTGGTTTCTGTATTGTCTCCCATACGATTACTTTGGTTTCTGTATTGTCTCCCACACGATTACTTTGGTTTCTGTATTGTCTCTACGATTACTTTGGTTTCTGTATTGTCTCCCATACGATTACTTTGGTTTCTGTATTGTCTCCCACACGATTACTTTGGTTTCTGTATTGTCTCTACGATTACTTTGGTTTCTGTATTGTCTCCCACACGATTACTTTGGTTTCTGTATTGTCTCCCATACGATTACTTTGGTTTCTGTATTGTCTCTCATACGATTACTTTGGTTTCTGTATTGTCTCCCATACGATTACTTTGGTTTCTGTATTGTCTCCCATACGATTACTTTGGTTTTTGTATTGTCTCCCATACGATTACTTTGGTTTCTGTATTGTCTCTACGATTACTTTGGTTTCTGCATTGTCTCCCATACGATTACTTTGGTTTCTGCATTGTCTCCCATACGATTACTTTGGTTTCTGTATTGTCTCCAATACGATTACTTTGGTTTCTGTATTGTCTCCCATACGATTACTTTGGTTTCTTTATTGTCTCCCATACGATTACTTTGGTTTCTTTATTGTCTCCCATACGATTACTTTGGTTTCTGCATTGTCTCCCATACGATTACTTTGGTTTCTGTATTGTCTCCCATACGATTACTTTGGTTTCTGTATTGTCTCCCATACGATTACTTTGGTTTCTGTATTGTCTCCAATACGATTACTTTGGTTTCTGTATTGTCTCTACGATTACTTTGGTTTCTGTATTTTCTCCCATACGATTACTTTGGTTTCTGTATTGTCTTCCATACGATTACTTTGGTTTCTGTATTGTCTCCCATACGATTACTTTGGTTTCTGCATTGTCTCCCATACGATTACTTTGGTTTCTGTATTGTCTCCAATACTATTACTTTGGTTTCTGTATTGTCTCCCATACGATTACTTTGGTTTCTGTATTGTCTCCCATACGATTACTTTGGTTTCTGTATTGTCTCCAATACGATTACTTTGGTTTCTGTATTGTCTCCCATACGATTACTTTGGTTTCTGTATTTTCTCCCATACGATTACTTTGGTTTCTGTATTGTCTTCCATACGATTACTTTGGTTTCTGTATTGTCTCCCATACGATTACTTTGGTTTCTGTATTGTCTCCCATACGATTACTTTGGTTTCTGTATTGTCTCCAATACGATTACTTTGGTTTCTGTATTGTCTCCCACACGATTACTTTGGTTTCTGTATTGTCTCCCATACGATTACTTTGGTTTCTGTATTGTCTTCCATACGATTACTTTGGTTTCTGTATTGTCTTCCATACGATTACTTTGGTTTCTGTATTGTCTCCCATACGATTACTTTGGTTTCTGTATTGTCTCCCACACGATTACTTTGGTTTCTGTATTGTCTCTACGATTACTTTGGTTTCTGTATTGTCTCCCATACGATTACTTTGGTTTCTGTATTGTCTCCCACACGATTACTTTGGTTTCTGTATTGTCTCTACGATTACTTTGGTTTCTGTATTGTCTCCCACACGATTACTTTGGTTTCTGTATTGTCTCCCATACGATTACTTTGGTTTCTGTATTGTCTCCAATACGATTACTTTGGTTTCTGTATTGTCTCCCATACGATTACTTTGGTTTCTGTATTGTCTCCCATACGATTACTTTGGTTTCTGCATTGTCTCCCATACGATTACTTTGGTTTCTGTATTGTCTCCCATACGATTACTTTGGTTTCTGTATTGTCTCTACGATTACTTTGGTTTCTGCATTGTCTCCCATACGATTACTTTGGTTTCTGCATTGTCTCCCATACGATTACTTTGGTTTCTGTATTGTCTCCCATACGATTACTTTGGTTTCTGTATTGTCTCCCATACGATTACTTTGGTTTCTGCATTGTCTCCCATACGATTACTTTGGTTTCTGTATTGTCTCCCATACGATTACTTTGGTTTCTGTATTGTCTCCCATACGATTACTTTGGTTTCTGTATTGTCTCCCATACGATTACTTTGGTTTCTGTATTGTCTCCAATACGATTACTTTGGTTTCTGTATTGTCTCTACGATTACTTTGGTTTCTGTATTTTCTCCCATACGATTACTTTGGTTTCTGTATTGTCTTCCATACGATTACTTTGGTTTCTGTATTGTCTCCCATACGATTACTTTGGTTTCTGTATTGTCTCCAATACGATTACTTTGGTTTCTGTATTGTCTCCAATACGATTACTTTGGTTTCTGTATTGTCTCCCATACTATTACTTTGGTTTCTGTATTTTCTCCCATACGATTACTTTGGTTTCTGTATTGTCTCCCATACGATTACTTTGGTTTCTGTATTGTCTCCCATACGATTACTTTGGTTTCTGTATTGTCTCCAATACGATTACTTTGGTTTCTGTATTGTCTCCAATACGATTACTTTGGTTTCTGCATTGTCTCCAATACGATTACTTTGGTTTCTTTATTGTCTCCAATACTATTACTTTGGTTTCTGTATTGTCTCCCATACGATTACTTTGGTTTCTGTATTGTCTCCCATACGATTACCTTGGTTTCTGTATTGTCTCCAATACGATTACTTTGGTTTCTGCATTGTCTCCAATACGATTACTTTGGTTTCTTTATTGTCTCCAATACTATTACTTTGGTTTCTGTATTGTCTCCCATACGATTACTTTGGTTTCTGTATTGTCTCCCATACGATTACCTTGGTTTCTGTATTGTCTCCAATACGATTACTTTGGTTTCTGTATTGTCTCCAATACGATTACCTTGGTTTCTGTATTGTCTCCCATACGATTACTTTGGTTTCTGTATTGTCTCCCATACGATTACTTTGGTTTCTGTATTGTCTCCCATACGATTACTTTGGTTTCTGTATTGTCTCCAATACGATTACTTTGGTTTCTGTATTGTCTCCAATACGATTACCTTGGTTTCTGTATTGTCTCCCATACGATTACTTTGGTTTCTGTATTGTCTCCCATACGATTACTTTGGTTTCTGTATTGTCTCCCATACGATTACTTTGGTTTCTGTATTGTCTCCCATACGATTACTTTGGTTTCTGTATTGTCTCCCATACGATTACTTTGGTTTCTGTATTTTCTCCCATACGATTACTTTGGTTTCTGTATTGTCTCCCACACGATTACTTTGGTTTCTGTATTGTCTCCCATACGATTACTTTGGTTTCTGTATTGTCTCCCATACGATTACTTTGGTTTCTGTATTGTCTCCCATACGATTACTTTGGTTTCTGTATTGTCTTCCATACGATTACTTTGGTTTCTGTATTGTCTCCCACACGATTACTTTGGTTTCTGTATTGTCTCCCATACGATTACTTTGGTTTCTGTATTGTCTCCCATACGATTACTTTGGTTTCTGCATTGTCTCCCATACGATTACTTTGGTTTCTGTATTGTCTCCAATACGATTACCTTGGTTTCTGTATTGTCTTCCATACGATTACTTTGGTTTCTGTATTGTCTCCCATACGATTACTTTGGTTTCTGTATTGTCTCCCATACGATTACTTTGGTTTCTGTATTTTCTCCCATACGATTACTTTGGTTTCTGTATTGTCTCCAATACGATTACTTTGGTTTCTGTATTGTCTCCCATACGATTACTTTGGTTTCTGTATTGTCTCCCATACGATTACTTTGGTTTCTGTATTGTCTCTACGATTACTTTGGTTTCTGCATTGTCTCCCATACGATTACTTTGGTTTCTGCATTGTCTCCCATACGATTACTTTGGTTTCTGTATTGTCTCCCATACGATTACTTTGGTTTCTGTATTGTCTCCCATACGATTACTTTGGTTTCTGCATTGTCTCCCATACGATTACTTTGGTTTCTGTATTGTCTCCCATACGATTACTTTGGTTTCTGTATTGTCTCCCATACGATTACTTTGGTTTCTGTATTGTCTCCCATACGATTACTTTGGTTTCTGTATTGTCTCCAATACGATTACTTTGGTTTCTGTATTGTCTCTACGATTACTTTGGTTTCTGTATTTTCTCCCATACGATTACTTTGGTTTCTGTATTGTCTTCCATACGATTACTTTGGTTTCTGTATTGTCTCCCATACGATTACTTTGGTTTCTGTATTGTCTCCAATACGATTACTTTGGTTTCTGTATTGTCTCCAATACGATTACTTTGGTTTCTGTATTGTCTCCCACACGATTACTTTGGTTTCTGTATTGTCTCCCATACGATTACTTTGGTTTCTGTATTGTCTTCCATACGATTACTTTGGTTTCTGCATTGTCTCCCATACGATTACTTTGGTTTCTGTATTGTCTCCCATACTATTACTTTGGTTTCTGTATTGTCTCCCATACGATTACTTTGGTTTCTGTATTGTCTCCAATACGATTACTTTGGTTTCTGCATTGTCTCCAATACGATTACTTTGGTTTCTTTATTGTCTCCAATACTATTACTTTGGTTTCTGTATTGTCTCCCATACGATTACTTTGGTTTCTGTATTGTCTCCCATACGATTACCTTGGTTTCTGTATTGTCTCCAATACGATTACTTTGGTTTCTGTATTGTCTTCCATACGATTACTTTGGTTTCTGTATTGTCTCCCACACGATTACTTTGGTTTCTGTATTGTCTCCCATACGATTACTTTGGTTTCTGTATTGTCTCCCATACGATTACTTTGGTTTCTGTATTGTCTCCCATACGATTACTTTGGTTTCTGTATTGTCTTCCATACGATTACTTTGGTTTCTGTATTGTCTCCCACACGATTACTTTGGTTTCTGTATTGTCTCCCATACGATTACCTTGGTTTCTGTATTGTCTTCCATACGATTACTTTGGTTTCTGTATTGTCTCCCATACGATTACTTTGGTTTCTGTATTGTCTCCAATACGATTACCTTGGTTTCTGTATTGTCTCCCATCCGATTACTTTGGTTTCTGTATTGTCTCCCATACGATTACTTTGGTTTCTGTATTGTCTTCCATACGATTACTTTGGTTTCTGTATTGTCTCCCATACGATTACTTTGGTTTCTGTATTGTCTCCCATACGATTACTTTGGTTTCTGTATTTTCTCCCATACGATTACTTTGGTTTCTGTATTGTCTCCAATACGATTACTTTGGTTTCTGTATTGTCTCCAATACGATTACTTTGGTTTCTGTATTGTCTCCCATACGATTACTTTGGTTTCTGTATTGTCTCCAATACGATTACTTTGGTTTCTGTATTGTGTCCCATACCATTACTTTGGTTTCTATATTGTCTCCAATACGATTACTTTGGTTTCTGTATTGTCTCCCATACGATTTCTTTGGTTTCTTGAAAATAAAATTAAACCATTATCTATAAATCTATGTCTGATTTCATTTGTAATAGGGATGTAAATTGTATCAATATATTGAAAGTACCAACACATTGATAGTTTCAATACGTATCGATACATCACTTCTACGTACTGATATTTTTTTGCCTTTCATCATTTGTTTTCGATTTTTTTTCAAAACCCTTATTTTCCTGAATATAATAGAACTCAAAACTCTACATTCAGAGTTCTTAACTAATACCAGGAAAGCTCCTGTCATTTCTCTTTGTTGTTAGTATGCGTATTTGCTTATACATGTATGCTTATTTGAAGTCACATAATGCTAAACAAAATATAAGTTTCATAATTAATGCTTCTTTTTGTTAATTTGGTAGATCATTTTAATAAAAAGAAGATGTGTTTGAGAAACACTAATATCCTTATATGACAGCTTATGGCGAAGGTTAAAGTTTCTCAAATGCAATTCAAACGCCAAGGTCAAGAGAAAAATGTTGTTACCCATAGAAAGGACCTCTGTCAATGGATATACCAGGTAAATATGAAAGCCCAATCACCAACAATTCAAAACATATGGTCAAGGTTAATATTTTCTAAAAGTGGGTCAAACTTCAAGGTCAAGGGTTTAAAATTAATTGTATGCAGGTGAAGACCTTTTCATAAGAAACACAAATGCAAAAAAATATAAATGCCCTAGCACCAACTGTTCAAAAGTTATGGCGAAGATTAAAGTTTTCAAAAGTAGGTCAAACTCCAAGGTCAAAAGGTCAAAATTGTTGGTATCCCAAGGAAGGTCTTGTCACAAGATCTAGAAATATAATTGTGAAATTTGAAAATCCTAGTGCTGACTGTTCAAAAGTTATGGTCAAGGTTAAAGTTTTTTTGAAGTTTTTTAAAAGTGGGTCAGACTCTAAAGTCAAGGTCAAAAGGTAAAAAAATATTTACATATATGGAAAGGTCTTGTCAAAATAAATGCACATGTGAATTATGAGAACCCTAGCACCAACTGTCCAAAAGTTATGGCCAAGGTTAAAGTTGGGTAAATCTTTGCAAAAGTGGGTCAAGCCCCAAGGTCAAGAGGCAAAATGTTGCAATGTCAAGAGGCAAATGTTGGTACCAAAAGGAAGGTCTTGTCACAAGGAATGTACATGTGAAATACGAAAGCCATAGCTCCAACCAATAAAAAGTTATGGATATTGTTAAAGTTTTTGCTAAACAGATAGACAGCTAGACGGACGGACGGAGGCCAAAAACTATACACTCCCGAATCTTCGATTACGAGGGCATAAAAATGAAAATCACATTTTGTATTGAAATATTGATCAATAGTATTGTATCATATTGAAATTTTCATTTCGATATACGGCCCTTATTTGTAATGATGTAACAGAGAAATACCCAGAGAGTTCACAAATGACTGAACACAAGACTTGTAAAAAGGAAATGAAATTTGATTTTGAAACACTTGAAGTCGATTCTCATTGTTTCATTTCTACCGAGTTAAAACATTTTGAACTTTAAATCTCAACAAATCATTATTTTGACAGTATTGTGTAAATTCTTATCGCCTGTCATGCTTCCTCTCACCAGGAACAGGGGAGTGTAATAATACCGTTCATCTAGAATTTTTTATCCACATGAGAAGATTCTCGGTGTTTTTACAACTTTGAGGCCAGCAACAAAGGTATAGTTGAATTAACACATAATATCTATAGACATACATATTAATGCAATGTTTCATACAGCATGGAGCTTCAATGGTTGAGGAAAGGGATTCAAGTTATGTACATGCAGCATATCACGAGCGATATGCAGTCCAAATTTAAGGAGATTGAATCCTGCTATCAAAAGTTTTGAGAATGTTTTATCAAGTATATTTTTAGAATTTACACACACATATATATTTAGAAAAGAAAATTAAAAGTTGGGGTCTATGATGTATTTTTTAAAAGATATTACTACAATAGTGTTAATTTTAAGCTTAAAGTGGTTTTTCCCCAGACTTTCACAATATATTTGCTATATTTAATTTTTGATGATAGAATTCAAGACAGTTAATTTAATAAATAATTAAGGACCTGCATGAAACATTTCACTGCACAAAATAACTGTGTGCAGGTTGCATGTAAAAAAAGGAATCCAAACTTAACAATTCCGTAAATACTTTGAAAGAGAAAAAATGAAAAAAATTCTTCTAAAAAAGAGAAAAATTTCTTCTATAAAAACCTTCCGCCACAAAATATATATCCCCACTTAATGCTTTCGGTATGGAATTTAATCATGGGGTTTTAATTAGATATAGTTTAAGTAGCATTATAAAATCCAAATTTATTATAAACACTAAAACATTATGCCGATCTTTTTAAACAGCGGTCAAAAGCTCAGGAACTAACCTCTTTTAGATTGCAAGTTTGATTTCCATCTAAATGTTTTCAGTATTTGAAATATACCATATACCAAGATTTGCTGATCATTAGAACATGATGAAAAATTTAAAACCGTGCATTTTTATTGTATTTAATTTTATTTTTTCGTAAACAGGAATTGAACTTTTAGTGCAAAGATAATTAAAGACCTTGAAATGCGACTTCGACACTTTGTACAATTTGTACATAATAATCATGCTGAGCGAAGTTTCTACTTAATCTTGTCGCAAAAGGTCAGTTTAATGGGAAGCTATAAGAACTGCGCATCTTCTGTTTTCAACTTCTGGTATTTCATCTATCCACACAAATAAAGTGCTCGTCTAAGATAAGAAAAGTTGCAAGTCAAGCCTCTTTCTCGACAGAAGCTTTTGTCACCTTAGCACTTATCTTCGGAAACTCAGTAATGGGTTTTATCGGGTATTTGATAAAGGAAGTATAAAACGAAATGGTATTGCCATTCCTTGATAATACCATAATTCGCAGAATATGAGAATGTGTTACTCTATTTTTATGCTCCTGTCTATAATCCTCGTAACTGTAAAAGGTGTTCCGAAAAACTTATCCGTATGTCGGTCTGAAGAAGACATCTTTAACTCTATCATGAAGGAGTACAACAGGCATATTAGGCCTTGCCTTGGTTTACACGAACCGATGGACATTGGCATCATTTTTAATTTGATGAATATAAACGGATTAGATGAGCTCACCGGCAAGTTTTCTGTCATTGGATTTTTCTACATATCATGGTTCGACAAAAGAATTCAATGGAATCCAAACGAATATCAAAATGTTCGGAATATATTTCTTCCACAAACTCAGGTTTGGAGACCTGGCATTTTCCTGACGAATTCCTACTCAAAAAATCGTAACCTTGGAAATGATGAAACGATAATTCATTACACCCCTAAAGGGCACGCAACATGGAACCCTGGTGATGTCATTGAAACTGTTTGCGACATGGATGTTGAGAATTTTCCTTTCGATGTCCAAAAATGTGAACTGAAATATGTCACTTGGGGCTTTTCGATAACGAAGATGAATTTCAAAATTCTCTCAAATGAAGTAAATCTCAGATACTTTTCGCCTCACGGAGTTTGGGACATTCTTGAAACTCAAGCTTATACGAAATCCGAAAACAATCTAGATTTTGTTCATTTCGTCATAAAACTAAGGCGAAGGTCAATATTTTTCTTAGTCAACATGCTAGTACCTGTCCTTATGTTAGGAATACTTAACATATTTGTCTTCATGATTCCCGTGGCCCACGGTGACAGAATAGCGTATACACTCTCTGTTCATTTGGCAATCATCGTGTATCTGACCCTGGTGTCTGAAAATCTCCCACAGACGTCAAGACCTCATATTTCTCTTATATGTTATCTACTTTTAGCAAACGTTTTCCTTTCAGCTTTTATCATTATTTTCACCATCATTGGGCTCCGAATCCATCGCAAATCGGTAAAAGACGTCCCACGGTGTATCAAGACTGTTATCTGTCATTTCAGAAACACTGAAAAGAAAGAGTCAATGGAAAAAGACAATGTGTGGAAGGATGCTGGGAAATGCTTCGACCGTTTGTGTATATTCCTTTTCGTGACTGTATTTATTTTTACTAATTCAGCATTTCTCTTAAAAATGAGCCTCTCAGTGTAGCTCACACATGTATAGAAAGCGACGGGTTTGGATAAGAAATCGATTTGACTACATTTTATAGCTCTTTAACGACATACGTGTAGAAGTAAACCATATTTTTAATATTTTGTTTAGTTTGAAACTTAATTTTTATAAATAAAATTCACAAAAATGATTTTAATTAGTTTTAATTTTACAAGATATGTAAACAATAGTAATATATATTGAGTAAGCTAGAACTATAATTATTTTAATAAAATTCGTAACATTCGTAAAAATTGTTTTTTCGTTAAAAATTATTCCATATTTTTTTCGATGCAAAATTGGTATGATACAACATATTAACAACGTATTAACGCTGAAACTACAGAGTTTTGTAGTATATTCAATACCTAGTGGAAAAATGCGTTCTTTTACGTATAAAACATGAAGTCAGGGGTCTTTATAGCCCTATATATTTATAAAATCTGTGCATCTGTGCCAAGATGTACATGTAGAGGAATCTTTGGTTGCTTTTGAAAAGGAAGTAATTGTCCAATCCCATGAAAATCATTGTAGAAGAAAGAAAAGAAAAAAACCCAAACAAACAAGAATTGCTAAGAATTCGTTCAAAAATAATTACCATCTCTCTGGATAAAAAGTGAAATTTCTACAGTAATTTCTAAAAAAAAATCTCAGTATTAAGTTTTTTTTGTACTGGAAGATGAATAAGCATGTACAACCTTGCTCTATATTTAATTTTTTATGTAGTCTGATATTACTTCTGTTTGGAGTAAAAAAAAAAAAATCAATGAGCTTGAACCCTTTTCTCTAAAAATATACGATACATGATGAGTTAAAAAATATTTATCTCCAAAAGCGATCAGTCCGTACCTCTGAGCAATTTTTTTTTTAAAAAGTACAATGTCAATGTAACTTAATTTTTCTTTTTTCAACGTTGCTGGTTAAATAGTTCCCCGGTCTTCTTCGATCAAATAATTATGATTTTTTCTTAAAATAAAATGAAAATGTCCTTAATTTTGTAACATATGTAGATTAATATGTAGATAAATACCTAATACCTTTCAGCTCTTATTATTATTTTCACCATCATCGGGCACAGGCACTTGTTTCTATGATAAACTTTCCTTCCCATAGTATAATAATAAAATGAGATCCTAGTCTCTACTTCCGAATTATAGGGAGTACCATTCCCAAGAATCACAGTTATTTACGCTTTCATAGATATACAATGACAAACTGTTTATTACCATTTTCTCCTACGATAATTCATGTACAAAACCAAATATGGCATGTCTGTCTTTATTTTCTTTTATCCTCGTTTACAGCTGCGTCCAAACTTTGCTTGCCGATTGGAAAATATCTGTACTTATGTTCAAATCAATTGTACTTATATCCAATTGAAGACAGGTTTAATTCAATTATACCTATCTTTAATTCATTTGGAGATAGGTACAATTATTTTGAAGATCGATATAATTAAATTGAAGATAGGTACAATTACTAAGAATTCAAGGAATTAGTTATAAGTGATTTAAAGGTAGGTGCAATTGAATTGAATCTAGGTGTAATTGCTTTATACCTATCTTCAAGTACGTATATTTTTTGTGGAAATGTATAAATTGTATCTATCTTTAATTGCATTGTACCTATCTTTTCAAATTGAACCTATCTTCAAATGATTTAGAGTTAGGTAAAATCAACTGAATCTATCTTCATTTGAATTGCACCTATCTGTAATTGAATTAAAGATAAATTTAATTTATTTGAACTTAGGTACAATTATTCTCAGATAAGTTTAATCATTTACATCTATGTTTAATTCATTTAGAATTATCTTTAATTCAATTGTACCTATCATCAATTTATTTGAATATAGATTCAGTTACTTTAAGATAGGTACAATTATTTGATTTGTACATATCTTCAAATATTTGTAACTATCTTGAAATCAATTGTACCTATACTCAAATGAATTGAAGATTGGTTTAATTCAATTTTAATTTTCTTCAATTCTTTTGGAGATAGGTATGCTGGATTTGAAGATATGTATAATACAATTGAGGATTCAATTTCTTGGTTCAAATACCAAGAATTAAAGACAGGTACACTAGACAAAATTGCTAACGCACCACCAAAAAAATTTAATATTTTACATTTCAAAACTTGTTTATGATGTACTTGATATATAATTATGTTACTTAAATAAAAAAAAAATGAGGCATTTAAATGTCTTTACTGATAGATAACTACAATGTTTACTGAAGCGTAACCATTTCACAGAAAAAATTAAAATCGTGTCCATACTTTTTCGGAAGAAAAAATTTCTATTTTTTCTTTGTGTTCTTTATATTTGTACTAATTAAAAACTCAGAAAAAAAGTTTCACCGTATGCGTCGTTTGACCTTAGAAGAGCGTGTTAAAGCAGGCAGTATGGTGGCTGCAAGGGGTTCCTTTGGAGAGATTTGTAAAAAATGAAAACAATTAAAAGATTATGAATTCCTTTAATGAGAAATTGTTGCAAATAGATTAACAAAAATTAAAATGTTTACTATAGATAGCCACGGCATTAAGTAAGCAGCACACGATAATTTGAAAATTGTACCACAAAATTGGGTCAACCGGAAGTTGGGTGGATTTGCTATGGGCACCAAGGCACTGGATGACTACAGGCGATATGATAGTCAATAGCTGTATATTATTTGATTTTTAACTGGGAGACTGCTTCTGTGGCAACCTCACGGACCACCTTTGGTGATCACCTGGACAAAAACGGTGCGCAGTGCACGTCGGGAAATTAGTTTTCGGGCAAGAAGGTCATTTAAGGGTCTTGTCATGACATAAAGACATTTGTCAATCCCACTGTTTTGGAAAAGATGGCATATTATATATACTATTACCGATCGGGCAAATGTTCAATTCACAAATAAGAATAACGAGTGGTGCGTTAGCAATTTTGTCTAGTGTATAATTGATTTTGAAGATGGGTGCAATTGAATTGAACCTAGGTAAAACCGTATTATTGATTTGTACCATTTTTCAATCATTTGTGGAGATGTTTTAATTGCACCTATCTTAAAATCCAGTGTACCTAGCTTCAAATGATTTAGAGGTAGGTATGACAGAGTTGCACCTACCCATCTGTAATGGAATTAAAGACAACTTTAATTTATTTCAACCTAGAATCAATTATTTAAAGATATGTGTAATTATTTACTCATTAAAGATATGTGTAATTATTTACTCATATCCTTAATTCATTTAGACATATCTTTAATTCAATTGTACCTATCTTCTAGGTACAAGTATTTGAAATATTTGACGATAGCTTCAAAAATCATTTCAGTATTGAAAAGATAAAATAAACAAGTGGTCCCACATACCCCTAAAACTGGGGGGGGGGGTATGATTTGAACAAAATTGAATCTACACTACCTGACGATGATTCCACATGAGTTTCATCTTTCTTGGCCCATTGGTTCTCGAGAAGAAGATTTTTAAATGACGCCATTAATTTTTCACTATTTTTTAATTATCTCCCCTTGGAACAGGGCATGGCCCTTCATTTGAACAAACTTGAACCCCCTTCACCTAAGGATACTCTGTGCCTTGTTTGGTTGAAATTGGCCCAGTGGTTCTGCAGAAGAAGATGAAATTGTGAAAAGTTAACGACGACAGACAACGGACAAATTTCGATCAGAAAAGCTCATTTGAGCCTTCGGCTCAGGTGAGCTAAAACTCAGTGCGATTAAATATTCAATCCTAAAGTTTAAATATTGCAATTAAAATATATTTTTTTGGTTTACATTTTATTTTTAAATACATAACGATATTTTTCTGATTTAATATTAAAAACATTTTTTATAGCAAAACACAACTAGATATTCTGATGATATTGTAGAAGAGAATAGTAATAAATAGCTGGCCAATGCATTTTCTCTGAAAGCGTAAATGACTACGATTATAGGGAAGGGAGTACTCCATGTAATTCGGAGTAAGATACCTGGTGTTGTTACTATACTATCGGGTTAAAAATTAATTACAGAAACAAGTGCCTGTGACATCGGGCTCCGAATCCATCGCAAATTAAATAAAGATGTCTCACAGTGTATCAAGACCGTTATCTATCTTTTCAGAAACACAGAAAAGAAAGATGCCAGGAAAAAAGGCATGGTATGAAAGGATACTTTGAAATGCTTCAACCGTTTGTGTATATCTTATTTTTTACTCTTAAAAATGAGCCTCTCATTGTACCTCGTACGTGTACATGTATATCATGCGATGAGTTTGGAAAATAAATCCCTTTTAGCCCACCTGAGCTGAAAATGAAGCTCAAATGAGCTTTTCTGATCACCCGTTGACCGCCCGTCTGTCTGTAAACTTTTAACATTTTCAACTTCTTCTCAAGAACCACTGGTCCAATTTGAACCAAAGTTGGCACAAAGCATCGTTGGGTAAAAGAAGTTCTACATTGTTCAAATGAAAGGCCAAACCCCTTCCAAGGGGAGATAATCATGAAAAGGCAAAAATAGGGTGTGTCATAAAAAAGTCTTCTTCTCAAGGACTAGTGGACCAGAAAAGGAGAAACATATGTAGAAGCTTCCTGACGTAGTGTAGAATATAAATTTTTCAAGTCTTTGTCTCTGGGATAGGTTGAGCCACAATAGGGGATGAAAATTTTACATTGTTTTATATATAGAACAATTATTTTAGAATCTTCTTTTCAAGAACCATTGAACTAGAAAAGATGAAACTTATGTGAAAGCTTCCTGATCGCTGAGGTAGTGTAGATTTTAAATTGTTCAGAACATGGTCCCCGGGAGTAGGGTAGGGACACCATGGAGAATCAAATTTTTATTTTAAATATACAGGAACAAAAAATTTTAAAAAATCTCAAGAACCACTGGAACCAGAAAAATTTAACTTAATCAGTATGTGAAAACTTCCTAGTACTTTTAATATATCAAAAGCTCTTAATATTAGCAAAAATGGCTGCTGTTTTTAATCATATAATGATTCCATATATTTTTTTTTCTAATACCTTTGTGGTATGAAACAGCATATACACGACTTATTAATGCTGTCACTATAGGATTGTGTAGTATATTCAATGACAAGTGGAAACATGCATTCTCTGACGTACAAATCAGCAAAGAATGAAATTGAATTTCGCTAATTGAGGGGCATCAAAAGTGAGAGTAAGTCATTTCTTGACGTCAACAAAAAATGATCTTCATTGGTTTGTATAGACCTACGTATTATGTGTGACAAGATGTAGAGGAATCTTTGTTACTCCTCAACTGGATGTAATTGTCAAACCACAGAAAAATCGTTGTAGAAAAAAAAGAATCGCCAAAAATTAATTTCAAAAATGAATTCACTGAATCAAAGGTGAAATTTTAACAGTGAATTCCAAATACATCTTAATATAAAATTTACTGGAAGATGAATAAACAGCAAGTTTGCTTTATATTTGATTTTTTGTGTGTTGTCTGATATAATTTCTGTTTGGAGAACGTCCTCTGATTTAATTGCAGAACATTAGATAAAAGAAAGAAACATTTTGATAGAAACAAAGTTAGATTTTGAAACTACTGTATAATTTAATCATTTGCTACTGATGTTATTAAGTGAATAAATGGACTGGAACTGTTTTCTCTAAAAATAATTCATATTCAACTCCAAAATACGACCAGTCATTAACTCTGAACCAATTAAAAAACTTACAATGTCAGTACAATTTGACCGTCCTTCTCTTAACGGTCTTTGTTAAATATTAACGAAATCCAAAAAGGGATACTGACGTTTTCTACTTTGAAGTAGAGAATCCTTGGTTTATTTAAAATGTATAACCAGTGTATGGTCCTGTTGACTTATTTTAATGAATATAAGCATCTAGATTTAGCGTGCAAGAAATACAGACCCACTGTATAAGAATTTCGATTTCAGTGTGTTGTATAAATCATACACAAAAGCCACATCTGTTGTTCCCAAATTCTTCACACAGAATTGTAAGTCTGTCCATAACAGTGTAATTATTTCAATTAATAACTGATGATATTTAGACGTGGTAAATAATCTTCATGGGAACTATTAATCAAACAATGTAGACATACAACATCGATTTTTTTTTCTTTCGTCCTTTACTGCAGACAGTGTCCTGGCTCGGCTTTATTACATAGTTTGTGTACAGCCAACGGATCAATGCAAAAAGAGTTGTATCGATCGACAGCATTACGCTTCAAGTTTAGTTCTTAGATTGTCGAGTATTGGATTTCTTACGGCAAAAGACTAATATTCGGGGTCTCTTCCAGCAAACAGCTAGGTTGGCGTGTTTGACGCAATTGAAGCTTTTAATAACATGGAAAATTTGGAATCAATCAGATTTATGCGCCTCTGCAAAGGCTGTTTCAGAGTTCTATTAAGCTGATTGGATTTTAATTCAAACTGTAATATGGGTAAGATCTACAGGTGTTTGTCATATGATGAATTTCAGTAATGACTATGACTATTCTTAGATATGTAAAATCTAAGTAATTTAAAGAACTTATAGATTATGAAATACTTGGGGTACGTAATCGACAGTTTTGGCTTTCACATGTGAAATAGATTTGCTTCGTTTAGCCGTACTCATTCACTTTCACTTAAAATACATGAAATAACTTCCCTTTTTAGAGATATTCTCTTGTCGATGACAAAGCTACCCTAACATCTCCAGTATGGTTCGTTGGGATCTGGCTCTCGTGTTCTGTGCCTCTGGTTTTCACATCTTTCTGGGGGTTCTCAGTGTGTGTGTGGGTGTCATTCTCAGTATTCAGGCGGAAGTCTGGTTAGCCCACAGCGTATCGCCAATATGGAGTGGCGGTATTGTAAGTACATGTTTTGTGTCTACAAAAGGTCCTTCTCTTAATCCTATCGAACTCGTTCTCAGAAAGTATTTCTCTCTTTATTGGCAGTTTTTCATAACTGGACTAGTTGGAATACTTTGTGCAAGAAGAAAAACGTCCTATGTGGTAAGTAATTCTTTTGAATTCATTTGTTTTATTTTCAATAATAATATTATAAACAACTAATAGTATCATACTTTCTTTAGATAATGTGTTTCATTGCCATATCAGCCGTTTCCATGGTGACGACCTTTGTCAGTTTTCAACTCTTGAGAGTTGGTCTTCAGAACCATGCTACTGACGGCAGTACTTTCCAGAAGGAAGAGAAGGACCCCCTGATTCTGATTGCCCTGGTAACCGCGGGGGTAGAATGTCTGATTTGTATCCTCTCTATCCTCCTCAGCTGTCGCGTGGCCAAAATAGCAAAGGAGGAAATGTGTCAACAGCGAGAGGGGATGTTCCACATTAAGGTACTTGGACAAAAAGACATTGTGGTCGTAACCAAACCGCTCCTAGATAGTGCTAAAGACACTGTTATGTAGGCAGCGCTTATAAAGACGGTGCTAAAGACACTGTTAATTAATTGTAACGCTATATGTTCACATTTTGTTTTTAAGAATGACATTTAAGACATATATTTGTCAGATATTATGGTTGGCAAATGTATGTTTAAGAAAGTTCGGCAGAACAATCCTCGCATTTATCGTTTATGTGAATATAATTATATATTGCAACGTTTCTGTAGGACAACGAATGTATATCTCTATATTGTTCCCCATCGTAAAGAAAATCATTGATTATCCGACAATTAAACCCATCAGATCACATGATTTATTAATATTGTGAAAATTAAGAGATGAGCATGCACTGATGTAGAATTAGAAGGTGATTCATGTTAATGTATAGATAGAGTATGAAAGATTAAAATAGCAGAAAAATATTTTTCTTTTCTCTATTTTTGTATTGCCAAATTAATTCCGCTCTGGTCCTCTGATAAAAATACGATGTCAATAACACATTTTTCACGTACAGGAAAATGGTTCCTCTTTTGTGTTTACAAATATCCAGGACAACTTTAGTAACCTCGAAGAGAGCAGTGTCGACATGCAAGCGGAAGCACCGCAGTTGTCTGGTTCCCATCCGTCCATTTCGAGGAACACAAAGGGGATCCGCTATGGATGTCATGAACCAAGTTATACGTCAGAAGAATGGAATAACGGATCAAATCCGGTGTCTATACCGGTTATCAAAATTAATACAGAACTGGAGGAAGAAATTTCACAATCTGAAAGTCAGACAGGGGAAGACGGATCAGCTATTTATATAGAAATAAATAGATAAGAAATCAGAGAATCATTTATTTATGTACAACAACGAATTCTAATATAATCCATACCAAAATACTAGACTGGGAAATAAGATTCTTAATGGTAAAAAAAGGAACCGTGTAATTATGAACTCCTTAACACCCTATCTGGTGATACAACTGATTAAAATGCTAGAGTACCATCAATATCATACGTACTCGTGTGGAAATAGAACAAAGGGCTCAGGTTTCCGTTTTAATAGAGGGATATGACACCGATTTCTTGTTTCTCTTGAAACTGATTAAAGATGATTTGTCAGATATATAGTGCCTTGACTAAGTTAAATAAGATGTCTACAAATAAAGACCGGTGAAAAACTTTAATTATGTGTCTCTAAATATTGATATAGGAGATTTGTTACACCTTTCTTCTCAAACTGATCGGCCTCCACATCATGCAAAGGGATTGCAAGCCGAAACCTTTACCATAAACCAAGATATACGTCAACCCCTATGTTTGATGTGTGAAGTAGTAAAGAAAGGGCATAAGAATCGACTATCACTGATTTTTAAGGAAACAAGAATAATAGAGAAGAGGCCCTTTTTCTGTTGTAATCTTTAGTACTTTATAAAACATTTTTCCAAAGATTGCTTTGCTTTCATGAAGGTTATTCTCGTCGTAACCATAATTTTTCTTAAATACTTGGTTAAATACAAGATACAAGATACAAGATTTATTAGATTTATTAGTCCAATTTGGGCCCCCGGAGGAGCAATATAACCTCCCAGTTAATAAAACAGTGTATGGGGATTAAATGTAAAATATGTATACAGTATGTAAGGATATAAATGATATATGCATTTTCTTCAACCTCATATTTAGTTAAATTTATAAAATGCTCCCTTAAAATTGAATTCTAGCAAAAAAAAAAAAACAACTATTTTTCATTCACATTCATATAAGATTAATGTCTTCTCGAAAGAAAAAAAAACCATATTTAATTTATTTCATGGAATGCTCGAAAATTTCGTCAAAAAAAGTTACGAAACCAATTAAAATTTAAACGCCCTTAAGTTTAAATAATTATTATTTAAAAGAACCATTCATGTGGCCACAGTCAGTTGGATTTTTCTCACATCGAATCTTATAACAGTATTAAAGAATTAAGACATCTGCCTCAAATTTTAATATTCTAATTTTTAAGTTTATCATAAGCATAAAAATTATCAATAAAAATGAATAATATATTCAATGGTTGATAAACTGTGATAATCAAAAATCAGGTGTTAGATAGATTTATTTTTCATTGTTGACCTTAGCGTCTTTATCATTCCTGTAACAAAAACCATGAATTCTTAAAAACATACTGATAAAGCTGATGAAGTCTGTGTTCGGACCATCTATTAAGTACTGCTTTTTTTCTGCATATCGATACTATATTACGTTCAGCTCCTTGTATCATAACCTGTTAAGACGTCACTTTTTCTCATGTGGTTTGTTTTTTACTCTTGAATTGTTTTTTTTTAAGTAAAGAAAGTTTTATATGGAAAATGTCTGCAGTATTTATCAATGAATTCAGTTTTAGAGAAACTGTGTTTCAAAGATGAGACGGTCTGAAGCAAATGTTTGTTTGAAGGTATTTACATGTACATGTATTTTGATTTTTTTTTAAATTGAAACGTATTTATAGAAATCTTTTTTATTCTTCATTTTTTCCTTTTATAGATATTAAAGGTTTGAAGTTAATATTTTCTCAGATTTTCTGTATAATATCATGACTTATATGTTGCTATAGCATTTCATAGTAAAATATAATAAAAATCTTATTTCATCTCAAAGTTATTGAAAATTCAAATTTCTGGACGCGTTTGATTGACACATCCTTGCACTTTCACAATTTTTAATTTTATTCTTAATATTGAAGAAAAGTGGCAGTTTTGTTGTGTATTAATGAAAAGTATTAAAACTATAATCCAGAAAATTCAGAGTAGAAATGTTCGAAAGCAAAACCCACTCACAGTATTGTCAGTCCGTGCTCAGTGGTGTGTGCAGACTTTAACAATTGAACACACCCGGTGAATTGTTAACATTAACAATAACAGAGCTCGTGCCCTGTTTACAGAAACAGTTTACGTTTCACGGGTGTATTCAATTTGTTAAACTCTGTACACAACACTGAGCACGGGCTGATGATATTAGTGAGGGGTTTGCTTTCGCACATTTCTACTCTGAATTTTCTGGATTATAGATGTAATGTTTTTCATTAATACAAAACAAAATCGCTTCTTTTCTTAAATATTAAGGATAAAGATAAAATTTGTGAAAGTGCAAGAATGTGTTAATCAAACGCGTCCAGGAATTCGTAGTTCCAATAATTTCCAGATAGAATAAGTTTTTAACTGTATTTTCGTGTGAAATGCTATTGCAATATATAAGTCGTGATATTATACAGAAATTTTGAGAAAATATTAACTTCAAATCTGTGTCTAAGCACCTTTAAGTATAAACAATGTTTTGTTATTAATTTCAAATTTAACGATGTTTTCAAATAAAATTATCTTGTTGGATTTGTTCAGCTCGTTCGTTGAGACTATACTGTAATCCTCAACACATATGTACATGTAAGCTTAGCCACAGATGCATAAAGAGAAGATCCAAGTCAATTAATTTTAAAAATTGTTACCATATAAGGCCGATATATTATGAATAGGAAGGCAGTAGTATCTAACCTTCCTACTATATTACATATTTAACTTACATGATGAAAAAACATAGGAAAACAGCAATAAGGTTATAGCTGTTCAAAACAACCGTTTAGTAAATCTCATAATACTGTTAGAAATTGTGATTATACGCAGATGCACAGGATACGAGCATTTTGTTCCAAATATTTTTCTTGCATTAATGAGAAATTAATGATTTTTGATTGTATTGGACTACTATTTTTTCGTGACTTTTGCTTAACAGTCGTAATAACCATAAGGTTACAAATATGATTTATGGACCCCATTGGAAAATAGTGATTATTGGTTGTTTGAATTGAAACAAGGCTTAGACCCTCTGAGGAAACGCTATAAATAACCAATAGACACTACCGAAAGGCATCTTAACTATTCATAGAAAAACAGCAAATAAATAAAAATGTACCAAAGCCAACATTTGTATAAAAAGCTTTATATTTTATATTATTAGTAAAAAAAAAAAAATATACATTAGGACAATGTGTACGCATTCTCTGCTAAAACTAACACAATCAGTCAACATGTCATTACATGTATTTTGCTAAAAAAAAAAAAAAAAAAAAAAAATTAAGAAATAAGAAAATAAGGTTGACAGTTTTTTTTAACAATTTTAAAAGGATTAGCAGTAATATAAATGCGTAATATATACTACCTAAATTTGACTTTATACATATTTCTAAATAATACTCATTTGGTAGGCTATATGAATTTGTTTCAGGCACATTACTGCTGCCATCATGATAGCATCGTCTAAAGTCTTTGGCCAGCACTTCATTTATAAACCTTATTTCTGCTTACCAAACGCATTCATTTTATCAAAGACTACCATTAGTCTAGATCGAATCAACACAGAGGTAATTTACCCTACGCAGCATGCAATCATTTCCGTAGTGGATTCCCAAATAACTAATTAAAAGATTTTTCACTTCCTGTTGTTTGAAATTTTTTTTGCAAATTCTACCACTTTTCATTATAATATTTTATGCATTTTGACAAGAGCAGCAAAAATTTTAATGGTTAAGGGATGGGATTCGCAACCATTTTCAGAAGATTATAATGGTAAAGATAAATCAACATTTCACCATTTTAACTCATTCTTGAAATATTTAGACATTCCTGATTAGCACGATCAATTAAAGGGAGGATTAGGATGACTATAAAGTTTATGACATTTGACTAATAAGTGCGACATCAGAAGGAATAAGTATATACATTTACATGTATATTGCTGAAATTCCAAAATTTTAGGATTTATGACCAAAGATTACCCGGTACTTCCTGAGGTTTTTACACACAAATGACTTTGAACGGTTGCACCCTATCAATAAAATGCAGATAACTCTCAAAAGTGGCCAGGTTATCTGTATGAATTATCGTACGAAGTGAGTGATGCGTAAAGCATTGTATTATTGACCTATAGATTACATTAATGGAAGAACCCAATTTTTAATAAATATTCCACATAGATTGCTTTGAAAATGCTCTAGATAGTTTAGAGTTAATCGACTGATTAACAGGAATCATTTTTCCTATTAAATAATTGGGAAGTTACCCAGTGGGTGTAAATAAAGAACATTAAGGTTCGTAAACCTCTGCTCTAACATAAAATGTTGCTTTATGAATCATGGAGATAACGAACAGTATTCAAGCTCAAAGTCCATTTAAACAATACAAATCGGGAGCAGAGCAAACACGAACCTCCAAAAGCAGAGGTGGGATCAGGTGCCATGAAGGAATGAGTATCCCCTACCAACCGGTCACACCGCCGTATGCTCCTTGTAATGATCGCTAAATAACTGAAAAATCCGTCGACAATTCAGTGTGTAAATAATGGCCTAACATAAACGTCAGTGAGCATATGACTTAATGATAGATTGTAATTGCTGACAAGGTCATAGTATAGACCACAGAACTTACGAAATGATGACTTTAAACGAGACTGTTGATATACTTGTTTCATCAACTTGTTTGTCAATAACTTATCTCCTTTAAGAATTTGTTCATACGTAGAGCATGCTCTTGCGTATCGAATCAACTGAGAGACATATATCCCATATGCAGGTGATAAGGGTATATTGCTGCATAAGTGAGGGAAATTGACGATTGAAAAGTTGAAGTCATCATGTTTATCATAAAGCTTTGTTGTTAAATTACCATTAACGTCTTTTTCTAGTAAAATATCCAAATATGAAACAGATGTGTCAGACTCTGTGGTATCTTTTATTTCAAGCTCACTGTGGTATATCGTGTCCACATATGAATGGAAATAACAATTGTTAATTGATAATGCGTCGTCGATACATCTAAATGTCAAGTTGAAGGCCACAGCAAGATTTCTTTTCCGCATGTTTAAGATTTTGAATAAATTCTGCTTCATATGAATACAAAAATAGGTCTGTTAATAAGGGGGCGCAATTGGTACCCATGGGAATTCCAACAGATTGTTGGAATACCTGGTCTCCAAAAACCACATAGATATTGTCAATCAGAAACTCAAGCGTTTTTTTTAATATCAACTTCAGTACTTGTGTGCACAATCAGAATGTTTTTTTTAACAAAATAATTTTGCAAGTGACCAATGAAAAGGTAAGTAAATTAACGAGTTCCATTTTTATTGAAAAAGCAGCTGTCAATGACTTTAATTTATTGTGGGGAATGATTGTATACAGAGTTGCAAAGTCGTAAGTTTTTATGTTATTGATTTTAGTAAAATTTTGTGATTTCAAATTTTCCAAAAGGTCTTTTGAATGTTTAAGTATCCACATCTGATTTACACCACTTCTCGAATATATTGTTGCACAGTACTCTTGAAGTTTCTCCTTCACTACTGTTAATATCTCAGGGAGGAGTAAAGAAGGAGACTTTGTAGAACATTTACTGGAACCCGCTATATATCTTTGTTTGTAAGGACTTTTATGAAGCTTAGGAATCCAAATTTAAATATGTTAATTCAAATTCATTTTGGTTGTTGGGAATATAAAAATATTCAAATATGACATATGATTTTGAAGAATTTCCTCCTTAGAAGGAGAGCTACGGGTATAAGTTGGATTACCACTTGTAGAATTAAATCCCAGTTCTTCTAAAATATAATTGAAATAATGAGCCTTACAAACAAAGACAATATTGTTGCCTGCTTTGTCAGTTGGGACCAGTACATACTGATCTTGTAGTCTATCTAATTCTTTTTTCACTTCTGAATTATTGTTCACAGAAGGATAGATGGTTTTCATATTGCCCCTAAATCGCTTAATGATTGATTTATCAATCTTGTCTTATTGAATCTTTTTTCCTGGCATGTACTATATGTTGAAAAGGAGATAAATAAGTTATAGTTTTATCATGCCCTATGCAGCATAATTTTCTGTCTAAAAACCATTTTTATTAATATATAGAGGACTTTTAAAAGTTTTCAAGACATTTGATCATTCAAAGTTCCCGGATAGGTGGGGGTGGGTGGGGGATTTATATTCCATTTAAAAATGCATACAACTGTATGTGTGTGCACATGCTTGTGCGCGCAAAATGACCTTTGTTCCGCAAATCTGCGTATACACAACATGCCTCTTAACCCTCAAAAGGATTCACGGCAATCGGATAAGTAGTTTTCGAGAACGCTCACGGACAAAAAAAGTACCAGGGCGAAGAATGATAATGTTAAAACAAAATGTTACCAAACTGGGGAAAATAATAAGCACCATGTGCAATTTAGAGTATGGTAAAATAATTAATACTATTGTACAAAATACGGGAATAAAGGTTGCCAAACGCCAGCCGCGGATCTAGAAGTTTTCTAAAGAGGGGGTAGTTGGGGCAAATATGGCAGAAAAACAGGGAATTGGAGATGAGTATCGTAAGGGCGATGTCAATGGGGGATAACTCGGTTGAATTTGGAAAGCCCCCCCCCCCCCATACTGATAAAAGTTATTTTCATATGTACATGTATATTAAATAACAAATTTACAACTACACTTCCAATGATAAAATTTCTACCGAGATTAAACTGGAATCAATTTAGTGCAACATCTGTACACAGGAAACAATTTTTCTTTACATTGTACTAGATATTTTAAAAAGTTTTATAAAATAAAATGTATAGAAATACAACTTCCTTTATTATATATAAAAACCGTTATATTTAACAAAAAATTCATAACAATATGAAAATACAGAAACATTTATTATTTCAAAAATTTTACTTTTTGTATGAAAAAAGACATAGGTATTCCTCACCCATTCTTGCTATGTATTCAAGTGATATGTAGGCCTATGCTTATATTAACATTAGAAATAAGACAACTTTTGCAAAATTTGAAAATAATAATAATGTTCCTAAAATCCGCAATTTATACAGAGTATATCATATTTATGTTGAAAGGGTAAATAAAACTGTATACCTGATAAATAAAACATCACAATTCAAACCCTTAAGTCTTCAAGATAATTGACAGAAAACTCGGATTCCTCAAAATAAACAGTTGTTCAGTGTTCTGAAACAACACAATAAGCAAGGCGGGGTATCTTCTATCTATCCACTCTCTTCATACAAGGTTTTGGCGAATTGACTTGAAAACTGTCCGTTTTATTTGAGATTGAGTGATATGGATAAACAGGGGCGAAAGTGATGTCGTACGAAATCTTGTCACATTCTGGATCATCTTCCACGCTTACCTTTCCTAGTACACTTTCCGTATACTTCACGCAAACTGTAAAAATTAAAATAATGTCAATGAATTAATGCTGAATGTATATTTTATACTTGATTAAAATCCCTTCCACAATCATGTCACTGTTCACATGCTATCAATGCATTCGCAAAAAAAAAAAAAAAAAAAAAAAAAAAAAAAAAAAAAATGAAAAATTGAAAAATTAACATGAAATATAAGACACTTAAACCCTAAATGGTTTTAATTAAAGCATGCTTGTAAACTCTAATATTCAACAAAAAAAAAAAAAAAAATAAAATAAAATAAAAAAATAAAAATAATCGATCTATTGAAATATTCTTTAAAACTATACTTATATCGAGAATTGTTTATTTGATAAACATTTTATGCCCGTCCGTACAATTGCGAGTGAGAATTCAATTGGCAAACAATTGACCACATCACCCGTCCAATTTAACTGCATTTCACAATTGTCCATTTTCTGGAACCAAAAATTACCGGGGTCAGCTTTTGTTATATCTGGTCTACCAGGGCTCTGTGTGCACTGACGCAAAATGCGTGCAAAATTTCGTTTGCTCGTGGGCTGATTGATAAAACAAACAATAAAGGTGACAAAGAAAAGAAATGTCCATATCTAAAAAAATATTTTCTTCACTTTTAAAAATTTCTTTTTGTCTCTTCAGAAAAAATAATTGTTGAAAGATGTTTATAGTTCCGGAATTTGACGATGAATAGGCATGTCAGTTTAAAATAGTCGCCATTTTGGCGACTTATGGAGAAATTTTAGGTGCCAATCAAAACTTTTAGGCTCCATGGCGACTAAATCAGTCGCCGATCAGAGCCCTGTGATGGATGGAAGGTAAAAATGTTACATTGGAGATTTGTAAAATAAAATCTCCGCAAATCAAACAAGAAGAAGGGCTTTTGTGGGTTACCCGAGTATCAACAGTTCTTTTAACATTCCAAGTAAGCTCCATCTGGAACTCTAGAATCATGTGGCATGAATTTTACCATTTGCTTAGAGCGCATCTATGTTCTCTATCATATTCGTAAAAGCTTGTTAATGAGTGAATAATTTTTCAAAAACAAATTACGTGTATTTACTTTTTTTTTTTTATTTTTTAAATTAATCACTCTAGAACAAGCTTTTACTGTGTTTGTATGGTGTAAATAGAAAATATTGAGGTATTTATCTTAACAATGACAAACTGTTGTCTAAAACCATCTTTAACCAGAAAAGGCAGTTTCACTCTTTTTTTTAAATATCTATGTGTTTTGAGCAGGTATGATGATTGCTTTATAATAAACTTGCACCTGTAGAAATAAAATACCGGGTATGTTGGCCTGCCTTGAATTGAAAAGGCACATTTATTAATAGAAGATCGGAAGGTCGTGGGTACAAATCCTGGCCGCCACTGACCTAAATCGATAAAAAAAAAATAGGTAGCAACTGTTCCTTCGCCAAGCGCTGATTTTCGCTTCTAGTACCGGGTACTTTGGGAAGGTGCAGTTTCTACCTATAATAAAACGTCCCAGGTTTGACGTGCAGCGCCGGGAACGAGCACCAAAACCTCCAAATCACAAAGCGAGCGCCCTACTACGAGACTCCCGCCACCAGTTTAATCTATAGTTAATTATTAATTGGATTAATCTTGAAAATGATTTTAAAAAAAACCAAACATATATTAAAAAGTAAAAAAAATAAATAAATAAAAAAGATTGTAAGGTAATATATCAAACTATATCACTACTTACTTAATTTTTTGTTGTCGTTGGTTTGGATGACTGGAGAGTTTAAGGAAACTCCTGATCCACTGTACGAAAAGTTACTGACTGAATTCTTTAAAGGCTTCGTTCCTATAACAATTTCCATTTTAACTGGCAGAGTGAACGCTGGTCCAGAGGGATGAATCTTTAACTGAAAAAAACCCACACCGACATGAAGATTCAATTACAAAATGTTCTCTTGTTTATCATTAGAATCCATTATCATTGACTTAAAGCAATTCCATAGAAATATTTGAAACAAAATGAATTTCTTTTGTGAAAGGGGAAAATATTTAAATGTACAAAGAACAAGATTTAACAAATAAAAACCAAGTTTAAATCTACATAGCTATGAAAACCATGGGGGGCATACATAAACAGGTAGCAAGAGACTAATCCCAGATATTCGTTAAATAATCTTCATTCTAACGGAGATGTCATCAGGCAGAAGTATGCGAACATTAATCACCTCGAGTACATATGAGATGTCGATGATGTCACATCCGTGAAGATAAGATGGCGGAACAGAAGGTATGACAAGTCGCTCCCCTGTCCACACACCTGTTTTCCCAGCATTCCATTTGTCCTTACACACAGATGCCACTTGATTAGTGTGAGTTTTCGATTTTTTGGACGTGTTGTAACGGACAACCTGATTGATAAAAAGAAAAAAAATCTTCATTAATAATTACTTTATAAAGTGGAGGAGGTTGCATATAAAACATCATATTGCTAACAAATTGAAATGTAATCCCTCTCTGTGAAAAGATTTTCCTTTTCACACAGGATTCAGTATTTAAATTCAGTGGGTTTTTTTTCATTTTCATAGACTATTCCAGTTTAACTCAAAATAACAAAAACGAACAAGTTGTACATAAGTCTAAAATACATTGAAACCCAACCTAAATTGTATGACAAACGATGAAACCCACCTAAATTGTATGACAAAAGATTTGACTAAAACCTTTCCATCTTAAACTTATTTATGTAGTACTAACCCGCTATCACCTGGATAGGGTGTTCACATCTCCCGACTTATTCGATATTCAAGAACATGCTCCGAGTTTAAACAAAATTTAAATCGAGGCAGGCTAAAAGTCAGCACTTCGTAAGTTTATGGTCGTTATAATTGCTTTGTAAGCAAAAAACCTATCATTGGGTTGTATTTTGGCTGACTTGTTTCATACCAGATGTTAAGCCTTTGTTTTTATATCAAATTTGACTACGGAATGTTTCGTCTACCTGATGAATACATAGGGCTAACGCGGGTGTGACCTGTCAACAGGGGATACTTACTCTTCCTTGGCACCTGATCCCACCTCTAGAATTTCCAGGGGTCCGTGTTTTATGCCCACTTCACAGAATTGTATTGTTTATAGATTTTTTTTTTTAATAGATCTTTCACTGTTCGTTATCTTCACCTTTTTCATTCATGCACAGTATATTTTTTTCACACTAGATATCTGTTGAAATCCAGTTTCATTGCCTCACAATCGATATCTATCATGAAAGTGCATTACTAGATTTATTTATAGTGTAATTTATTGGTTTTATTAATTCACAACCCCTTAGTTTTAAGACAATTTAAGTGGGCTTACTCGACTCCAATTCATCCCCTTTTCATAAAAAGAATTACTCCTTTTGTAATTTAGACATCCTCGACATACTCAATATTGTTTTCATTATCTTTCATTCACATTGCTTAAAGATATGATTGGGGGGGGGGGGGATTCCCATTCGTTTGTTAATTCGGAACAAAGCATGCCTTTCCCTCTACACTAGTCCAAGTCATCGAGTTAAATTAGATACATTAAAAGTTAACTGAACATTACCAAAGTAATTTTTTTTAAAAAGAATATACCATCAGTAACGTTACACTAGCTGCGGAAACTTTCCTGCCACTTTTGTTTTCAATCTCCACGTGGATGGGAATTCCTTCCCCAGGAACGAATCCAATTGTCTCTAAATAAAGTGTGGCACAAATTGGTCCGGACTTACAACACAGGCAGCAAAGAGTCATCTCGTTACTTGCATCTGTCGATTGCTGTCACAAAGAAAATCAAATAAATTCATGTTTCATAGATTTAGAAATAAGAAACTAAATAAATATTCATAAGTAATCTCTTCTAAGATAATAAAATAGGCTATTGCTGTAAGTAAAAGAAAATTTAATCCTACTTTCTTTTAAAAATATAAATATGATTACTGTATTGAATTGGAAGATGCTTTTCTAATGATTTAAACTATGACTATTAAAAACTACAGTTGTATCCCTCTGGTGCATTGACTCCATGAGGAATGGGTTCATGACAGAAGCTTATATTTATGATGGGAGTCCGTTAATAATTTAAAGAGGAAGGGGCATTTTCTGTCAGGATACTTCATATAAGCAACAAATTCTCAGAGGACTTGGTAGAGTCAATAAAATGTTGCAAACACATTAATTATCAAACTGTAATAATGCAAGAAAATGTAACGTGAAACAAGTATCCTGTAATTTCAAAAAGCAAGTTTTGAAATATGCATATTTATACGCTTCGTAACATGAATAATGTATACGTACTTTTAAGAGTTTTACTAAAAGCGAAGCATCATATCCCATCTCTAGATTATCATATATATAAAGGATGTGAAAAGTCATGAAAGTTACACCTGGGCAGTTTATACAACATTGAAATTTACTAGTGACGTCAGTTTTCAATGCAAGAGCCTGCCACTGTCAATATTTGTGATATTTCTGATTCTTCTTAATGAAGCAGTCACAAAAGGAAATTTTTAAAGTGCAAATTTGTTTTTGTAGACACAAGGTCGTTTCTCCATCTTTTGTTTTGCTGTAATAATATTATCGGTGAAAATAATCACATTCCCACACGTCTTACATAATTTAGATTCGTTTCGTACATATGGCCCAGTTTCAAATTAAGAGGAAACAGCTTTAAATTTGTTATTTTTTTTTGCAAGAAATAATATTTGAATGAAAAAGGCGTAAATAACGAACATTGATCGATCTCAAAAAGAAAAAAAAACTACATTGAATACAAATCTGTAAGCAGGGCATAAATAATGGAACCCCAGAAATTCCATATGTGAGATCAGGTGTCTCGCAGGAGTAAACATTCCCTAAACTAACATACATATTTGAAATTGATTTTCACTCTTTCCCATCTCTCAAAAATATACATGTCCTCTGAATATGAAAAATATGAATTAAGCAAAGATAAATTTTTATGTTCTTGAGCGCCCATATTTAACAAACGCATACCTTACAAGTGCTCAGAAAATGCTCAGAATCTTAGCATTTACACAGAACGTTACTCTCACGATACATGTAATAAACATCTATACACTTTACAGTTGTGGCTATTATGCATATAAATCACGAGGAAGTCTTCTGAATGATATGATATTCAGACTAATAACTCAGCTACATCTGACTACTTATACAAGAAGCTAATATTGTACTTATAAATTTGCTATCACTGAATATCATTTCCTTATTTCTTATAAAAATGATGGTCGTTTATCAATAACACCGCTAAGCAAGCCATCTAGATTTCTAGGAAAGTGGCTCTTCCATCAAAATAAAACAAACAATGACGTACTTATCAATAATACAATATTTAATATACTTTATCCTTTGAATGATAATTTATAAAGACATAAATATAAACAATAAAATGTTATTGCAGATATTACAGAAAAAAATTACAAAACCCGATTACTTGGCCCTGGATTATGTATTTTTTCTGCAACAGCTGCAAAATTAATTCCCATTCTAACCAAAAAAACAAACAAACAAACAAACAAACCAAAAAAAAAAAAAAACAAAAAACAAAAAAAAAAAAAAAAAAAAAAAACAAAAAACCAACAACAACAACATCAACATTTTATTGTTATAAGTTATATGTAATGCGAAGGTCATTAAAAAAAATTCGTGGACTTTTGTCATTATTTTTTTTTTACATTCACATTTCCAAATATTTTTCCTTAAGATTCTTTGCAAATTAGAAAAAAAAATCATATTCTCATGAACTACCGTGGGATGAGTAAGAATACTTCCACTGTGATGTGACTGAAGTCAAAACATAATGCTTTTTTCTGTTAAATAACAAAAATATGTGGCAAGTCATCAGAAAAATAATGAAAATATAAGAGATGAATTTAATTTTTGAGAATTCACGAAGTACATGAACTACAACGCTTCACGCCTGCATATTTATCATGAAGCGCTAACGCGCTTCATGAAATATGCCGGCGTGAAGCGTCGTAGTTCATGTCCTCATGAATTCTCAAAAATTAAATTCATCTCTTAAATTCAACGTCATATCGTAACCAAATTTGTATACATATTTTAACAATAAATCTAAATAATTTAAACTTTAAAAATGAAATACATATAATATATATTTTGATAAACTTCGAAGCTATTTGAAAATTAAAAAATGTGATCATGGAGCATGTCAAAATTTAGTTACATACTAACAATACTCAGTATAATGTCTATTGTCATATCCCTGTAACATAGTGCTAAAATAAAATAAAATATAAAGGTTAAATTGGGTATATATAGTAGCATCATTTCACTTCCCAAATTGGAATATGTAAAATATATATACATAGCAGCGAGGGGCAATGCAATTTTAAGATGCACTTACAAAACTACGAAATAAACTCTGAAAATTCTGGCGAGAACAGGAAATATATCAAAAGTGAGCCATGTATTTATATTCAAATGGTGGATGTAGAGAGTCCGTATCGGACAATTGACGAACTGAGAAAGAACGGATTATTTGTGAAAATCTGGTAAAAAAAAAGAGTAACATCATAAAATGTGAAGGATGTTTCACTATTGTGGAACGTATGAAAGTTATGGGGTTATAAAAATGAAAACACTGAGGAACTAATTAATTATGAGCAAACTAGGTGTCAAGAGGTACAATGAAAAAGGTCATGAAGGTGGAGATAGCGAAAAATGATCGATCTAAAAAAACAAACAAACAATACAAATCTGTGAACAGGGCTTAAAACATGCCCCCCCCCCAAAAAAAAAAAAATTTTATGTTGGATCAGGTGCCTGGGAATAGTAAGCATCCCCTGTCGACCGGTTACACCCAACGTAAGCTTATGCATTGATCAGATTGACGAAATATTCCGTAGTCAAATTTAGCATATTTACATTTCACATGCATTTTGTTATATTGATTGATGGTATGTTGTTTCACGTCCCATTCGAGATTTTTTTTCAGTCATATAGAGACGTCATCATATACCAGTGAAGGGCTTCAAATTTAGACTTATCCTCGGCACTAAGGGCCATTGAGCAGTGAGGGTTCTTTATCTTGCCGCCTACCGTGACACAGACCTCGGTTTTTAAGGTCTCATCCGAAAGACCCGTGACTTTCACTTCTAGTGCCGGGCTCTTGTCGAAGGAACAGTCACCACCTATGTTTACATCTTAGGTTTGATGTGGCGCGGCGAACAAGAATCGAACGCCGGCCTCCCGATCACGAAGCGAATGCCCTACCACTAGGCAACCGTGACCGGTTTGTATTTTGTTATAAAGTGTGTGGAAAGTTATGGCATTCAAAACACCATAACACGGACAGAGAGGTCAAAAGGTTAAAGTTTGAGTTTTATTTTGACGTCACTAACTTTGAACGCCATGCAAGTGCAACTTCATAAGCAAAAATCTTAATTAATGCTCACATTGAACAGAAGCTGTTGCAATGGCTCTTCCATTAATTGTTTACTTGAACGAAGGATAACACAGGGATTTTGAAAAATAAATCACATTTGCAGACAAGGCAAGTAGTTTAAAGATGTAAAAGAAGTAAAAGTTAAAAGATGTAAATATTGCGCGTTACTCAATTGGTTTGCACACACCGTTGCAGTTATGAGACTACATCTTGCAAGAATAATAATAATATGATGCTTAAATATAAAAAAGGCCTAACAATTGGTATGAAATATATCAGTCAAAATACGACCAAGTGACAGGTTGTGTTTGCTAACAAGGTCATTATAATGACCATAGAATTTACAAAATAATGACTTTAAAAGAGGTTGCTGACATATCTGTGACATCAGTTTATTTGTCAGTAGCCTGTCTCGGTTTAAAAATACTCCGAGCATGCTCTTGAGTATCGAATAAGTAGGGAGACATAAACACCATATGACAACTATATGCCGGTGATAGCGGAATATTACAACATAAATAAGGAAAAACTAATGATGGAAAAACTGTAGTCATTCAGTTTTTCATATAATTTAGTTGTTAGTCGGCCTTTATAGTCTATAGTCAGTAAAACATCTAAATATGAAACAGATGTGGCAGACTCTGCGGGGTTTTTTATTTCGAGTTCACTGGGATATATCGAGTGGACATATGAATGGAAGCAACTGTTGTTAATTGATAAAACGTCGTCGATATATCTGAATGTCAAGTTGAAGACCACAACAAGTGATTTCTTCTTCTCATGAAGAAGTTTTTAAATGAATGTTCTATATTCATTTTCATTGATTGGGTAATGTGCCAAAGATAGAGGGGGAGTATTTTGAGAAACGATATTGACGTCAAGACTTCTCCGTGGTGACAAAACATATTAAATTCAAATTGTTAAGTATCGTGGGTTTCATTTGACCAAATGAAATGAAATTGCACACATCAGCAAAATAAATGCTTATATATTATGATAAAGTGTTGATCTTGAATTTCTGAAAATAAAAACAAAACATATTTTTTTAATGACCCTCGTATGATACGACCCACATAAAAGTCACCGTGTATAACTTAACTGCACCTGTAATCGTAAGTCGTTGTTCAAGTCAAGGTGATTGATGACGGTGAAAAGTTTCATGGTAGTGTGCTCTATTTCATACAGTTTCCTGATTCTGGCAGACACGTAATAACGTATACGACCAATGGACCCCTCATAGGAAGTAGGACAATCCGCGGGAAGATGGAACTCAAATGGAAGGGAGTGGAACCCAGCGGGGAGGGTCTGCACATGGTTGCCGCTGTTGCCTACATCAGATGGTAAAAAATTAAGTTTTTTTTTATCATAACCATTGATTATCAAAATTTTTCTATGAAACAAAAAAGTTAGTTTCAGAATAAAAAAGGCAGCAACAATATGTCACATCATGGAGATGTGAATACAATACAAATGCTTTATGTTTAGGAATCATATTTTACTATTTGAATATAAATGCCAGTTATCAAAGAATGCGGAGTTAAGATATAAATAAGGCCTATTAAACACGTAGATAAGGCTTCACACTATTGGGATTCTTCACCATAAACATGAACGGTGTGGTCAAAATATATTTCTTCACTAGAGAAGTGCTTGGCCACAGCTTTTTTGTTCTTTCCATGACCACTGGAATGTTTTTCCACCCAACCAACATTAGCGTAACCATGGAAGCGTAGTAATATGTCTACAATAATAACAAAAATATCGTTAATTTCTAAACTTATGGATTTACCAGAGAACAGCTATGTATACAGAGAAAGGATATGATATACAATATATAGTATTTACAATAATAAGCGCACAGAAATGCATAGAATATTATACATTATGTACACACATACACTTAACGAGACTATTATATAATCTGTTTCAAAAAAGGCCTGAGAAAAAGACGAAAATACACCAAAACTGATGCATTAAGATGGAAGAGCTATAATAGAGACATTTTAAGCAGATATTTATAAAGCATTCCTCCTACCGGATTACAGGGTCTGAGTTAAACGCCAATTACAGATTTCCTTAACGGGGAAACGAATTTAGAGGAGTAATTAATTGAAGGCAATGCTTATGTACAGTAAATATTTATCATATCTGTTAGTTCAAATGAAATAATGAGGTTATCGATGATATTTGTTTTTCATGTCGCTATCGTAATTGCATGACAGAACAATACAGTTTAAATCCAGGCAATTTATCCACGCTTTCGAATGCGTTCAAAATACTATACACAAAACGAGTCATTACAAACCTCCTCATAATCGGATTTATGTAGTGAATGCGTTATAAATCCATTTATCACAGCGCCCCACGTGGAAGGATGCGCGCGCAATATATGCGCAAGCATTTGTACATTCCATTCTCACACCATTTCCAAATGTTGCACGTTTAGGGTTTGCTGTGAATTTTTAAGAAAATTTAGAATATTGCACAATTACATTGTCAAAAGACTGTGGTGTACAAAGACAATGACATTGTCAAAAGACTGTGGCGTACAAAGACGAGGTTTTTCTGATTGTTTGCACTAATTGTACCGTTAGTGTACTTCAACATGCTAGAGTTTTTGACTTCGCGCCGAAAGGGCTGTAAGGAGGGTATGGACGTTAGCCGAGGCTCTTACTTGTAGGAGTATCGTTGCTGTAAATATTGACAAAGATGTCCACAACATCTATAGTCGCCAAAGCCAAACAAGGCATTACAAAATGGAGAGAGAGAATAACGTCAATACCAGCAATGAGGAGGACATGCATAATACTACTACTACACACAGCACAAACGGTATGTCATCTTGTATGCCTACATCAATTATTAGTATAATGTTTTCACTGTTGTATCAATTACATTTAAAAAAAAAAAAAAAAAAAAAAAAAAAAAAAAATGCACAAGAAAATATTAAATGTTCAGTTAATCGATCATTCTGTTAAAATCAGTGGGAAAAGGCAAAGAATAAGCTAATCATTACAATTGGTTTTAGTGTATTTAGTAGAATCTAAATTTAAGCACACCCTCTTCAACCACAGAGTTTAGAGCAATATAAATATAATTATGCACACGTTAAGACTGGGTTCCATAAAACTCCCATTGACTTGAATTAATTTAACCTCATACTCTTAAGATCACGCACTCGGCATCGTCGGTCATTGTTCCGATGTTGTAAGCGCCCGAGTATATACTTCATGGAGCCTTAAGGCTATAATAATAAGACTAATTTATTTATTTACCAATCAATAAGCTTTGAAAGGGGGGCATATATATATATATATAATTTATAAAAACAATACAATTACGTTTATAGCAAGTAATGGCTGCATTATGTGCAATATTAACCTGATCCTCACTTGCAATATTTAACTGTCCTCGCTAGCATCCCTCATACAATTGAAAGACTAGTGTTTCGATGCCAAATATCGTTACTTATTGTGTATATATGTGCACATTGTTATAAAATATGTATTTTAAGCTTGTTCTCCCTTCGATTAACATCTTCGTGTCCGTCCTCAACAAATCAGCAACCCCGGCCTGGGGAACAATTTTTGAAAGAGAAAACCTTAAATTCCGTTACTCCTAGGCATTCAATTAATAAACATCGGTCATTCTTAAGTAAATATTAAACTACTTCCAATATTTATGCATGTCATGTTCCACCAAAGCAAGAATTAGGCGATGAGTTGAGAAATGGTTTTAATTTAATTTAGGGCGCATGGAGTGAAGAGCAAATTAATTAATTAATTAATTGAAATTAATTTCAGTAGATCTGTATCAAGACAAATTCAGTATATGTTGCTGAGTGAAATAGCTATGGGCGAATGGCTGTTCCTTTTTCCTTAACACCTCTATCAAAACTAGGCCCATAAATCATGGAGGGGGATCAATATCCACATAACAATAAACCAAAAATTCTATAGATTGAGGGCCATAATCGGTATGATAGCACCATTGACAAGATCTTTACCTGGCAAAATGGATACAAAAAATCGTTTTTAGGCTATTGTCTAGAAAACCAGATGATTTTTTGCGTACTTGGCTTCGAATAACTACTATGTCAAACGCCTTCCATTTGTTGTTACACATCGTCACAAATAAATAAATAAATGAAGTGATTAATAAATTAATTAAACACAAATGAAATATTATCTTTTTTTTTCACTCGTCAGGTCACAACCTGGTTCGAAATAGGAAACGCATTTATTTATCTTGATGTCTTTCTGTTTTGCAAGTTCAGCTCACGCCAACATTTGCTCAAAATTGATGACACGTTTGGCGATTTTGGTCAGCATTGGGAATTCTTCAATGCGTTGAACATTTGTTCCCGTCACAAAAATTAATTCATCTGGGTTTGGAAATTGATACATGTCAAGTTTGTATTCTGACGAAAAGCTAATTAAACCTAAGATTTTGCTGATAGGAAGGGCCAATAAATCTTAAAAGTCACTTCAAATGAAATGCAATTCTTTCAGTGCCGTCTTACCGCTCTGTTACCAGCGTTCCCACGATGCAATGATTGGCATAAAAAAATGCAGCAACTTTTCTTTTGTATAAAGACCATTTGTTTTTATGTCATTTAAATTTTGAATCACTTTATATTTATTTCTTTACGATATGGCTGATTAAGCAGTAATATTCTTAAGCGCAGACGGAAGGCATACTGGCTGCGGGAAAGCCAGCATATGGTTATACACCTATAATTGTAGTAAAGTTATTTTGGTTACGATTAGATCACACAACTTTATAAACAGACGTCAAAATATGTAAGATCTATACAGTTTGATTTGATGTTTAGTATATTTATAAATGACTTATACACGTTTTTAGATTTTACCTTATTAAATTGAGATCTCCATCTTAGAATTACTTGATCACACTTCACATGTTATCATCACGGAAGTACTATTTCATTTATCAATATTACTTACATATACAGTGTCAAATTTTACAATATACAAATACATGTATAGATTATTTAGTATGTATACACATAAATTTTTTGTACTGTTTGTAATTGTAGAAATCATGCTTGTTGTGATGCCTGAAAGGGCCCTGATTTGGAAATAAAGAATCTTATCTACCATACTATCATCATCAATAAATAAATAAATAAATAGTGTATTCCATCTCATGTTCTCATTAATGTTAATACATGTATGTATCCAACAGTAGATAATTAACTATCTTTAGTAAGAAAACCTTTTTTATACTAAGCACTTTAAGTTTAAACTCGGCACTGCATAAGTACAACCTCGTTATATAAAACGAGTACTTTCATCACGTAGGCGTTAAACTGCAGGGGGGGGGGGGGGGGGGCAGTAGGGTAATGAGACACAGTTACTCTCTGTATTGTTAATTATTAGTCATGCACCATTGTTTACGGATTAGAGCAAACATTCCTGGTAATTTATTATTTATATTAACCTTAAACTAGATGTGTTGCGTCTCAATATAATGAATCAATTCAATTATTTGGAAGAGAACAATTTAAATGTTATCATTCATAGATTATAAACCCTACAGGTCAATAGAATAAGAAAGACATTTGAACTTTTTCTCTAGATATTTGGTTCATCTGTTCATTTTAATCACAGGCTTCTATAGCAGTAAATTTTAGTATGTTGTAACAAAGCAAGAGAGGAATGTGCTAGAATGGAGTTCCTAATCCGATATTCTATTGCGGGGCAAATGACCTTGGCTGTGTAAAGATATGCATTGATAAAACTGCCGAATCCTTAAATAAGTTCAGTAAAGTTAACTATAGGGTCGTTTCCAGATGTGATGGGAAGTTCGATCAGGAAAAAGATCGCAAAAGTAATTAACTCAGTTACCAAGCATAATTAATCTAGTTACAACAGAGGATATTTTATATATACAATTCGTCTGGCAGTAAGCTAAAATTTTTAAAAGCGGGCTTAAAAACATAGTGAACTGCCAACTTGATTTAATATTATCATTTATAGTAGTAGTAGTATCATTGATATATATTGTGGGGGTCACGGCTGGTTTTGTGAGTAGAGTGTTAAGCTACCCCCACGTTTGTGGCGGCGTGCATATTACATGAGTAACTATGCACGTTTGGCGGATTTAGCTTAACACACTTCATCTCGACTAGCGCCGCTGTGAACAGGGCGCAGCTGCAACATAATTATTTTGACAACTGGTCAATGGAAAACAATTGACAGAACATTGATTAATTGAAATATTGTTTGGCTTAAACATAAACTTACTACAATTCATTGAATTGAGTGAGTATTGATTGATTGAACATTGATTGATTGAACATTGATTGATTGAATATTGAAACATTGATTGATTGAACATTGATTGATTGAATATTGATTGATTGATTGAATATTGATTGATATTATTGAAAATGGATTGATTCATTGGACTGAAACTTTTTGATTGATTCAACTGAATATTCATTAATTGATTGGATATTCATTAATTGAATTGATAAATTTATTGATTGATTGATTGATTGAACTTGATATTGATTGATTCAATTGAATATTGATTGATTGATTGAATATTGTTTTATAAGGCTGGCGCACCGCAAAATTTGAAAAGCAAACGCCAGTCTTATAGTGTAAAAAATGACATGTGTACAGTTAATATTGATTGATTGATTGATTGTTTGCTTTGATTGGAGGTGTGCCAAAAACCAATTGGGTCGGCACCCACTGAACACATGTATCTTAAATAATTGATCTGCAACCAGCCGTGGCCATATGATGCCAAACTTAATAAATAAATAATTAAGAAATGGTGTCACTTGTTTTTTAGTGGTAGTCTGTGATAATCGGATTTATGTAGTGAATGCGTTATAAATCCATTTATCACAGCGCCCCACGTGGAAGGATGCGCGCGCAATATATGCGCAAGCATTTGTACATTCCATTCTCACACCATTTCCAAATGTTGCACGTTTAGGGTTTGCTGTGAATTTTTAAGAAAATTACCCGCCCTTCCACACCCCATATTACTTTGAGTTGTTTTCTGCGCCGAGTTCTTTTCATTTCAGAGAAAGAGGCCTAAGGAGCCAAGCTGTCAATCATTCTAAGACCTTGCCTTAGTCATGACCGGCCAAAGCTGCCATTCCTTGCCATACAGTGATGAATGCTATCGTGATGGACACTTCCAAGTACCAGAAGGAAGGACTTCGCTCACCCAATCGTATTGGCTTATTGACTCTAAACAGGGTGAAGCTGCAACACGATAACTATCGATCAAGGACTAGATAACACCCATCGTCACGGCTGGTCATCTTATTATGCGGACAGTATTGTCTCTGTAATTAACAGAGGGAAGAGCCAGTTGGAGAGATACATCGAATAGCGCTTAACACAAATCATCTTGACACGCGTCGCTGTTAACAGGGCGCAGCTGCAACTTGATTATGTGGATGACTTATCGATGGAAAACAATTAATTGACTTGATAATTAACACAGAATATTGATTAATTTATTGAAATATTGTTTGGCTTAAACATAAACTTACTACAATTCATTGAATTGAGTGAGTATTGATTGATTGAACATTGATTGATTGAACATTGATTGATTGAATATTGAAACATTGATTGATTGAACATTGATTGATTGAATATTGATTGATTGATTGAATATTGATTGATATTATTGAAAATGGATTGATTCATTGGACTGAAACTTTTTGATTGATTCAACTGAATATTCATTAATTGATTGGATATTCATTAATTGAATTGATAAATTTATTGATTGATTGATTGATTGAACTTGATATTGATTGATTCAATTGAATATTGATTGATTGATTGAATATTGTTTTATAAGGCTGGCGCACCGCAAAATTTGAAAAGCAAACGCCAGTCTTATAGTGTAAAAAATGACATGTGTACAGTTAATATTGATTGATTGATTGATTGTTTGCTTTGATTGGAGGTGTGCCAAAAACCAATTGGGTCGGCACCCACTGAACACATGTATCTTAAATAATTGATCTGCAACCAGCCGTGGCCATATGATGCCAAACTTAATAAATAAATAATTAAGAAATGGTGTCACTTGTTTTTTAGTGGTAGTCTGTGATAATCAAAACAATTTCATCAATCTTATGACGATCACTCTCGCCAAATAAATAATTCAACATTTTATGGTCTTTCTTACGTTGAAAATTCTCACCTTGAATTTTTAATTTCCCAGAAAGCTCCAGGACAACAGACCCACAAAGAGGGTTGCCGGAAACACAAACACCGTCAGGATTTTTGAATTCTATATCAAATCTATCTAGTTTTCCCATGTTAAAGGGGATGATTCTTAGAGGACGTCAACTTCCATATCTATTTCTTTTTTATTTTAAACGTCCATTGCCTGAAAATAGATTAAAAAAATAATTTGAATTCTAAAATACTAGTATATTTATTTCAAAAGAGATCAAGTACATTGTGAGTTACACAATCTGACCAAGTACTTTTTGTGATAATAATATGTAAAGCTTATTGTGATATGAATCAAATTAAAAGAGATTGGCTGATCTTTAGGCTAAATGCGTTTCATAAAGTTATTAAAGTACAATACAAAAGAAGCAAGAGACTAAGCCTTATGAATTTCTCAGACTATATTTAACTTGATTATTAAACGCAGCTCCCACCTGAAAATTTTGTATTCATGTAATATGAAATTTCAATTTGCTACAGAAACGCAGCCCCCACCTGAGAATTCTGTATTTATGTAATATGAAATTTCAATTTACTACAGAAAGGCAGCTCTCACCTGAGAATTCTGTATTCATGTAATATGAAATTTCAAATAGAGAACGCTGTTCGTGATTTCATTTATTTGTTGGACCTTCAAGGCCCCTGGACACCGAAAAAGCAATCTGTTTGCATCACTACACTCATCTTCGGAAAGCCAAGGTTTACCACCCTCTTCGCAAACCTCTGACAGATTTCACAACTAGATCAGGACATTTTTCTAGGCAATCAATTTACTTTACTATATCTAAATCTGTGACCAATTCTATGGAAATTTTTCTAGCCGATCAAAGTACACAACTATATCTCAATCTGTGACCAATTCTATGGACATTTATCTAGCCAATCAGGTAACAACATAGAACATTTTTCTAGCCAATCAGGTAACAACTTAGGACATTTTTCTAGCCAATCAGGTAACAACGTACGGTTCCGTACCCATTGCAAACAAGAAATGCAGGTGTACTAGAAAGTCGAGAAAGAAGGTTATAAAGGTACATTAATAACAGATTATTTTGTAAAAATAGAAATAAAGCGAGGACAGGATGTTTATTTGGGTACAACTAAGACAAAGATTTATATCGCTAATACAAAGCTCCCCTGGAGAAACACTTCGTATCAATGAAACACCACTGTCATTTGGCGTTATGTAATGTAAAAAACAACCATAAACATTCTTATATTAGCAATTTAATTTTCAGAGGTTTGTGATGAGCGTAGCAGGTGCTTTAAAGATTGACCTACCCCTCAGAAGCCTGAGACCGTGAAAATCATTTTTTTTTTACTTTATACATATGAAATATATGCAGATAACGAACAGTATTCAAGCTCAAATGTCCATTAAACAACACAAATTTTGGAGCAGAGCAAACACGGACCTCTAAAACATCAGAGGTGGGATCAGGTGCCATGGAGGAGTGAGCATCTCCTGCTGACCGGTCACACCCACCGTGTGCTCCTTGTCATGATCGGGAAATAACGGATAAATCCGTCGACAAATCAGTGTGTAAATAATGGCCTTACAATTAGTATGAAAAACATCAGTCTGCATATATATGATCATAGTTGATAATGATCAGTTGAAGAGATCGAAGAATAAAACATACTCAAGTAAAAATACTCAAGTGCCATTACCAATCACAGAATTACAATATTTATTTCAATATAATTGTAGGTACAATGGCGTGAGAAAGAAAATATAATTTACTGTAGACAATGGGATTTTATCATAAAATATAGTGTGGCGTGACTAAAAATTTCTCTGTATCAAGCATTCAGATCAATTTTGGTGATATCTAAAAGTTTCACCTTATTCGATTCTTTAGAAATTTTACGGAAAGCTGCAGCCATATAATACCTATACACTTTTCTAACAAACTCTTCGTTCTTTTCAAGCTAGAATCGAAAGGGATTACCAGAAGAAACAATTGAACTGCAGAGATACCGAGGAAATCCGATTTTTGTTCCTCTTATACATGTATATATGTATTAAGATTAGCATCACAAGAATTCTTTCAATACTTGATCCTTTAAAGAAACTTCTAAAAACTGAGACAATTTAAATATCAAGAAATATACATATATAAGCAAAGGTATGTCCATGGTTCATTCACTGTCATCGACGTAAAATAATTATACAACTCGTAAATATACTTACCTTGTCATTGTTCATGTACAAAATTATTTTGTTAAATAGCACTCTGATTGTACACACAAGTACTCTGAAGTTGATATTAAAAAGATGCTTGAGTATCTGATTGACAATATCTATGTAGTTTTTGGTGATCAGGTCTTCCAACAATCTGTTGGAATTCCCATGGGTACCAATTTCGCCCCCTTATTAGCAGACCTTTTTTTTGTATTCATATGAAGCATGAATTTATTCAAAAACGTCTACATGAGAAGAAGAAAACACGTGCTGTGGCCTTCAACTCGACATTTCGACGGTATTACCAGTATCAATTAATAATCAATTCATATGTCGACTCGATATATCCCAGTGAGCTTGAAATAAAAGATACCACAGATTCTGACACATCAGTTTCATATTCAGATATTTTATTAGAAAAAGACGTTAATGGTAACCTTACAACAAAGCTTTATAATAAACGTGATGACTTCAACTTTTCAATCGCCAACTTCCCTTACTTATGTAGCAATATACCCTTATCACCTGCATATGGGGTTTATGTCTCTCAGTTGATTCGATACGCAAGAGCATGCTCTACGTATGAACAATTTCTAAAACGAGGCAAGCTATTGACCAACAAGTTGATGAAACAAGGATATCAACAGTCTCGTTTGAAGTCATCTTTTCGCAAGTTGTTCGGTCAATACAGTGACCTTGTCAGCACATACAACCTATCATTGAGTCAAATGCTGACTGACGTTTTCCATACTAATTGTTAGGTCATTATTTATACACTGAACTGTCTACGGATTTTTCCGGTTTTTGTTTTCCGATCATGACAAGGAGCACACGGCGGGTGTGATGGTCGGCAGAAATGCTCACTCCTCCATGGCACCTGATCCCACCTCTAAATTTTGAGGTCCGTGTTTGCTCTGCTCCAAATTTGTATCGTTTCATTGAACTTTCGAGATTGAATACTGTTCGTTATCTTTACATTTCATCGAGCAAGAATTTCTCAGACAGTAGAAAACATCGAGGAACTTGACATTCTAGAAAAATCTTATACTTGGCATCCAAGAAAACAACTCAAAGTATAAGAATATCTTGTACAGCAATCTTGTTTTGTATGTGTTTTTTTCTAGATAAATAACACTCAATAACATACATGTATTAGTTTATCTGCAAAATGTTTTGTAGTAAGATGTATGCTGCACGGCATTAAGGATAAAGTACATTTTACTTGAGGTTCAATTGAAATAATCATACCGCCGAAATATGGCTGAAATATTGCCGACATGGCGTAAAACAACGACAATCAATCAATCGAAACAATTGTCAAACGGATGAAATATGCCCAAAAGATTCATTGACTAAATGTAACCATTGACTTTACGATAAACATTACCTTATAAAGTACTTAGAGAGGCTTCTTTCTCTTTTTAAAGAGAAAATTATACAAAGGTATTTTGAAACCTTTGTTATCTCCAATAATAAAAATTCCATCTAATTGTTTACAGTGTGCATTATATGATATAGAATCTGGTAAATGATGTGTCTCCTGCTACCTGTATATAAATATGGCAAGTTTTAAGACAAACATTCTCACTTGGCAGAAAAATGTCATATCTGTTAGGATAATAACTTATCACAGTATCCCGGATAGTTAACCGTCTCTTATCTGAAGGTTTATACTGTCTTGTTTTGAGTTGTTTTACATTGAAACAGAATCGACCGATAGTCACAGAGCAAATAGTAATAAACGAGTGAACTTTTAAAAATCGCTCCATTAATTTTCATAAATAGCCAGATGATTGTTTGAGGGTCAAATACCATCAGAAAAGACGAAACTATTTGCTGTACTATGGATTAAATTAATATAGTTAACAGAAATAGCTTGCAGCAGTGTTGTGGAGATCACAGCAAAGTAGAGACGTAAATAGGGACAATAGCAGTCATGTCAACCCTAATCAAAGTCATTTCACGCCTTTGCAATTATTTACTCTTTGAAATATATTTCATACCAGAAATTTATGATGAAACTGTATTTCTTCCAGTTTGAACTAATAATACTCTAAGGAAAGAAGTTGAACTTTCACTTCTTGCATTTCTTAATGAATGTTTCAGTGTGTTTTTTTTTAAATTAAAAAAAGTGAGAACGTTTTTTTTATCAGTAATTCGTTCGTAGCTTCATCATTAATCACAATTACAAAAATTATTTTTAGTATTTCAATCCATTTAAATGATATTTCTTTATGTAACAGCAGCAACATTCTTCAATGAAATCAAAATTCGATGCATAGGTATATACATCTCATATACAACAAATGTAGTCTACATTTGTTTTGGGTTCTTTTTCAAAGTTTAGATATGTAGGAAAAGAACGTTCTGAAATGACAGATTATAATTTTATGTAGTAAACATAACATCATTTATTGAAATTAAACATTTACTAAAATAATTAGATGTCTTAAAGTATCAAAAGAATAAAAACTATTATTCATAATTGTACCAAGTTTTATTTAAACAAAAGAAAGCTATGAAAGGGGACTTTGAAATAAATTGATTTATACAATTGAAATACTTATCATTTAAAATTAAAAAAAAAATCAATAAACAGGATATTAATGTACTCTACCAAGTCTCATTGAAATCAAAACTGTAGAAAGAGCAGCATTTTGAGACAATAGTTATTTTCATTTGTATGTCGACTCGATATATCCAAATGAACTTGAAATAAAAGACACCACAGAGTCTGCCACGTCTATTTCATATTTAGCCGTTTTACTAACTGTAGACGATACAAGCCAATCAACAACTAAATTGTATGACAAACGAGATGACTTAAGCTTTTCCATTGTAAACTTTCCTTATTTAAATAGTAATACTCAACTATCACCTGCTCCAAAGACTACAACTTTTAGAAAACTTGAAATCACAAAATTTTACTAAAATCAATAACATAAAAACGTACGACTTTTCAACACTTTATACAACCATTCCCCACGATAAATTGAAGTCCAGGCTTTTTGACATCATAAACAGCTGCTTTTTCAATAAAAATGGAACTCGTAAATATACTTACCTTGTCACTGGTCATTTGCAAAATTATTTTTTAAAAAAGCATTCCCATTGTACACATAAGTACTCTGCAGTTTATTTTAAGGGTGCTTAGACACAGATTTGAACTTAATATTTTCTCAAATTTTCTGTATAATATCACGACTTATATATTGCAATAGCATTTCACACGAAAATATAATTAAAAACTTATTTTATCTGGAAATATTGGAACTACGAATTCCGGGACGCGTTTGACTAACACATCTTTGCACTTACATTAATTTTAACCCTATCATTAATATTTAAGAAAAGAAGCGATTTTGATATGTATTAATGAAAAATATTACATCTATAATCCAGAAAATTTAGAATACAAATGTTCGAAAGCAAAACCAACTCACCAGTATTGTCAGTCCGTGCTCTGTGATGTGTACAGAGTTTAACAAATTGAACACACCCGTGAAATGTAAACTGTTTTTGTAAACAGGGCACGAGCTGTATTATTGTTACTGTTTACGATTCACCAGGTGTGTTCAATTGTCAAACTCTGCACACACCACTGAGGACGGACTTACAATACTGTGAGTGGGTTTTACTTTCGAACATTTCTACTCTGAATTTTCTGGGTTATAGTTTTAATATTTTTCATTAATACACAACAAATTTGCCACTTTTCTTAAGTATTTAGAATGAAATTAAAATATGTGAAAGCGCAAGGATGTGTCAATCCAAAGCGTCCAGAAATTCGAAGTTTTAATAACTTCGAGACGAAATAAGATTTTTATTATGTTTTAGTATGAAATGCTATAACAACATATAAGTCATGAAATTATACAGAAAATTTGAGAAAATATTAACTTCAAATCTGTGTCCAAGCACCTTTAAAAAGATGCTCGAGTTTCTGATTGACAATATCTATGTAGATTGTGGAGATCAGGTCTTCCAACAATCTGTTGGAATTAACATGGGTACTAATTGCGCCCCGTTATTAGAAGACCTATTTTTATATTTATATGAAACAGAATTTATTCAAAAAGTTCTACATGAGAAGAAGAAAACACTTGCTGTGGCCTTCAACTCGACATTTCGACATATCGACGAGGTATTATCAATTAACAATAGTTACTTTCCTTGAGCTTCAAATAAAAGATACCACAGAGTCTGACACATCTGTTTCATATTTAGATATTTTACTAGAAAAAGATGTTAAAGGTAACCTAACAACAGAGCTTGATAAACGTGATGACTTAAACTTTTTAATTGTCAACTTCCCTTACTTATGTAGCAATATACCCTTATCACCTGTATATGCTGTTTATGTCTCTCATTTGATTCGATACGCAAGAGCATGTTCTACATGTGAACAATTTCTAAAACGAGGTAAGCTATTGACAAACAAGTAAAAAAGGATATCAACAGTCTCGTTGAAGTCATATTTTCGATCGATACAATGACCTTGTCAGCACATAAAACCTATCATTGAGTCAAATGCTGTCTGATGTTTTTCATACTAATTGTTGAACCGTTGTTTGTAACTGAACTGTCTACGGATTTTTCCGGGTTTTTTTTTCTGATTATGACAAGGAGCACACGGCGGATATGGCCGGTCGGCAGGGGATGCTCGCTCCTCCATGGCACCTGATCCCACCTATAAATTTTGAGGTCCGTGTTTGCTCCAAATTCGTTTCGTTTCATTGGACTTTCGAGATTGATTACTTTTCCTTATCTTCATATTTCTGCTTATGGTATTTATATCTCCCAGCTTATTTGCTACTCAAGAGCTTCCTCTGCGTATGATCAATTTTTAAAGCAAGGCAGGCTACACACTGAAAAGTTGATGTTACTGGGGTTTCAACAGCCTCGTTTAAAGTCAGCATTTCGTAAATTTTATGGTCCTTATAATGACCTTGTAAGCAAATATACCCTTCACTGGGTTGTACTATTGGCTGACTTATTTCATACCAATTGTTAGGCCTTTGTTTTGTACTGAATTGACTACGGATAGTTCCGTCTACCTGATCAATACATAGGGCACACGGTGGGTGTGATGCTCACTCCTCTTAGGCACATGATCCCAGTTCTTGAATTTCCTGGGATCCGTGTTTTATGCCCTCCTCTCATATTTGTTTTGTTTGTGGATTTTTTTTAGATCGATCACTGTTCGTTATCTTTACCTTTTACATTTAAAAGCTCTCTCTACTTTTATGTAAAGATCAATCTATCTATAAAAAGAACAAAAATGATAAGCGAAACTAATAGTTCAGATATACAAATTACTTGATGTCGTCCATTTATTCATTGTTTTATTGGAATCGGCTACAGCGGGTTACGCGGGTTATGTATTTTTTGTGTAATAGTTGCAACTGTTATTGCGTGCATTTACAATCAAAGATTAAATAAAAATTGTCAATTGTTATTTTATCAATTCACCTTGGGAATCAATTTATACGGGGAATAACACCTGTCTGTCTGAAGTAATACTTTTTATAATATGTATATGTGATCTGTTCTTCTTGAAATGTTATCTTTTATCATAATATATAGACAGACTTGACCTTATCTTATAGATCTGGTTTATGATAAAAGCTGTAAAAGAACAAACTTAAGTCAAAATTCAAATAAGTTCAACTTTTAAAAGAATATATTTTAAAGATCATCATTTGTATTTGAATATAATACAACCCCAAACTTTTTAAACATTTTGTGACATGAAAATATATTCAAATTCTACTCACATTTTACGGTATTTGGACATCAATATCAGGATAAGTGGACCTGGGAATATAAAGTAAAGCTAGGGAAAGGTATTATATAAAGTATAGCTATGGAAAGTATTGTATAAAGTATAGCTGGGGAGAAGTATTATATTAAGTATAGCTAGGGAGAAGTATTGTATTGTATTGTATAAAGTATAGCTAGGGAAAGGTATTATATGAAGTATAGCTAGGGAAAGGTATTATATAAAGTATAGCTAGAGAAAGTATTGTATAAAGTATAGCTCGGGAGAAGCATTATATTAAGTATAGCTAGGGAGAAGTATTGTATTGTATAAAGTATAGCTAGGGAAAAGTATTATATTACGTAGCAAGGGAGAAATATTATATTAAGTAAGTCAAGGGAGAAATATTATATTAAGTATAGCGAGGGAGGTATAGAAAGGTAGAAATATTATATAAAAGTATATGAAGGGAGACATATTATATAAAGTATAACTAGGGAGAAGTAATCTTTTCTTGAGGCTATCTTTAAAAAATTGTTTTGTATCCCTCTCCCGACCGACTGGCTAAAATGGTCCTACTCAAAACTTTTTTTAATCTTCAAGAAGCAATTTTTTTAAATTTTTTTTTATGCATTCTGGAAAATTGATTCTGAAAATTAAGTACTGAAAGTGAAGATTTCTGAGAAAAAATAATTACATCAGCCAACAAACCCAATTTTTTTCATCCTGACTCGGGAGAGGGCAAGCGAATTATTTTAAAGTTGGCCTGACTTAAGAATTAAGGAAAAAAACCCACTCGCTTATCATTTTAGTACGTACCGCCAGTATTTTGTGTTAAGATTATCATAGACCTGACTATCTAGTTAAACTTATTTCATCTAAGAATCAATAATTGTCAGTTGATAGCTGTAAAATAAAATTAAAGCGCTGTGTAAGTGTAAAGATATTGAATAATTTAGCCTCTATCATACTAATGTCTAACTACGTAACATTTCAAATTACTAGCAAATACATCAGACCATTCTCTCAATTTTAGACTAATGTACGATGAATTTTAACTATATCAGACATACAAGGGAAATGGTTTTAAAAATTAACGAACTCATTGCATTATCGCTGGTAAAGCAATTAAAACTTGAACATATAATCCACTCTCAAATACATCGATAAACAAGATGTGTTTGTGAAACACTAATGCCCCCGTATGGCAGCTTATGGCGAAGATTAAAGATTCTCAAATGTAAGTCGAACTCCACGGTCAAGAGATCAAAATGAAATATATGGAGATAACGAACAGTATTCAAGCTCAATTGTCCATTCAAACAATACAAATCAGAGCAAACACGGACCTATAAAACATCAGAGGTTTGATCACGTGCCATGGAGGAGTGAGCATCCCCTGCCAACCGGTCAAACCGCCGTTTGCTCCTTGTCATGATCGGGAAATAACGGAAAATCCGTCGACAATTCAGGAAGTCAATAATGGCCTAACAATTTGAATGAAAAACGTCAGTCAGTATTTGACTGTTGATATTCTTGTTTAATCAACTTGTTTGTCAATAACTTACCTCGTTTAAAAAATTGTTCATATATATAGCATGCTCTTAAGTATCGAATCAACTGAGAGATGTATACCTCGTATGCAGGTGATAAGGGTTTATTGCTGCATAAGTAAGGGAAGTTGACGATTGAAAAGTTAAAGTCATCAAGTATCAGAAAGTTTTTTTGTTAGGTAACCATTAATGTCTTTTTCTAGTAAAATATCCAATCATCAAACAGATGTGTAAGAATCTGTTGTACCTTTTATTTCAAGCTCACTGGGGTATATCGTGTGAGCTTGGAAGTATTACAGGTGACAGATGACAGTCTCGCATTAAAGGCTGGATCATATAACTATGAAGATTTCTCCCATTTCATTACAAATACAGTCATATAAATATTCAAATATTGATAATACCGGTAGATTCCATAGTTTGGTATTTATATTGTATGATTCCCTTTCAAAATAGGTATCCTTCAAAAGAACCTGCCAATTCTCCCCTCAAATAAACGAATGGCAGAGGTCTTTAAGGAGCCCCCATTGGCTGCATACAGACGCCCGAGGAACCTAAAGGACATGGTAGTTAGAACCAGACTGGACAATCCATTACCTAACGGGGGCTTTAAAACTTGCTCTGACAGAAGATGTCTTCTCTGTAAGCACAGCTCTGACACAGACAGCGTTACAGGCCGCAGCTACAAAATACTAGGGAATATGTCCTGTCAAACAGACAACTGCATTTATCTCATCAGTTGCAAAGTTTGCTCCAAACAGTATGTTGGTGAAACAGGAGACCTTCGCAGGAGAGTCAATAATCACCGTTCTACCATTAGAACCAAAAAACTCAATGAACCCGTTGGGGAACATTTCAACCTTGAAGGTCACAAATGGGAGGACATGACAGTAGTGGTTATTGACCATAATCCAAGATGGAAAGACACTCAGAGAAAAGGCAAGGAAAAGTTCTGGATGCACAGGCTGAAGTCATTCCGCCCTAATGGTATAAACAAACTTAATGACTTCATCAGGATGAACGTGAACTAGACCTAATCCCGGATTGTAACAAACAAGTTCATTCTCTCTATATAGTGTAAACTTTACCGTTAATTCGCATAAGCAATTCTGGAACAACCTACCCAAATATTTACAGCTTATATTTTTGTTTATTTCTTTTATCAGATTTCCAAATTTATAATATATCCAAATTCATATTTTAAAATTGCCCCTCCATATTATCTTTAATTTCTTTTTATCATGTATAGTTACGCTATTTTGAGAGAATAAGACAATGTACGATTTACTGCTTGGTCGTAATTAATTAGCGATAATTAATTCGTTCAATTATGTAAATCGCACTTCACCAGAGTACATCCGATAGACCGGACGCAATTCATAGCGCTCCGGATTTCTTTGTTCACAACTGTATATAAACTTCAAATTAAACATGTAATACTGTAAATATTTAGTGTTTGGTAGTTTAGTAGTAGTGCTAGTTGTTTTTGTTTCTTTATTTCCTTAAGTTTGTTTTTATGACTTCTTAACTTTTTTCTTTGTCCTGAGGAAGGGACAGGTCGTTCCGAAAATTTGACAATTATTATTGTTCGTGTCGTTGGTCATTTTAAGTGCTTTATATATATATATATATATATATATATATATATATATATATATATATATATATATATATATATATATATATATATATATATATATATATATATATATATATATATATATATCTTTTACTCCATAAGTCATGGAAATCCATCAATATCTTTTCCTGAACAAATACAACGAAAATGCAAAATTTCTAATTAATAGGATATATATAGGATAATTAGATAAGTATTACTAAAGTCCACCAGGAGTTTGATTGTAGGTGTTTAACAAGGTTTTCAACATCTGATTTCGTGACTGCGCCGGGTACACGTACCATTGGCACGTTATTATACCATTGATTGTTTGTTTTTTTATTGTTTAACTTCCCTCTCGAGAATTTTTCACTGATATGGAGACGCCACCACTTGCCAGTGGAGAGCTGCAAATTTTGACCTATACTCGGCACTCAGAGCCACTGAGCAGTGAGGGATCTTTTTCGTGCCAGCACTAGCTGCAATAATGTAGCCCTCTCCGATTTTTTTAATCTGATATTAGAGGGCTACAATTCCACTGCATCTCCGTAATGGTGCAAATATATTTTTAGATACGTGCAACTGCAGGCAAAATAAATTGTTTTTGCATTCAACTTACTTCCAATAAGACGGAATTTTTATTCACTATCAACATCATAGCCCATTATACGCGAAAACCAAGTAAAATAAATCTGCGTGTTTCCCAGTCTGCAGCCACGACAGTTCTCGCGTGATGTACTGAGACTTGCGTTTGAAATTTAGAATCACTTGATAAAGTAAATGTCGGTGTTGATAAATGTTTGTGTTGTATGATATCGCTAAACATCGATAAATAAAAGCATTCCATGTAATATTTTTTTCATAAACAGTGATATTTATGCTTATAATAAGGGAAATCCAAAACAGATCCGCTCCCCTAGATCCCGATTTCTCATTGGTTGTCCCAAAATAAAATCGATCAAAGTCAGTAAACATGGCGGATAAATTCAAGTTGTGATGTTGACATACACGAAAAATAACCGATATACGGATTGTTCTGTATATTTTTGGATCAATTCATGTCTTGCATAACTACATTTTATGAGTTCAGATAAGATATGTTAATAAAATATCCGCTTACTGATAATTTGAGCCGAAATCTGTGCGGTAGTGAATCACTCCCGCACTTGCACCATTACGGAGATCCTAAGGAGTTGTAGCCCTCTCCCCCCCCCCCCCCCCCAAAAAAAAAAAATCGGAGAGGGCTACATTATTGCAGCTAGCCAGCACCGACTGCGACAAGGGACCTCGGTTTATATGGTCTCATCCGAAGGACCGGTATCCACGTCCCACAGTGGGATTCGAACCCGCGACTATTATACCATTGAAAAGAAGAAATAAACTATTTGTAAAATATTTCTTGCTTTTATTAGTTCTAAGTGTTTGTAAAAAGTATATATCAATATTCACCAATAGGCGTTCATTAGAAAGAAGAATAAACATAATGTCTCAATCACTCGTATATACAGGTGTATATACATTCATGTTCTTTTTCAATCGAAATTACTTGTTTCTTTCTATGAGCAGCATACTCGTATTACAATGATACTGAATTAAAATTAATGATCAAAAGATAACAATGAAATTCTGAGATGAGTTCTAACGGGACGAGGAAGCATCAAAGCAGATCGTGTGAATCCATTAACAAGATATAGATCTACTAATACTAACTACGATGTGATTAATTGTCTTTTGTAGCAAAAGTATGCGTTAATTAGCCAGTTCTTGGACTTTCTCAAAGATTCACAGGAAAACATACACTTAATATTCTATATTCTAATACCATTGATATTTGATAAGGAATATGCTATACACTGAATGACATTTAAAAACACGGAATTTGACTAGAAATTTGACTAAAACATATTGTAGTCTTCCTGCTCTGCACATTATCCAGCCAGCATCAATAAAGAGATGCAGGTATTCACAATAAATAAAAAAAACACTGTTACTTGTATCCAGAGAGAATGATATGTTAAAAATTATGAAAGGATTAAATATTCAATAAAGAATTCAATTATGGTTGAAATGAACCAAATGTTAGCAAAGAATAATTCATATTTCATAAGAGGGACGATTAATTCTCTGTACCTGAGATTAAGGTTAAACTTTGGTATTTTACTGTAAAATGTAAAGCTGCTTTTTTTCTTGCTTGAAGTAACTTCAGATTCAAAGACAGAGGCGTAGCTAGACAAAAATAATGTCGATGCTTTTCTGTCGGACTGCAGGGGGTCTGAGGTCACATAAGCCCCCCCTCCCTCAACAGCGGATCCAGACTGGAGAATCCCCAAGCTCCACAAAAATTGACACTATTTAGATGTTAGAATGCGTCTATCAAGATAATAAACAAATCTTGAATATCAAAAATTTATTGAAATACATTCTTTCTGACATCAAAGAATTTTGTATTTAATGTAACTTTAATTATGATTTTTTTTTGGGGGGGGGGGGGGTATGTGAATGCTGCGGCATATCAGCATACAAGGTAGTTACACCACTGACTGAAAATAAAGTCAAATTCTCGAAAAAGTAAAACTTTTTAAAAGAATTTTGCAAATAAAATCTTATTTAAAAAATTAATGTGTAATAAGGGTCTCAAATGGCCCCTTAAAATGAATATCTTAATTTTACATTATATTCACATGTATAGGTTTACTTTGCATAGCTATATCAAACATGAAGATAACAGTAATCAAGCTGAAAAGTCCAGAGAAAAAATACAAATCAAGAGCAGATCAAACGCGGACCTCTAAAAACATTGCGGACCTCTAAAAACATTGCCGACCGGTGTCGCATAACCGGTCAAACCCATGCACCGTGTGCTCCTTGTCATGATCGGGAAAACGAAAAAAACAGTAGACAATTCAATGTGTAAATAATGGCCTTACAATTAGTATGAAAAACGTCAGTCAGCATTTGACTTCATGTTGGATTGTATTTGCTGACAAAGTCATTGTATCGACTAGAGCTTGCAAAATGATGACTTTAAACGAGACTGTTTACATTCTTGTTTCATCAACTTGTTTGTATTCCACATATCTACAGCTCTGTAACCACAGAACCTTTTCTATAAAAATTCTGTCTATGATCATCTTTTTTAGAATATCAATATATAATTTAGGAACACTTTTATATTAACTAGCAAAAATAAATTATTTTACAATCAGTATTAGCAAGTTTTGTAATTTGTATATATTCTTGTTCTCATATTTACCAAACAGTATAGCTAGTCTATCAAAACTATAATGAATAACAAACTTCATCCTTTATTATTTCTGTAGAATATAAAAATAGAATTTGGAATTTTGGTCTAATGAAATATAAAGATAATTTTTAATCTTTTAATTTCCTCTATTCTTGCATACTTCATTATTCTTATTATAGCTCTCGTAAGACCATAATATTCAACAAAATTTGTTTTCACTTTTAAATTTACCATGGTGTCAAAACTTAAAATATGACCATCATTATCAAAAAGGTCATTTAAAAAGATAAAGCCTTCATCAAAATAGTTTGTCCAGAAAAAATATTTTTTTTATTAATCACTATGCATGGGTTATTCCATGTACGTGCTGATAACATCTGTCTGTTTTCTTGGTGTATATTTATAAGTCTTACCCAGGAATTAAGGAACTCTTTCCAAAAATTATTGGTTAATTTGTTTGTTAAATTTAGAATGTAATCTGAGCCCCCTATCCACAGGCTTATTGTGTCTGTTTTTAGTTCACTACAAACAGCTTTACCCAATTTGCATCTGAGTGAATAATTCTTCTAACGCAACTTGATTTAAGGGGGGGGGGGCGTGGGGGGCGCACGCCCCCCCCCCCCTTAAAATTTTCAAAGTATGATATGACTAATATCAATAATGCCATACTTTGGTATATAACAAACCAATACCGGTATTTTTGTGCCTGGTTTTACTCTTAAAATACACGAAAACCCAGGAGCTTCCGGGGGCTTCGCCCCCTGGGCCCCCTCTATTCAAAGTATGATATGACTAGTATTAATAATGCCAAACTTTGGTACATATAAACTAACCAATACCCCCATTATTGTGCCTGGTTTTACTCTTAAAATACACGAAAACCCAGGAGCTTCCGGGGCCTTAGCCCCCTGGGCCCCCACCAGGGCTTCGCCCTGGACCCACTGGGGGCCTTAAGGCGGCCCCCAGACCCCCTGCCTGAACAAAGTTATCCACGCCCCCCCCCCCCAATCACAAATCCTGTATCCGCCCATGAATCCTTCATATATATAGTCCCAAATTATAACATTTTTCTTTAAATTATCTTATGTATTTTACTATTCCATAGAAAGTGAAACAACTCCTTGGAGTTTTTTAGTATCCACATCTGATTTACACCACTTCTTGAGTATACTGTTCTCCAGTACTCCTGAAGTTTCTCCTTCACTGCTGTTAATATCTTAGTGAGGAGTAAAGAAAGAGGCTTGGTAGACCATTTACTGGAACCCGCTATGTATCTTTGTAAGGAAGACATTTATTCATGAATTTCTATTTGATCCAATGCCTCTAATTAAGGAATACACGAATGAGATCATGAATTTCATCCTTTCCATTCCAAACTGTTTATTTTCAGCAGTTTTTCTTCCAGAAAATATTGAGCACAGACTGGAACAAACTTATAAAATTTTCACCAATGATGAGACTAATAACTGAAGAATTTTTTTTGTAATCACATTTAAAAGTATAGATTGATGGGGGACGGGGGTGGGGGGGTGGGGACAATATTGACTCTTTATGTTATATAATTATATATATGGTCCATTCTTTATTTGTTTGTATTTGAATAATAAATAAACAAATCTTAACTGTTTCAACATGCTAGGTAAAAAAAATCAAGATCAAGATCTGAAATTTACGGAAGCCGGTAGGTGCCAAGTAGAAAAATAATTTATGTGGCTGCCGCCAAATAAATTACTGACGGCTGCCAGAAACTTATCTTGCGGCCACCAGATATATAGATCCCTTTCCCAATGCTACTTTTGATCAATCAACGTGTTTTAACAGTAGTAACATTCAAAAAATGAGATTAGAAATAGATACTAACACAGTCCTTGACCTGTATTTTAATCAGAGACGAAACAAGCCCATGGAAGCGATCGATGTTTAATACGTTAAAACAAAACAAAGCTAATGTTTTCTAAGGGTAAACAAAGACTATCAAATTTGACAAAACAATAAATGATTCACAAACTAGCGCTCGAATTATCACAATAACGGGCATAATGCTTACTAAATTTTGTATAAGAGACTTGTAAAAATTTAAAATGCTTAAAAACTTATTTTGCATCGTAATGGTTAAATATTATCGTAAATCAATTAATATTTTAAAAATAAAGAGATGAAAAATTAATACGCATGCTTTACTTAAAAGGATCCAAAATAAAAATACTGTCACATCTCCCTCCTTCCTCTCATTTCTTTGCGATCTACAAACTACATGAAGGAATAATGGGGGGTGGGGGTGGGGGGGTAGACATTGTTTACATCACTGTAACTGTCAAGCGATAACTACTAGATTAACATGTATCAAAACTTTATCTTATGTGAATTACACGTAACTTCCTTGACAATTGTCTTACTTTTTGGTCTATAACTTTTTAAAATTTATTTCAACCATTTCTTCAGTTTATAATTTTATTATTCATTTATTCAGTTTACGGTTTTGAATATTAAGAAATTACTATCAAGAAATCAATGAATGTGTTTTTTTTCTTTAAAAAGAATTGACTTCCTTTGATGATCAGAGTAGGACAATTTTGCGTGCAATGTATACCTAAACATCAACATGACGATAAAACGCTATTTCTAAATTACGATGCATTAATTCTACAACAATTGGTTAACCCATAAACCTTACAAATGCTTCATAATTATGTTTTAAAACAAAAATCTAATTTTCAAAATACAAAAAAGACAAAGAATGAAGGTAATGTATTTCCGTTGCATTTCACTACCCATTTAGATTTGCAGAAGGTGACAGATACCACACAACATCGACTTACCTGTAGCTAACAAGAGACACCTGAGACGAATGACAGCGACCTGTGTATTGTCACAGCTCTTGTGGGTCGCCTTCATCATCGATTCCATTGATCGGACACTTTCCTGAAACTCTGCCGTGAAATTTACCAGATTTTAGTTAACGAATCAGTGAATAGATAACTAAAATTGAGGAAGTATCTGAAATATTATATCTGTTGTATAAATATTGAATGACACATAAAGTAAAGGCAAATTACACCGCGGTACATTAACAGTGTTTACAATAGCACTGTATGGAAGAATATTAAAATTGATAATAAAAATGTTTATTTGAGAATCTGTTGAAATGAATATTCTAGCGGCAATAATGATTTTATATGAATCAAAGTCAACAATTCACCTAGGCTAGCCAAACAGATTCAGAATTCATCAATGCATCGGGGAAAGCAGTATAATTATATGGAGGATTTGTTTGATCAGCAAACATAAAAAAATCTTTTGAATAATAGCTAAATGTTTATAAAAAAGTTTTGAATCTTGTACACACACACACACACCCTTACACACACCCTCACACACACACACACACACACACACACACACACACACATATATATATATATATATATATAGAGAGAGAGAGAGAGAGAGAGAGAGAGAGAGAGAGATTCAAAAATTATCTATGGCGTAATTAATATGCGATACATTTTAAAAAGTCCTATGTTTTACGATTTAAATCCATTTTCGTAAAATTTCCTTTTTCACATACTCACACCAAAACGTCTCAACTTTCTGCATTGGCTTGAGACTTGTCGTGACATTTTATATTTAGTGCACATGTATACATGCATACAGAAGCTATGATTCGTGGACCAATATATTGTTAAGACCTTTGAAAATTTATCCGCGCAATCAAAAGCTAATGCATTCACTTAACACGATGCAATTTTTTTTTATCCATGTTTTTCTTATTTTTTTTCTTATTTTGAGAACACAATATTTATCAATACCTTTCTTTAAAAAAAAAACAAACAACTTTTTATCAGAGTTTCAAACACAATTTTACACAAATATATGTTTCCACTTTACTGTCTTAAGTATAATGGCTGCTATTTTAGATTTATTTAAATTTCAAAGAAATAACAATGACCACACGATGCCGATCTGACATTAATTTCAATATTTCCCAAAAGTAGCAGGTTTTGATCACTGAAATGACAAAATTAAATCAGAAATACAGATCTTTAATTGCATGCGATTGACCAATTTTTGAAGACTTCAAACGAAAAATAGTAAGGACTCAATGTCAGTTTTAGCCAGGTAGAAGCCATTGTAGTTTTAGTGTAAAGTTGCAAGCACTTTGTCTTGTCAACTTCTTTCTGTTTTGTAAACATAAATTACAGCGTCTGAAACCTTGTAATTATTTTATCAACTTTGCGATTGATTTTCATTTAAGGCCTCCATGCAGGACATTTCATTTTTAACAAAGTTATCGTATTCATTATCTCACTCGTACATGTACAGTCATGTTTTGTTTGGCCAGGATAAATTAAGTAGCCATATTAAATCCGAAGTTTTAAAGTTTAAAGTCTACCCCCCCCCCCCCCCCCAAAAAAAAAATTAAAGTTTCTTTTAGAAAATTTGTCAAATCTTATTGAGATGCATGACATGTTTCTAAACATCATCACAAGTAGCTGGAAGAAAACTTTACATGACTTTATTATTCGTTACATGTATGTAAAAAAAGAACATTCTATATATTTCATAGAGGTTTTCTACATCGGCCCATTTGTACCGTGAAGCAGAGAAAGATCTATATTAGCAACACATCTATATACTTAGTAATTACGTAGACGAAGAAGTGTTTTTATTGTCATCATAGCCTTGTTACAACGCAAAATGTAATAAAGACGCAAAATGTAATAAACTGAGATGAATACATTTTGCGTTATTACATTTTGCGACAGAATATAATAACGCAAAATTTAAAAACGCACTTTTTGGGGTTTTTACATTTTGCGTCGAGGTTAAAGGAAAATGTTATAACACATTCTGTGGATCTAATATTAAAATTTAGATATCAATTAACCATTTTAAGATAGAACCTATGTCGGAAAAGTCTTTGTCACAGGATTTTCAAACTTTTCAAAATGAGTAAATGGTACTCACTTATCAATCTTTTAAAAGTATATGACATATTTCCTTTTAATTGAATGTAGTGCATCCTATGCAACCTGGAATGATAATTATAAATTGCAACTATAATTTTCAGCCATTTTTACATGAACATGGCCAGAAGGAGAATATAGAAATCACAAAAATACTTCTTCAAACATCTTCGTTTATAAACTTTATTGACTGAACAATAGTTAAAATATTATTCAAAATTAAATACTTTTTTCTTCAATGGACTTAAAAATTAAACCCACATTTCAACAAATATAGGCAAATGTGTTCAATATTTTTCAAAGGATTGTTCGTTATCTCCATATTTCAATCTTCCACCCTAACTTTGTAAATATTTACCAAAAGTCTTTGCCAGTGTTTTCAATCCTTAAGATGAAACTATAACCAAAGGATTACGAAATTTGATTAAAATATATACCTTTCCATGCAAACGAGAGAGAGAGAAATGTTTTTCATCAATGCTACCTCTGTTGAACTTTTTGCACTTACACAGGATTTAATGATTAAATAAATGTTTTAGTGTTTCTTTCAGATTTACATTGTGAATACTTAACAAAAATGTAAATATTTATTTAAAAAAATAAAAATTTTAGGGAAATATTATTATAATTCAAATGAATAAGTAACAAAAATACGAAAATGAATACACATCATTTCGTAATGGATATTACAACCATTAAACACAATCTTTAACTGATTTATGACTCATACGACATATCATTAAGGTATTGTACTAATTATGAGTCAACTGAAATTTCTTAGCAACTTTGCATGTCTTCAAAATAGTTGCATGTTATTCACATTATACGTGTATTTTCATTGGCTTAGTCAGCCTTGGACTCGTTCACTTAACTATGACGTCATACGACAGGTTCTACGTTAAATCAAATTACCAAGTTTAGCATTAAAAATATAAACAATGGAAATTTACATTTTGTATACCTACAATTTTGTGTCTAAATAACATTATACAACTATTGACTCTTTCGTTGGTGAATAGGGTTTGTTATTCACCAGAAAAACATCAGTATTGACCGAGGCTTCACCTATATTATTTTATTATATAGTTTTTTTTGTTTTGTTTGTTTTTTGTGTTGTTTTACGTCCCTCTCGAGAATTTTTCACTCATATGGAGACGCCACCACTTGCCGGTTGAGGGCTGCAAACCTATGCTCGGCACTCAGGGATACTGAGCAGTGAGGGATTTGTGCCAACACCTACTACAAATGTACGACACGGGACCTCGGTTTATACAGTCTCATCCGAAGGACTGGTCTCCACGTCCCGCAGTATCTATGCACTGTTTTCACAAATTGGACGACCATACTTTTGGTTTTTGTCGTGTTTTATGTCACCCTGAACGATTGACAATCTTAATGAAACTTCACAGTAATGGTAATCCCCAAGTGTAGTTATAATGCAACATTCAAAATGCCGCCTTTGACAATGAAATAGAGGTAGTTCATTTCGGGGTTACAGACTCAATCACAGGCATTGTCAGTGTTTCTAATAATATTATCCATACCTGAATTTAGTGTTATCGGCGTGTTTTCATACAAGACTAAAGTTGTAGTTGGGTGAATTCAAAAAAATTACCAAACACATATTTATCAACCTGCACTAAAAATACAGGTAAAGGGAAAATATTTCTATGTCTCAGCATATGTCTTTAAATAGTGTATAAATACCTGCCAAATTTCTCATCGGCATCTCAATTCACAAAAAAGTTATGGCCAAAAATGATGCTAAAAATGTCAGGAGTGCAACACCTTTTTGTGACATTTTGAAAAATGAATACTTTTTGAAGATCTGTGAAATAAAAAATAATAATTTATGTTGGAAATAAAGATTTTCCTGATGATATTCAAAGTATTGAGCTTTAAATATAGATTGTAGCAACTTTTGTTTGACCAAGTTATAGTCATGGCTGATGTTGAAAAAAAAATGTTATACCATATCAGGAGTGCAACAGAAAAAATGAAGTCCCCCCCCCCCAAAAAAAAAAAAAATATCGATTTTAAAAATTTGAAAGACAATTAAGTCAAATAAGAATTTTCAAAGTGTAAAACAATACGTGATATACAATTTAAACTTTAAAATCTTATATAAATCACAAGCAGCATTAATGAGAGTCAGGTATCTGTGCATAAACAATAATGTCAGGAGTGCAACATTTCATGTTTTGCTCAACAGCATGATAAAACTTTCATCAGTATATGATTCTCTGATTTTTATTTTGGAAAATAAAAACACAAAGAACATTTTTACCAAACAGATTTATCAAGTACAGGGTCTGTCTGAGTTTCAGATCTATATTTCTATGGTCAGGAGTGCAACATATTTTTTTTAAAGATTCAAGTTATATGATGAAAAGACTTCTATTCATGCTTCGAAATATTCTTTAATTAATAATAATCTATTTGAATAATTAAGTACTAAATTATTCACAGCTTTATTATTGAAATCCTTCTATTTTTTCAATTTAATCAATCCAGGTGTGTTTTTTATCTTTTCTTTGATTTTTTTTTATGAATGTAAAAACTAAACACATTGAAAATTTGTTATAAAATTTAAGTAATTTCCTCTCAACTTCACTGAAACAACAGAACAAGTTCTGATGTATTTTTTCTACTTTAAAGACTCCTAAGCTCTTGGCCAGGAGTGCAACAAATATGTTGGAATTATTGCTGATCAAATATGAATAAATATAATGAAAAAAATGATGAGTGGAATGTTTCTGGTTGACCTCAGTTGCTTACAGTGTTTGTCATGTGAAGGAAAATATACTATGAAAAATATTTTATCTTCTAAATATATATTTAAGCTAGTTTTTTTTTATATATATAAATAGGAAATAATTCAGGATATAAAGCCATTTTAAATACTTTGATGTGTTTTAATTATGAAGTATGGGACTATAAATATTGCATAATTTCGTTACCACTTGATGTTGCCAACACTTTATGAGTTTTTGTGTTCTTTGGTTTTAATTTTTAATTTTACTGCAGTCGGGAGTGCAACAAAACTGTTTTTTTAATTATCAATGATCTTCATCTATCTTTCCTAAAAGATACATTGAAAAAAATGTTTGATACAATTTGATGCTCAAAACATTATGTCTATCAAATGATTACAGACATTTTACAGTCAATTCAGCGAATAGTTTTCATCACTTAACACATATTTTAAATACAATATAATTACATTACACATGCAAATAATCATGTTTTGAAGTCTTGCTATAATAAAAAACTTGCCGTGATTGATTAAAATATCAAAACGACAAACTGATTTACAAACTAAGAATTTGGTTATTGTGTGTTATGATTTTCAAAACAATTTAAATAAAATACATATCAGATTTCAGGAGTGCAACACAATAATGTAAAATAGGGTCAGTTCAAAATCTAGTATTTTTGTGAGAAAATTTGTATATCAAAATTCTTTTTGGCCTAGTTTTAAAGAATTGACTTAAATAGACAAAAAAGTTATCCTTGGGAATTTTGTTTCATATTTCTTTCAAATTAAAACTTTTCAAACCAGAATTGAAAAAAAAAGTTATAAAACAATCAAAAAGCCAATTTCTTTTCCACATATACAAGAAAAGAAACTCAATAAAGGTTTATATCTAAGCATTTATATCCCTGATACCATTCTGAGGCATAAAAACTATAATTTCTTTGGATTTTGTATTTTAGAAAGTCTTTTAGGATATAGTAACATTTTCTTTTTTCAAATAAAATTTTACATATAGAAATTCTGAAACATTGTTTATCCAATTGTCCTTCTGTTCTAACTTTAGAAATTTTAACTAGGATGCATGTACAATATGATGATATAAGTGAAAAAATATGTTATGGCTAGTTGATTTTTTTCCAAAATTTCAATTTGGTGGTCATTATTTTTTAATTTACCTATTTTCTATAGTGGGATATGATGACAAGTATATTACACCTTCTTTTTTCCCTATGAGATTTGAGGTTTAATCTTTTATAATTTTTCCAGAAACAATATAGCAAGCTAAGATGGCCAACTATTTTTTCTGTGTTGCAATAAACGTTATGTAACAGGTCATATGAAACTTTGAATTCTGGTTGAAGATCTACTTTTTGGGAAATGCATGTTTACTTTCAAAGGTGCTCAGAAGGCATTTTTAGGTTCAGTGGTGTGTGCAGAGTTTAACAATTGAACACATCCGGTGAAACGTAAACATTAACAACAACAGAGCTCGTGCCCTGTTTACAAAAACGGTTTACGTTTCACGGGTGTATTCAATTTGTTAAACTCTGTACACAACTACACAACACTGAGCACGGGCTGACAATACTTAAGTGAGTGGGTTTTGCTTTCGCACATTTTTACTCTGAATTTTCTGGATTATAGATGTTATATTATTCATTACATGTAATACGCAACAAAATTGCTACTTTTCTTAAGTATTAAGGATAAGGTTAAAAAATGTGAAAGTGCAAGGATGTGTTAATCAAACACCTCTCGAAATTCGTAGTTTCAATAATTTCCAGATTAAATAAGTTTTTTATTTTATTTTCGTGTGAAATGCTATAGCAACATATAAGTTGTGATATTATACAGAAAAATTTAGAAAATAAAAGCTTCAAATCTGTGTCTATGCACCTTTAATATTACTGCAGTCGGGAGTGTTTTCTAATTATCAATGAACTTCATCTATCTTTACTAAAGAGTAAATTAAAAAAAATTATACTACATGTATTTAATGTTCAAAATATTGTGTCTATCAACTAAATACATACATTTTACAGTCAATTCAGAGAAAAATTTTCATCACATGTATATATATTACACATTCAGTCTTGGAAACATGCAAAACTTGCGGTAAATGATTTAAAAAAAAATATCAAAACGACACACTGGTTTACAAACTAAAAATGCATTATTGTGTGTTATAATTTTTAAAACAATTTTAAATAAAATACCTATCAGATGTTAGGAGTGCAACACAATAATGTAAAATAGGATCACTTCAAAATATAGTTACTATATGTTTTTGTAAGAAAACTTGTATATCAAAATTCTTTTTTTTTTTTTTTTTTGGCTTAGATTTAAAGAATTAATTGACTTAAATGGATTTTAAAAAATGTTTTTTGGGGAATTATTTTTTCATATTTCTTTCATATTAAAATTTTTCAAACCAGAACTGAAAAAAATAATGTAGAATAACAATATAAAACACCATTTTTTCACATATAGAAGAGAAAAAACTCAATAAAGGTTTAGATCTAATCAATTATTTCCCTGATACCATTTTGAAGCAGAAAAAAAATGTTATTTCTTTTAATTATGTTCATGTATTTCAGGAAGTCTTTTAGGATGTAGTGATATTTTCTTTTTTCAAATAAAATTTTACTAATAAAAATTCTGAAACTTTTTTTTTATCCAACTGTCTATTCTATTGTAACTTCAGGAATTTTAACTAGAATGCATGTACAATATGATAATGCAAGTTAAAAATATGTTATGGGTAGTTAAATTTTTTCAAAAAATTCAATTTGGTGGTAATTTATTTTATATTCACCAAGAGCAAAGACGGATTTTTGAAAATATCAGAGACTGGATCAGATGCCACGGAGGAGAAAGCATCCTACGTTTACCGGTCACACCCTTGAGCACTTTGTCTTGAGCTTTTAAACTATAGCTTAATAAAATAAAGTGTGTCGGTAAATAATTTTAAGTAAGACTTCTTTCAATCCAAGCAAACTGCCTTTAGTGAAGCTAGTTTTTTGCCAAAAGAAAACAGAACAGTTTTTGTGATTCCAAAAATGTCATTTATTAAAAATGACGATAAAAATCCACATTATAAAAAATTACTGGGAGGCCAAAAACCAATATTTCCTGTAATATACATTATAGGTAAAACAGTCCAAAATGAGTACATATTACATAATTACAACAAACATTATACACTGAAATGGCCTCCCAGAACTAGATGATAAAACAAAAGCAAAAAAGGTGGCCAAAAATTCTGCCACAGACAAAGTGAAACCTTGACATCGACAAGGTGAAACCTTGAAGGCCACCCGGTGATTCCAACGAGAACCAGAAGTCTCTGACGAGACTGAAGCTCTACTAGTTTGTACTAATAATAGTCTATTTGTGAACCAAGTCTCATTGAATTTGGACCAACTTTTACCAAAATTGTAGGATAATAGCGTTTTGAACGAATATTACAGAAATTTTTAGTAACCATGGCAATACTACGTTTATTGAAAGCAGAAACCGATATAACAAAAATATATATCTTAGCATAGTCTACTTGTTTACCAAGTTTTAGTAAAATCTCACCAAAAATGGAGAACGGGTAGTGTTTTGAAAGAATTAAACATGTTTTTTTTTAAATCTAAGTCACCAAGGCAACATCGTCAAAAAAAAATGTACTCTGAACTATGTAACTAAGTATAGTCTACTTATTTTTCAAGTCTTTTGAAAGGATTTCTCAGAAATTTCTACTTTTAGTTACCATGGCAACTTTGTTCATCGAAATCAAAAATCGATTCATAGAATTATGTACATTAGTATGGGTTAGTTGTGTACTAAGTCCATTGAATCCTACCAAATGTGTAAAGGAGTAGCATTTTGTTTGTTTGTTTGTTTTTTTTGAGCTACCATGGCAAAACCGTGCGTTGAAATCAAAATTGATAAACGGAATTATGTATCTCAGTATAGTCTACTTATGTACCAAGTCTTATTGAAATTGGACCAACTGGAAGAGTAGCGTTTTGAAAGAATTACACATTTTTTAAGCTACCATGGCAACACCGATCATTTAAATCAGAAACCAATACACTGAATTATGTATATTAGTGTAGTCTATTTGTGTTCCAAGTCTTATTAAATTCGGACCAAAACTGTAGGAGGAGTAGCGGTTTAAAAATTATACAAAGTTTCTATTTTTAGGTACAATGGCAACACCTTTCGTTGGAATCAAAAGCAGATAGAGACAATTATTTATCCTTGTATAGTATACTTTTATACCAAGTCTTACTGAAATCGGAGCAAAACTTTAGGAAGAAGCGGTGTTTTGAAAGAATTACAAAAAAGTCTACTTTTAGTTACCATGGCAGTTACCATTGCAACACCGTTCGTTATCTTAGTAAAGTCTACTTGTGTATCAAATTATACCAAAACTGTAGGAGAAGCGTTCTGAAAAATTGTTTACAGACGGACGGACGACAGACAACTTACTAATTAAGGCATTAGCTCTTCTGGTCTCTGACCAGTAGAGCTAAAAACATAATTAAAACTATCATTTTAAATGAAAAATGAACACAACCAGTTATAAATATGGGAGGGTTTTTTTCCATAACAGACAAAAGTAATGTATACAGTTTGCCTATAGTCTCTCAGAAAATTATATGAATTATATACTCTCGCGATCAATCTCTTCTTTAAAATTGAATTTCAATTGAATATTGATATCGAAATATACTTTTGACACGATTTCAAATAATTCCAAGAAAATGCTTCATTTACTACTTAATTCAATTATAGCTGTAACGTACAGGAAAAATTATGTTGAAATTAATTTTAAAAAAAAGAAAGAGTAAAAACTCATTTACTAGATCTTGGTCTTAAATACTTCTTTCAACATTCGACCTAACGACAGGCATAATTGCAAACAATGTCACTGTATCGGCCAAAGAATTTGCAAAATGTTGACTGTAAAGGAAGTTGACGAAGCCCTTGTTACATTAACTTATTTGTCAGTAAGCCTGCCTAGAAGTTGTTGGTGTTCTCTTGCGTATCGAATCAACTGGGAGACATAACATATGCAGGTGATATAGGTATATTGCTACATAATTAAAAAAAATATGGCTAAGGAAAAATTGAAGTCGTCACATTTATCAACTATCATAAAATCACGTCATTAGTTGCCATCAATGGCTTTCTGTAGTAAAACATTCAAATATGAAACAGATGTGTCAGAATTTATCAACTATCATAAAATCACGTCATTAGTTGCCATCAATGGCTTTCTGTAGTAAAACATTCAAATATGAAACAGATGTGTCAGAATTTGTGATGTCTTTTATTTCGAGTTCAGTGGGATATATCAAATTTGGATAATTTGGGAACCTGTAGAAAAGAAAGCAAATGAAATGGAAAACAAAAAGAAACGAAACGAATACAGGAAAAAAAAGAAAAAGAGGATAAAAGGTAAAGTTATATACAATTTTTTATTAGTACAGAATGTTATCATAGAATTGATTTCATTTGACACCCGAAAGCACTTCATATTATCGAAAGCAAGTGATGTGTGTAAAATAATCTGTATTCATATTTTTTCTCTCTTCTTTTTGTTTCTTCCGCTTTCATGGGTTATGTATTTTTTTCTGCAATAGCTGTTACATTAATTCCCGTACTTACAAACAAAGAAAGCATTTCATTGTTTAAATTGACCCTTACTTTTTTGATACATATACCTGAATTATCAGCTGGGACGAGTATATACTGATCATAAAATCTTCTTAATTCTTTTAATAGTTATTTTGATTCACTGAACACGGATGTTAGCATTTGCCATTCGGCCGTTTAATAAGAGATTTCAATATCCATCTCAAATTGTTCGTCTATTCTGTCAAAGTGTCAATGCCTTCTCTTAAATACTAGTAGTAATATAAGAAACTTCACAAACTTTAACACGCCGGAAACTAAATCACTTCATGGTTGCCTATAGAAGATTCATAGCTATTTAGCTTTTAATCAAAAGTTTTAAAGATGATTATTGCATACACATTTTATTTCACTCAATGAAAGCAAGTTGTCAAAACACACATTTTGTCAGAAACCCAGAATTTTTGTCTGTTTGTTTTTTTTGTTTTGTTTTTTTTTTAGTGTGACCACCTCCCCAGGGCCATAGCTTCTCACCAAATTTATCAAAGTTGTACGAAAACAAAAAACAAAACAAAAACAAAACAAAACAAAAAAAAAAAAAACAAAAAAACAAACAAACAATAATAATAAAAAGATATAAGAATTAATTAAAAAAATAGTTCAACTTTAACTAATTCTAAAGTATGACTATCATTTCTTGCGGACTTTCTGCAGGACGAAGAAAGCGTTACATTATTTTCATATTACCTTTCCATTTACAAATACTACCGTAACGGTATAAAATCAATATGTGTTATTAATGGTGACAGTCACCGTTTTCATTGACTGGATATAAACTTGTGAATAAACTTAGGCAAAATTAATTGATTACCAAAGTTCCTAATTATGAATTCTGATTAAGTTTGTCAAACACTTTGCCGTTATTTACTCAGCATTCGTTACAAATATGTAAATGTACGGCAAGACTGAAAATAGATACTCTGTAGTGGTATTGATTTCTATTGTTGTAGCCAATATCTAGTGCGAGTATGAATATTCATAAAATTTTAAAAATTAACAAAACCTCAGTCATCAAATTTGGATTGATTAATAAGTTAAACTGTACTTAAGTTAAAGTCGAGTTACATTTGATCAATACTTTCTTCTCTCCCCTGTCCACTAATTCTGACAAAATGTGGTTCTAAGGTGATAGTTACATAAGGGTTGTACTTTTGCAATTCCTTTATTGTATGTATTTTGGATCATTCAAAATAACAAGCTGCTGTGAATTATAAAAGGGTGTGCTTGTGTCAGTTTGACAACAGTTAACTTAAGAATTATAAAAGGGTGTGCTTGTGTCAGTTTGACAACAGTTAACTCAAGAATTATACAAGAATAGATATGGGTTACCCCATATCCAAGATATTCGACTTTTAATTTATTCGAATTTTCATTGTGTTCAGATGATTTCTAATAAAAAAACAAGTATTTACTGACAAAACGTCAGAGATACTCAAGCTGTAGAAAGTCAACTATAAAACTGCCATATACATAAATATCCTAAAATGACATATTTAGGCTACTGAGTTTCAACATCTTTTGTTGAGTAAAATATGCATATAGTAGGAAACAAACTGCATGTACATATATAACGTTACATGCATGTAGTGACTTTATCACAGAGTTGCACATGCATAAAAATAGTTTTAATTTCACATAGAACATAAACTAAATATAATTAATCGTATAATTTTAAAAATGTATTTATTAACGCCTCACTCATTTTCAGGAATATTTAATCCAAATAGCATGTTACAGGCCTATAGCAACGTTTTCAAAGTGAAAGGGGGGGGGGGGACTCCCAAAAAATCCCGCGTACTGTGGGCCTGTGCTACATGTGTACCATCTAACTTTCCAATGATAGAATCTTCTGTAAAAAAAAAAAATTCAAAACAAGTCCAAGCCGTTATGGATTATCAAAGATAGCCCATTTTTATAAATAGCAAAACTACAGATCTATCAAGGATAGATTTTAATTTATTTTTTAATTTTGTGCTATTAAAAAGTACTATCACTCAAAGTATAGGCAGATGTTAAAGATGGTCCAACCTGTCACCTTTTAGAGTAATCAATGAACTCGTCCAATGATGCATTGACGGCCGTTGTTAAACGGGAAAGCGCGAGATCGGTTGCGGCTATGGAGCATCACTGAATATTCCTCCACCATATACTGATTTTGAATATACAGACGTTTTGAAGATAAACTTCATTTTTGTTTCTAGAAATGTTTTTATTTACAAAAATAGTACATTTTCGTGTTAGATCGATGACCATAACTCAGCCCCTCTAGCCCAGTATAAGGCTTCACCTTGAGTAAAAAACCTGCACTTGTTATGAAACTGGTGTATAGTTCTAAACTTCTTTATGTCCGTAGCAAGTACTGATACCCAGTCTCCTAATCTAAGCGTCACTAGGGAACGGTGCACACACCTGTTCTTGCAAGACCAAATAGCCTAGGTCTACACACGTGCGAAGATCTTTCCGAGCTCGGAAAATCACGTTGCTTTGCCGAGAAGTGTTTAACCATAATAACCATTCCGTTATTTAAAAAAGAGAGAAAAAACACACACACACAGTTAATGATTAACATTCTAACTCAAAAGAAAATATACGGCAATTAACGAACAATAATCATGACAGTAATATAATTGGTGAAAAGATTTATCATTATCAATCGAAGTGTGACCTATATATTTTCTTGAAAAAGACTGAGGAGGCAGCGAGCGTAGGAATATGAAAACTTTTTATTTGCTTTTTGGGGAAAAAGTGATTTTCTGAAAATCTTTTAACGTTAATTTTGTTTTCTTTAACGTATTAAATATACATGATTATTCTTAATATTTGTTGTAATGTTTTATCTACTGATCATGAATGGAACTATTTTCTTCGGAACAATTGTGTGAAGAGTACCTGACTTTAGTAATATATCTTGAATAGATAATATGCACTGATCGAATATATTAAAAAGGACGTGCTTGTGCCAGTTTGAGAACAGATAACTTAAGAATTAAAAAGAATGAGTTTGTGTCAGTTTGACATTTAACTCAAGAATTATAAAAGGACGTGCTTGTGTCAGTTTGACAACAGTTAACTTAAGAATTATAAAAGGATGAGTTTATGCTAGCTGAGTCACTAAGATACCGATATGCTGATTTGTCAGAAAGATACAAATATATTTCAAACGTTTGGGTACATTGTTGCAACTGATCCCCGTCTGTTCATTATTCGCAATTTTCTAACCAGCGCTTCTCTTCTTAAATAATCATTAGAGGTAACCACAAAAATGAATATAATTAACTTGTCCTGGTAATACAATAAGGATGTATAACATTAATCACGAATGTAACATTCATTCTTTGCATGCAAGATCAGGACGAAGTCTCACAGAACAGGTTCATTCCCAAATAGGCGTACAAGTGTATATATGAAGTCCGCCTTGACCAGTCTACTACATGAAATCTCCAGATGCTCTGTGTGAGCCATACTTTCAGAATGTGTAAATGATAACAGATTTTTTTTAAGGAAGTGCCTTCCCAATTATGTAAGAGGGCGTTTTGGCCATTATTGTAGGGATGCATATTTCCAATAAAGCTTTGGGCGCACCGTTTCGTAGTAGGGGTGCCCCGTATACGAAACAAGTGCCTGTGGCATCTGACCTCCATTAATGGATGTTGTCAAAAAGATAATTTTAAGCTGGTCGGATGCTGCTACGTGTATATTAAGTGAAAGAGTGACAGCGCAGATTTTTTTCAGCAGGGCCTTCCAAAGTACTAATAAATTCTCACTTAACAGAGTGTACTTATCGATACATATTGTTTCATCTTTCTAATACTGAATGTGACCTAACATTTTTTTTTTCTGAGTGAATAAATTTTAAGTTTCGAAACCCCCCCCCCCACCTTTCCCCAATTCTCAAGAACCTACAATGTTGTAAAAAAAAAAAAATGCATGGATAATGCAAGTAAGTACAAATATACATGCTATCAAACATGTTTTGATTCTGCATTTGATCAATACTAGTATTTATCAAATATATCAAGTTAAAGTTATGACAGCAGATCAATTCCCAGGAAGTTGTACAATGACCATCCTTGCCGGGATGGAATCATTAAATATAGATGCTTTGATTCCTTCAGATTTTTGCATTGACTGAAAAAATTCTTTGAAGATGTCTCAAATGCTGTATGTGACATAAAATTCCAGGTTATAGATAACGATACAATTTCTGAAAGAGGTTTATTCTCAAGTGATTACAAGTCGACCTACTACCAGATTTTCAATAAATTTCTAAGAATTGATATACATGTAGTATATAATATTTATACAAATTTTAATTGGGAAATGATTCATCAAATGTTGTTGGGAATGAGAATCTTTACTTCCATTGTATCAACATTTCTCAATAGTCTCTTTTTTTCACAGTAAAACATTACTTATTCTTAATGAGCCCCATCATAATTATTAAAAATCGAAATGTGGGGAAAGGCATAATAATTTTTCAGAACTTTTTGTTACCAGTAATCCCATTTGTTCAATATCTAGAAAATTATTAATGAAATATGTTCCAACCAAACCAAGAAATATTCTAGTCCATTAACTGTGCATAAATAATGCTAGGGAACCTCTGGAGCATGACATTTCACTTTAAAATTAACTTTTCTGAAACTCAAGGGAACACTTACTAAATAGAACAGCTGATTTTGCTCACATTGGTGAAGCTTTCTGTGTGACCCACAAAGTTAGAACAAAATTTAATACTACAAATAAATTTATTTCTACAAAATATGAATGTGTGTAAACTGAATATGATGCCAGATAACTTGATTCGTTACTTCCTCTTCTTGCCTTGTGAAGCTTTGACTGGGGTCGCTGACACAGGAACTGAATATTTGTTTAAAGAAATCTTGTTTATGTAATACAGGGCCACCAAGGAGAACAGGAAACTGAAAGTAAAACATCAATATATAGACTATTACTCTCTATATATGGTGTATACAGCAGCATTTAAAGTAAAACATCAATATATAGACTATTAATCTCTCTATATAGTGTATACAGCAGCATTTAAAGTCAAAACAAGAAACATAACTCAGTCAAGATTTTTCATAGCACCTGAAAGATTTTTTTCTTGAAGATAAATTAAAATATATATATATTTTTTTGTTTAAAATAAATTCTTTTGGCAAAGTCCCTCCAAGATCTGATACAGAATGGACTTGTGGTCCGGGAATTCTGAGAACAGGGTCAGGACATTTTGGAATTTTGAAAAACGGGTAGAAGATGGAGGCAATGGCGGTCAGGACACTAGGGGGTTAAGAAGGGGTTGACAATGACAGTCAGGATCACTGGGAATTAAGAGACCAGCAAAAGGGGGGGGGGGGGGGGAGGCACCTATATACAGAGAACGGGGGATGTCAATAACATTTTGATTGCCAGTACTCAAAACAGTCCCCTTATTTAAAAAAAACAAGAGGCTCATGGGCCACAACCCTCTTACCTCCCAATATATATGTATTCTTATGAAAAATTTTGATAGCCTTTTGTGGCCCAACCCTATAGACAGGGGCAATGATTTAAACAAAAAAGGAATCTACACTACCTGAGGATGCATCCTCATTTGCAAATTCATCCTGGCTATGCTGTTTTTGAAAAGAAGAGTTTTAAGGATATTTCCCTATGTAATCTCTATTGTGGCCCCACCCTACGCCTGGGGAACATGATCAGAACTATTTACAATCTACATTAACTCAAGAAACTTCCTAAGTTTCAACTTTTCTGGTCCTGTGGTTCTTGAGAAGAAGATTTTAGAAGATGTTTCCTATAAATTTTAATGTAAAACTTTGATCTCCTTTTGTGGTTCAAACCTACCACTGAGAACCATGATCTGAACAATTTACAATCTACACTACCTCAGTAAACCTCCTAAGTTTCATCTTTTCTGATCCAGTGGTCCTTGAGAAGATTTTTAAAGATTTTCCCCAAAATTTCAAAGTTAAACTTAGATTCAATGTTGTGGCCCCATCTTACCCACAGGGTACATGACTTGAACAATTTACAACCTACACTACCTCAGAAGCTTCCACATGTTTCAGTTTTACTGATCCAGTGGTTCTTGAGAAGATTTTTAAGATTTTTTTTTTTTAAATTCCCTATATATTACTATGTTAAACTTTGAATCCCTATTGTGGCCCCATCCAAGCCCCGGGGACCATGATTTGAACAATTTACAATCTACACTACCTCAGGAAGCTTCCACATTATGTAAGTTTCAGCTTTTCTGGCCCAATGGTTCTTAAAAAGTAGATTTTTTAAAGACCCCATCCTATTTTTTTTTCCTTTTCTTGAATACCTCCCCTTGAAAGGTCACTTGGCCCATTCATTTTAGAAATTTAGAATCCCCTTTACTAAGGAATGCTCTGTGCCAACTTTGGTTAAAATTGGCCCAGAGGTTCTTGAGAAGTTGAAAATGTGAAAAGTTTACAGATGGACAGATGGATAGATGGATGGGACAGATGGATGAATGTCAGACAATAGGTGATCAGAAAAGCTCACTTGAGCTTTCAGCTCAGGTGAGCTAATAACAATAACTTTTACACAAATTTACCCTCAATCCCTCTTACAAAGCAATGCTCTCATCTTGTAGTTTACCATTTCATTGAAAAAGAATCTTGATCCTCTCTCATTTCATTCATAATTATTTCTGATACTGATGACATAGTAATCTTACCAAGTTGTGACACAGACACGATGGACCAGGGCTGAGGCAAACATGGCTGCAGCCAGACAGAACAATACTGAAATATCAAACAGATTGATGTTTAGAGCAAACACAAAATCTAATCATCATCTGATCGACTCACTTTCAACACAATGAATCAAAAATACATGAGCATGCTTATAACCTTGAAAACCTTTGAAAAGTTTATTCTGAAATAAAATCTTCTTTTATTTCTTTTCACTCTTGTCTTACCTTCTGGGAAAAGCTTGGTCTGAAAATGACTGCCAAACAATGTGCTTTCTAAATTACCAACTCCCTGAGCAAAAATTAAGGATAATCTGGAATACACATGGTAATATACTCTTCAAACTTAAGACATATGCAAAAGCAAAAAGGAAATAGATCAAAAGAGATAGAATATCTTAAACAGAGGAGATGTGCATATCATTCTAATCAACTGTGGTTTTTAGTTCTTAAATCCAACTGAAAAATAATTTCTATATGTTTATTATTCTCTATTACCTATTGTCCATTTGCTAAGAACAGTGTCTATTATGACACATAGGGTAATACTTTTTTAACAAGGTGTTTGACAATGTAAATCAACAGATAAAGGCTATTATCAATCAAAGTAACAAACAACGAAATGAAGATTTGACCAGAGTTGACTGAATTGGGATTGAAGCCTGTGACCAATAACAATGGAAAACACTGAGTGACACAATGACAATTAATAAAATTAAAATGAAATTGTTAAACTATGAAGCACACTTTTTGAGCCATTTTTCTCCTCTGTACAACTCAATTTCTTCGAACTATCTGTAGTTTTACTGACTGTGTGAAGTGAAACTGTTCCAGTATTTACTGACTGCAGCAAAAGGATACAACAAGAATAAAGAAGAAGACGCAGCTCCCTAGAAGTCCCCCAACAATTGTCATGTACTCAGATCCAGCCAATTGTTGTTTGAACATCTGCATAGCAGCAAATGATGTCAAGGCCATTGTGAAGGACAGCACACAGGATGTACCACTTGATACAGCTGTAAAGAAAATATGTTGCGATTATTAAAGTTTATTACAGATACCAAGAAAAAATATTTAACAAAAGCATGCTCAAATTCCTTCTTATAGCAGAATACATTACATGTAAAGAAAACATATAGGCATTTCTCTTTCATATAAATGCAGAATAGTGGACTTATTCTTTAGTCTCAAAATATTGAGTATAATGCAAAAGGTGAAGATAACGAACAGTGATCAAACTCAAAAATCTAGTAAAGAAAACAAATCCTGAACGTGGCAAAAACTCAGACCCCTGGAAAATATACCAGAGGTGGGATCAGGTATCCAGGAGAAGTAAACATCTCATATGGACTGATCACACCCATATTGATCAGTAAATGGAGTAATCCACAGTAAAATTGTATAAAAACAATGGCCTAACAGCTGATAGAAAACATGCCAGGTATGACTCAATGATCAGGGGCGTCGGCAAAGGGGCGGCAGTCGCCGCCCCAATAATTTTACAAAAAAAAAAAAAGAAAAAAGAAATGAATTTTAAATGAGAAATACAGAATTACAAAATTTGTAATGGCAATATCTGTGGTCAATGGAGCGGCGAGAATAACTGCAATCTGAGGTCAATGGAGCAGCAAAGTGTAAAAACTATTGTTTACACAGACACAAACTGGGATGTACGTATATATTACCTATACCTCGCGTGTGTAAACAACAAGCATACATGTAGTATCCATCACTCTACATGCAAGTTTGCTACAAATTCTTCATCAGGCCGACAGCTAGCAACGTTTTTGGAAATTCTATTTTTAGGGGCGTGTGGGGGTTCTACAAGTTTCTTTTTTTTTCTTTTCAAATGCTGGAATTTGCCCGAATTCGATCTAACAGCGACGAAAAGGGGGGATGGGACAGCGTATAATTGAATGAATTTTTACATATTAAAAGTTAAGAAAAAATTGGAGGCGCCCCTCCCCCTTCCTGACATCTTCCACCGCGTATAACAGGCCTGTTCATTGTCTAATTGATTGGTTGATCGATGTTTGGAAATCTTTGATGAATCGAAGTTGTAAGCTATTAATTTAAAGCAAAATACTAAAATACTGGGTAAAAACTACTATTTAAGACATCTTCAGTTGATTTTTTTCTATAGTGTCATACGTATTTCTGCATTTCAATAATGGAGGGATTATGAAGGATTAATCACCCTGTTCATTTTAAGTTTCATAATTCAGCAAGAAACAATAAATATTATAAAATAATGGAAAATTATATGTATTTTAATCTTAACCTCGTCATAGTTCTTTCTATACAGTTTAGAAAAAAAGAAAAAAAAAACAGACAAGCTCCTAGCTATTTAAAAATATTCCGATTTTGTTTGATTTATAGTATATATGTAACTTATAACACACAAAACATTTTTTTGGTGGCATGTTTAATTCTTTTTTAATCAGAAAATACCTTTAGGCTATTAACTTAATGGGAAAAATATAAAGATTTTGGCGGACATTTTAATTATTTAGTTTGTGTCACAAAAACTTAAAAAGTTAGACCCTCCTTTCGATCCAGTTCGCCTCTCCAATGTCAAATTGTTGCCGACGCCCCTGATGATGAGTTGCATTTCCAAACATTGTCATAATAATGACCATAGAATTTGCAAAATGCTAAATGTAAACAAAATAGTTAAAAACCGTATACATTTTTTTTTTTTCAGTAGCCAGCCTTGGTTTGAAAAATGACTGTACTCAGAACGTGCTCTTGATTATCGAATCAGTTGGGAGACATAAACATTAGATGCAGGTAAATGTGGAATATTAATATTAGTACATTAACAGAGACAGTTGACGGTGGAAAATCTTAATTTAACCCAACACTGGGCCAACAGTAAACGAATCACCCTCAGTAACCCCCCCCCCCTCCCCCAATCTCTCCGAGTTTAGCAGTCAAGCTTTGTTTTCGATTAAACTGCAATGCTCGGCATCTGTCATCATATTCATTAAAATCATACGCATCCTTTATGCTCTTCTCTAGTGCATTTTACAGTCATATCATCGCTTTAAAAATATTTACCCATTTTTCGTCTTTTTCAGCTTTGCCTGCGTGTACGAAAACCGGCTCGGAAGTTGATGAAAAGAATACCGAACCCGATGTAGTTGGTCAAATATATCACGTACAAAATAGGAATATTGTAATAAATACAAGTAGATTTTTTTCTTGAAAATTTGTAACATACTGTGTTTTTAGAAGAACAGTCAAATCCATGCACAAATTAGGACCGTTACATAACTTAATTAACATTAAAAAGAGTTGGTCAAATATATTACGTACAAAATAGGAATATAATATTGTAATAAATACAAGTAGATTTTTTTCTTGAAAATTTGTAACATACTGTGTTTTTAGCTCCAACCATTTACTACTGAATACAAGAACAGTCAAATCCATGCACAAATTAGGACCGTTACATAACTTAATTAACATTAAAAAGAAAAAAATTAAAGGAGATGGAAACAAGGCCGGTGTGCAAAATGCCTATAGCGTCAAATGTGTAAAAGCCATATTCAATTTGTGAATTTAGTATAAAATAGTCTAAAGTTATTGTTTTTCAAATTTTTGAAAGGTATAAAACAAGGACAAACAAAACTTTTCTGCGAAAAATTCTCTCAGCAAAAATCTTTCTACGATTTAAAAAAAAAATCCCGAACCCAAGCAATAAAAATACTGCAAGCAGTTTTCTATTTTCTCCATAGAGACTAACATGCTTCGCTACAACAGCGGGATTGACATGACCCTTGATTAACGAATAAATCTTCAAATATTTCGGAAAGATTAACAAATGTTGCACGTGTCATAAAAGTTTATTTTTATGGTATAGTGGTCTTTGGTTCCTGTTTTTGTTGAGTGGACTATGAATGGTTTTACGCATACCTTGAGTATAAGCTTTCAAAAAAAAAAAAAAGAATATGTATAAGCTTTCAAAAAGAGAGAAAAAAAAAGTGGATCCATTTTCATACACGTGTAGGTGGGGTAACCATGATTTCTTGAATCTTAACTGAATCCTATACTGACGATAGTTCCTAGAATATCTTATTTCGTGTATCTTTTGTAAAATATCAAATATATTTATATTATTATTATCTTGTGATTTCTTAACTAGTTTCAAACCGTCTATGAAGATGTAAACACCAAAAATTGTAAACTAATATCGATAATTCAAGCGTGTGTTCCCCGAACGTCTACTGGACTAAACGAACATCTAATTATCACACTCAATTAAGAGGCACTGTAAGGGGTACAGGTAGAATCTACAATCATTTATGAACTTGCTTTACCCATATTCATTGAAGGAGGAATTCTACAGCAACAATAATGTTTGGATCTTTAAGGCATCTCATCTGAAACATGGTTTCAGCATGGAAATATTGATAAAAGATATTTATTGTTTTAACATGATTTTTTTCAGGGGAAATGTAAAAATCTTAAAGATTTTAAGCATTAGTTTAAAAAATGCTAAAAAATAATGTGTTTTGTTTAAATAAATATTTTTTTAGAAAAAATTAAAAAAAAAAAACTTATCTGATTTTTCTTGACATTTTCTATTAAATATTTATATTATCCATTTATTTTGGGCAAACTTTAAACTCTAAAGGATCTTATTTGCAATTAAAACAATCTTTTCATTATCTCCTAAAAAAGCCCCCAAAATTCATAAAAATCAATTTATACTGATATCAATCTTTCCATACTTAAGCCATATTTCAGAGGAGATGTCTTAAAGATCGGTTAAATAAAATTTCCGTGAACATGTAAGTAGCATTCTTTCTTAAACAGGAAAAATCTATCGATCATATGTCATTTTAAATAAATTTTGCTTTAGATACTTTTGATTTAATTTAGTTTTAAATCACCGTTTCAAACCATTAATTTTAAATATTATAACAATAAATAATTTCGAAATCTTTGTTAGTTTGTATCATAAAACTCAATCATAATGTACTATAATGTAATTTATTTTGGTAAAAATCTATCAAGAAACGTAAGATACGATTATTTGAAGAAAAAAAATCATTTTGAATTTTACTCCCCCCCCCCTCCCCAATGACATTGGGTTATGGACAATATTTTTAAAGGTAACTTGTCAAATAAATTTTGCCCCCCCCCCACCTCTTTCAAAAACTATACAACGTGTCTGGATTTGATGTAAATTAAACGGTGCTATCTTTAGATTTAATTTAAATAATAAAAAAATACCCTTGAAAATCCTATTTTGTGTGTTCGTGTGTGTTGAGGAGTGGACTTTCTCTGTTTGTAGATTTTTTTTTCAAGTGCTGGAATATTCGCCAGCGCTCGACCTTACAGCAACAGAGTGTAAGAGGGAGCAACATCTAAATGAATATTTACATATTAGATCTAGAAGAATAGGCTATACTACAGGAAAAGTCTTTGCTGAGAAAAATGCCCCCCCCCCCTTTTCGTTTCGTTCTATGGACCTGCAAATGCGATGTGAAAAAAGTTCTCCATGTTTAATATAGATTAAACAAAACTTAAAATGTTAAAATGTGGTGTAAGTGATGCTTTAAGTGCCAAGTGTTGGGTTAAAAAAAGTTATGCTTGAAAATAATTCATAATAAAATATTTATTACATGTACATGTACATGAAAAAAATATTTGTTTAGTGCCTTCAATTATAGCTAATATTTAATCAATAAATATGTGCTTTAGTACACAGTTTTATCAGTAATTATTAAATTATTTGATTTTGACTACTTTGTTCAATCAAGGTAACACAGGTAAACTCTACCTGACCCCTTAGAGGGCCTCTTAATTGAGTGTGATAATTAAATAGTTGTTTTATCCAGTAGACGTTCGGGGAATAAACCAATTCAAGTGATATCCATAAAGGCATTATCCAATACTGAGGGTTATATAAGAAGTACAAGCTCCCAGGTATCTTGCACAAATGTCCGGTAATGTACCTCAATTTTTTGTGAAGAAACTTGTCAAAGTAGCAACACTTCAATCACAAGTTCTTAGGAAAAATTAAATATGATTGATCGAGGAACGTCTCGTCCGACCTTAATGCAAAGTCAACGTATATTCTTCTAGTATTTGTTCTCCATTTAACTGTTTATTTGTATACATAAAATTGGGTCAAAGGAGACATATACACATGTACATACATGGGAGTATTAAATGAGTTAAATTTCTCAGAACTTTCAAATCATTCTGCATGCCATATATTTTCCGCAGCCTGCTTATATATAGAGGAACATGCCTTAATGGAGAGTGAATGCATGTTTTAATTGTGTCTATCGACGTTTTTTGTCCACTATAGATTCAGTTTATGCTCAAGTTGTAAATAAGAAGATACAAATCACCACTTCTAAAAATTTTCTTTTCATCCGATTTGATATGCTTCACTTTAAAGATAAATCTATTTTTGGAGTGCTACTGGATTGCACGTCAATATTTTTCAAAATTTTATCAAACATTTTGGAAGATTTCTTGCTTAATTAAATATTTAAATACACATGTCATGACTGTACATAAAATGAATGTTCATGTACTTTGTCAAAAGCAAAGATCTGATAAATTTAGTCTACTTTAAATTACATAACTAACGCTGTTTTATCTAAATGATTTGTCCAAGTCCCTGATTTTTCTCTATATTAAATATGGATATAACAAACAGTAATCAAGTTCAAAAGTCCATTGAAAAAATACAAATCGGGAGCAGAGCAAACACAGATCTCTAAAAAATATCAGAGGTGGGATCAGGTGCCATGGAAGAGTAAGCATCCCCTGTCGACCAGTCACACCCACCGTGTGCTCATTGTCATGATCGGGCAAACGGAAAAATCCGTAGACAGTTCAGTGTTTAAATAGTATTAGTATGTATGAAAAACATCAGTCAGTATTTATTTAGACTTAATGATCGATTGTATTTGCTGACAAGATCATTGTATCGACCACAGAACTTTCAAAATAATGACTTTAAAGCTGAACACGATTCGTAAAAGGCAGAGATTTATGTTTGTCCGACATATTACTCTGCATTTTCCGTTATCTGTACAGCCCCTATATATATAAGCTTTTCACTTGGTCTCGGTTTAGTGTAATCAGTTTTTACCGGTGTGGACGTACATATTCTACACAGCTATATACTGTCAACTCTGATAGCAACAAAAGTAGCCGTGTGCTTCTTCCACGGCAAAAAAAGGAAGTTACCAAAGAAACTTACATCAACTGCACAGGTCAGTGCAGTACAAACAAACACAAATAAATGTAAACTGCAAAGGAAAATGTAAACAAAGATAATGTAAAATTACCAACAGGAATACGTGTCGTCCATTCCATTCAGGTACCCTTGACAAGAAAGCAGTCAGGTGTAACAAATGCGAAGAATATACACCGTGCTGATATTGGAGATAGGAAAACTAATATGGCATATGCCTATTTACGAGTCGTGTTCAGCTATAAACGAAACTGTTGATATCCTTATTTCATCAACTTGTTTGTCAATAGCTTGCCGCGTTTAAGAAATTATTTTAAGTGAAGCATGCTCTTGCGTATCGAATAAGGTATATTGCTACATAAGTAAGGGAAGCTGACGATAGAGAAGTTGAAATCATCATATGTATCATAAAGTTTTGTTGTTAGGTTACCATCAAAGTATTTTTCTACAAAAATATCCAAATATAAAACAGATGTGTCAGACTCTGTGGTAACTTTTATTTCAAGTTTATTTAGATATATCGAGTTAAGTAACTATTGTTATATGATAATACAGTTGAACTTCGGTATCTCGAACACTGATATCTCGAATACCATTGATATGTTAAAGTGATTTGGAAGTCCCGATCCCTTATTCTTCAAGTATTTTACCCTGGATATCCTGAATCCTCGGATATCTCGAATTTTTTCTTGGTCCAATTGAGTTCAAGGTTAGACTGTACATTGTCGATATATCTAAATGTCGATATGAAGGCCAGAACAAGTGTCTTCTTCTCATGTAAAAGTTTTTAAATAAATTCTGCTTCATATGAATATAAAAATGGGGTGCATTTTGGAATCCATAGGAATTCCGACAGATTGTTGGAAGACCTGACCTCCAAAAACTACATAGATATTGTCAATCATGCAGAAAACTCAAATGTCTTTTTAATATCTATTTCAGGGTACTTGTGTGTACTATCAGAATCAAAATGATTTTACAAATGACCAATGATAAGGTAAGTTTACGATGTCCATTTTTATTGAAAAAAGCAGCTGTCAACGATGTCAAAAAGCCTGGACTTTAATTTATCGTGGGGAATGGTACGTGTACAAAGTGTTGAAAAGTCATACGTTTTGATGTTATTGATTTTGGTAAAATTTTGTGATTTCAAATTTTCTTTAAGTTCCTTGGCGTTTTTAAGTATTTTCATCTGATTTAATTTACACCACTTCTTGAATATATTGTTGTACAGTACTTCTGAAGTTTCTCCTTCACCGCTGTTAATATTTTAGTCAGGAGTAAAGAAAGAGGCTTAGTAGAACATTTACTGGAACCCGCTATATAAAATTAGTTCTTTAGATGTGAATACCGGTATTTATTTTCCTAGAAATCGCTTTGAATGGACTAATCCCCGTTTTGCCATGCGTTAGTCAAATGTTCTAATCCCTGCTTCAAAGGCTATTTCCCAGTTACTAGTACTCGTAATCCTCTAGATTTTCCTTTTATATAGGTACAATATACATGTGTAATACAATGAAAAAGTATATCATTTAGAGAGTTAGCAAGATTTCAGTTCACCTTGACCAAGACTTTTCCCCTCGGTTTCCCATGGGAAAAAAGTCCTGGCATGGGGAACTACAACCTTATGAACTCAAACAATGATTTATTTTCAGTGTATGCCAATATAATTGCAGGGAGGGGTGTGAAAAGATTTTAGAACTTGTGTTCAATCCTTATGTGCTTATGTATAATCAAATATGTAAAACAAAAAATAAGTAAATACTAAAACATGTACTACTAGTAGATAATAACAAAAATCCATCATTTATCCATCTGTCTATTCTTCCACTCCCATTAGCATAAAAAGTCCATGGAAAGCACATAAATTTATATTGATGATAATATGTGAAACATTGGCTAAGGTAATAAAATTGAATTTTAAAAAGGGATCACAGTAAAAAAAAAAAAAAAAGTTCTTCATACCTGCAAATTTATGTCTATAAACTTTCTCGATGGCCAGTCGAAGCACTTTTTAATCTATTATGTACATTCCCTTTTAAGAAGGACATGGATATTTGTGGGTCACTAAGTCATTAGAATCGTATATAAGGGTTGCTTTGGATAATTTTTTTTAAGCAGATATTTTTTCCCAAAATCCATGGACTTCCCTAAATATAAAGAGATTGTTGTTGTCTCTGTTTTGTGAATTACATTTACTTTATCCAGCAAGTTGAAATGTAATTAAACATATATATGTACGAATTGTTTTGTTTTAATCAATGGGTGATTTCCACCACAAGTATGTGCATGTATTAATTATATATTCCAATCAATACATGAGACAAAATGTATTTTATTGTCACAAACAAATTCCATAAAACAGCCACAATATAATTAAATAGATACAGTATATAGTTCAACATCAACAAAAATAAAATTATTTACAGATACAACTCAAACATGGGATGAAAAACTAAAATCAGATTAACATATCTCTGTACTTTTTTCATAAAACCTACAGTTCAAACATTTTTACAAAATATATATACATTTTTTTAACCTTCTCTTTTGAAAATGGAAACCTTGTCGGATTCTTTATACAAGACAAAATATACTCTCAATTGGCACCAAATTTAACCGAAATTAAAACTTTTATGTACAAATTAATTAAAAAAAAAAAGAGTCAATTAAGCATCACTTAAATGCAGCCATCCAGTGATTTTTTTTTAATTGTTCAAAAGCCACAGTAACCAATACACATTTAATAAAACTTCAATTGATTTATCAGTAGTCTTTCCAAATGCAATAAAAGCTACTTTTTTGGATGTGATATTATAAAAACTTGTATCTACATGCAGCTTTTGATAGAATGAAATGTTATCACCTAGAGCATAGCTAGATGTTTTACCAAATTCATTGACTCAGTGGATGGTTTCATTTAGGTTATGTTTAATGACTGTAAATGGCTTTTTGGAAGTTCTGTGTAATAACCTCTGAGTGGACATAGATGTACATAGCATCAGATCTATAAATGACAAACATTGAGTGATGTAAAATACTGAGGCACTCCTTACAGCTACTCTTAACAAATCAGATCAGTTACTAAAACCTGTCATCTAAAATGTCAAAACAAAAAATGAACAACATGGACAGATCTTGTTATCACTTAGAACAATGGAATATAGCACCAATCATTCAATGGGTCTGTAAAATATACAATATTTACAATGCGTACAATACTTCTATTCCTACAATATTTACAATGCTTACAATACTTCTATTCATACAATATTTACAATTTTTACACAACGATGTGTGGAGCATTTAGCCAAATTTACATCACATTTTCTCAGTTTAATTTCACGCACATATATTTATTAATGTATCTACTAGTAAAAAATATGTATGAAATTATTAAAAAAAAAAAACAAAAAACAAAAAAAAAACAATGATATGACAGAATGGAATTAAAGTTAAAAAAAACTTCATGTGGATATATGTAAATTTGGAAATATAAAGTGACATGTTTTATTTTGGTTACGTCTATCTTTGTAGGACTGGAAATGCAATCACCGTAACAATAAAGACCTGTGATTAAACATCCCAGCTGTGGCGATGTAAGCATGTCACACAAAAAAGCTCTTTTGCACAATGATACAATTATAACAATATTACCCTTGCATAACCCCCCCCCCCACCTACCCCCCCCCCCCCCATTTCAATCATTCAGGTACATTTATATTCAAAATTATATCTAAATACCTAGTACAGGGTAATCCAAATATTTTTATCTTGCTTGGTTTAGAAGACCACAGGTTTATCTCCACTTAGTAAATTAAGATAGTGTGTCTTTGTGGCGCAGATTTTTCATTGTCACATTCAAATATCAGACAATTACGAAGAATATGGAACTGACAACTAGTACAATAGCTAAATATAATGCTAATATCATTTTTCTGTTTCTAATTCTATGAAAATGTAAATTGTTTAACTGTAAGCACTAGAAAGTAAGCAAACATTTGTAGAAAACTGGGATTTCTTTGATAAAACATTTTGTATCAAGGACACCTCAAAATTATCAATATCATTCAACACACAATGGAATATCAACACAAGTTTCAGGTCACATTGACATGTATCACACTCTGCTCAGGATCCCTGAAGAGATTTCACAGAAAACAAAAATAACAAAACAAAGAGAGGGGGAGAAAACACTATCATGTTTAGGAAGGCACAACCATAGCTAAAAGTCACTCAAAACAACAGCCTAATAAATAGAACACTGTCCAAGGACTGGCATGGATTTACTGTATTTCAAGAGTTAATGTTTTGATACTGAAGTCATTTTCATCTACCAAGACAAAATCCCAAGATCCTGGTAATACATCATTTGCACAAAACTGTATTGCAGTTGTAGAGAAGCAATCTTAACAAAAGGTAGCCATGAATTTATACATAGTAAATGTAAAGTAAAAAAAAAACAACATACAGAGATATTAATAAACATAATAAATTTAGCAGAACCGTTTTTTTAAAGTTTCAAGTTAACAACTCAATAGGAAACACATTTAGCCAGTATCATCATTCACACAATGCATTGTTGATTTTTTTTTTCTTTTAGGCTTCAATTCTGTTATGCACTTAAAACCTACTGAGATCAAGCATCCATTTGAATCCCTCAAGCTGCACACCAGTATAACATCTTAAATGTTTCTTTATATACATGGATGAGTATACTTTGCAACAGGTAAACTTTTTTATCAGCACATGATATGTCTATCTGTCTGAACATTTAGTTTTGATTGTGAAATCTGAAGAGATCTACTTTCTTGGCCTAATGTAGGGGGTGAAAATCTCCCTCCTGATGTCTATAATATAGAACAGTCCAACATAATTCTGTCCTACATAACATATAAAACCATAGACCTCGGTAACAGATACCTGTTAATATCCTGTACTTTGGCAATTAATTACTATAATACATGTAATTAAGATCCTTTATAACCTGTCGTTCATTTTCATCGTTCACTTTCCTTACCGGTGGGTAATGGACTGGTATTGCTTTTCTTTAACCTTGACCTCTGAAGGACAGTGGGGTCAAATTCAGGGTGTCGTCTGGCATGTTTGTTGAGATGATCACTTCTCATGAACCTTTTGTCACAATATGGACAGCAAAAACGTTTCTCACCTAAAATCCAGAGTATCAGAAATTATACTAGTGTTTTATTAAATGTATGTGTAATAATTAACTCCATGTTTACATTAAACACATTTAAAAAATAGTTATATGGGTAAAATAATTAAAATATAATTAAAATGTTCAATTAGAAAAGAAACTTTTCAGATGATTGTTGAGATGATAAATATATATGTTTTATTAAAATCATCTATAAATTTACAAGAACAGAGTGACGTTTTTAAATGTATGGAAGTAAATAATGTCTACCTGTGTGTGTCCGTAAGTGTCTGGCCAATTCATCTGACCTGGCAAATCTCTTATCACAGCCTGGCCAGGTACAAGGGAATGGACGTTCTCCTAAAAGGCAAAGAAAACAGTCAGGGACAATCAAAATGCCAACTACAGGGAGAATGTCGAGGAAAATCAAACAAAGTCACTCAATTAACTAATTAATGACTAATGAACAATTAATTTCATTTCAATTAACCCTGAACAAAACTCATCTACTTTAGAGCATATCACTTCATATTTTACTTTTAAAAAGTTTAGCAAGGAGATTTGTAACCCAATTAAAGAAAAAATTAATTAATTTTACTTTGGACTCACAAAATGAAAGAAATTTTAGTATAACCATGATAACAGTCCTATCTTGTTACAATATGGAGATTAATTGAAAACTGTGTATATTAATAGGCACTGGCCACTGTTGTTATATCAACAAACATATACTAATAATTAAAAATTTTACAGTCCAATCAATCTATGAGTTATAACTTAACAAGTACCCCCCTCCCCCTTTCCGACAATGTAATGTCTAAGCTTGTTTACCTGTGTGTGTGCGCAGGTGTGCTTTTAGGTGTGAGCTTTTTCCATACATTTTGGCACACCCTTTGTAATAACACTGATGCAGTTTCTTCTTCGGATTACACATAGAACTGTCATCTTCGTCAGAACCTTCAGCTACTGAAGTGGGCGGGGTCGCTTTTGCGCGCTTTCGTTTCTTGTCTTTCGTAGATTTATCAATGAAACTCTCGTCATTTTGTAAAGATCTTAAATGAATCCTCTTCATTTCCCCACTGAAATAGTCATGGTCTACGTGTTCTCGTCTTAACTTTCCCAAATCTGTCAAAATGCTGGCAAGATTAAACAAAGAGTCTCTCTTTTCTGCGTTGGTTACGTCTGCCATATTTTTCTCGTCAGCTGTTCGGTGCACCATATTTGAAGCAACCATATTTGACATTAACACGAGCCCTTCAGCTGCCAAACTTGTTTCGTAGTCGATATCTGTTTGATCTTGGTAAGTCATGATCATGATCTAAAAGTCCGCTGACAAAACAACGTGCTTTCTTTGTCTTGACCTCGTTTGGCTATTTGGCGGATTACACAAGCAATATTCTCTGTTGTCTGAAAGACGATGAATTCACCTTTTAAAAAAATGAACGAATTAATTCCTTATTCTGTTATTCCTCATCTCTGTTTTGATGATTGTCATTTTTTAATGTAATGTGCCCAGTTACGCGTTTGGTAACGTAAATAAACCATTACTTACCTCAAATGGTTCAACCGCGTGCTGTGGGCGTGCCTGTTGTATACAAGGAAGTGACGTAGGAAGTTTCATTCTGAGAATTAGACTGATTCCGCGAAAATTCAAAAAAAAAAAAAAATAAAATAAAAAAAAATAAAAATAAATAAATAAATAAATAAAAAGAAAAAGAATTAATAAAAAATAAAATAAAAAGCAAGAATGTTCCGATATTTCTCCTAACAACTTTATGTTGTTTTTACGAATTTTTCTTCATGTCGAATTTTTCTTCGTGTAAATTCCAAATAAATAATTTGATCATGAATGTATTTGCTTTCGTCATGGATCGGACTTGTGACCTCTTTAGTGTGAAAGTACAGGTTTAAATTAAAGGGGAAAAAAGCTAATAGACAAACATGATGATGTATCATCTTTTTCAAAAGAGGGGGAGGGAGCTGAAAAAAGGGGGGAGGGGAGTCCCCGAAATAGAAAAAGGGAAGGGGTAAAGTTGCGACAAAAAATTTCACCAGAGGCATACATATTTTTGTTCTGATTTTACAAATAAAAAATATTTAATTAGATAAATGTAGAGTTGTGGTATTGATCGTACTGCAACAAAATCGTGGAAGGTGAAAATTTCATACCATATTTTATACAGTGAATGATTATCATCGAAAAAATGATGCTGATACTACACATGCCTTATAGAACTTTAAATTAAGAATAAACATTTTTGTTTTAATCAGAGGATTTATTTAATCTATAAAAACTTTCTTTTAAAACAAAATTCCTTTCGATTGATCGACTAAAAAAATAGTATAAAACTGCTAGAATGTATAGGAGCTTCCAAGGGCTTATCTCCCTAAAAGCTCCCAGGTTTTAGGAATTCTGTGACTTATTTTAGCTATAATAAAGGTTAATACCAGATGGTACAAACTTCCGGTAGGTTAATACGAAAAGTTGATGTTTAAGACGTAGAATACGATGTATTTTAATCAGCTGGATCACAGGTAATTCAATATTTTCCTAAGGAATACATGCTATTCACCTACTTACTTTCCCCAGATACCAATTTAATTTTACATGTTCATATTACACTGATCCTCGACGGTTTTTCCCACCCACCTGTAGTTTGTACCAGCTAAGATTTTTGCACAATACACGCTATTCACCTACCTAATTCTATTAGCGTCAGATTAATTTTACATGTATATTTTAGACTGATTTCAGACTGTTTCCCTCACCTACCTGTATTTGTACCAACAAATTACTACAAAATACACGCTACTCACCTACCTACTTCTATCAGGTACCAGATTAATTAGTGTACCTGAATATTTTACACTGATCACGTACGGTTTTCCCCCATGCACCCACCTGTACTTTATACCAATTAAGATTTTTTTTAAACAATGCACGATATTCACCTACCTACTTTCATAAGGTACCAAATCAATTTTACATGCACATTTGACACTGATCCCAAATGGTCTTTTTCACCTTCCTATAGTTTGTACTAACTAAGATTACTTTATAATATATGCTACCCTATCTACTTTTACTCACAAGATTAATTTAACAAGAAGCTATTACCCTGATCCCCGAAGTTTAATTACTTAGTCCTCTTCGTGTTTTGAGCACATGAGGTCTGCACCGAGGACCTCCATCCCTGTCTGTCCGCTGACATTTGCTGTACCACGCCCCAAGTCCATCCGGGCCCTAATATATCATCTCTTTTTGTACTGAACGTCGCCATGTCTCCTTTGGTCGCTTTCTGTTTCGCTTTCCCAGTGGAGTCCATCTTAAGGCTACTCTTGGTATAACAGATGTGTCCTTTCTGCATGAGGACATGTCGGATATGGCAGCTGTTTGTGTTCTTTCATACAGCTCCTCATTGCTGATCTTGTTCGGCCAGAATATCTGAAGAATTCTACGGAGGGATCCTGTTTGGAAGATATCTAGTTTTTGAGTGATGTTGTTTGTCAACTTTCAAGACTCAGATCCATAGAAGAGGACTCTAATATTTGTTATCCCTATTTTGGTTTTGGTTCTGATAATTTAAGATTTCCAGATGTTCTGTAGTGGTTTGCAAAGGTGGCACGGGTTTTTGCAACTCTATTCTAGTTACAAGATTAATTTAACTTAGGGATATTTCTCTGATCCCAGGTGTTTTCTCCAACCTACCTGCAGTTTGTACCAGATAAGAAAGGAATATCTAAACAATTATAATAATAATAGATTTATACTCTTGGTCACTAAAAGTTACCCCCCCCCCACCCCCTCTAAATCCGCCAGTGAAATAAAGGTTCCATTCAACACCTTTTACGCAGCATAAAACAAAGAATTATTGGCCAGTGCACTCAAGAGCAAACATCAAAAATCTTTGATTCGGAAAAACTTGAATTCTATTAAAAAAAATAATACTCAAGAAAAAGAAGTCCATATTTATTTACTCAGAAAAAGATCTGAGAGATCCTCTCTTAGTAGAATTAGGTTAGGTGCACATTAACTTGCAATAGAAATTGGTAGATATATTTCCACATCAAGAAATGAAAGATGTTGTAATGCTTGCAATACTGATGTGATTGAGGATGAAATTCATTTTCTTTTTCACCATAAATCTTATTCTAAGCTAAGAAACACATACATGTACCTTAGAAATATTTATAATTTAACAAAGAAAAATATTAATCTTTACAGTGAAAGATACATGTTACAATTATATGTAAACAGTGATATACATAAAGTCTTAAAAGTAACTGTGAAATTTATTAAAGACTTATTACATCACTTCTGATGGGATTCTCTTCGATTTTAAAAACTATTCCAACCGGGATCGGGATACCATAAAAAAACGTAAACAAGTCAGGAGCCAGGGGCTGCGGAAGATAAAGTTTATTATAAACTAATCTAAATTAGTTCTAATTGCAACAGTCATTCTCATTTAAATGTGAGTTGAATTACACTGTGCTTTATCCTTTTTAAAAATTTCAATGGTTATCTATGGCTTGGGTAACCGGTTACATGTATTTAATGTACAATTATGCGTAGGAAAGAATTCCATAACCTGATAACTGTATAAAACTTCAATAAGTCATAAAGGATTCATAACGGGTCAAAATCGATTTGAATATCAAATTAGTTTATTACATATTTAAAAATTTCTTTCATTTATGATATATTTAGTTTACTTGCAGATCTGAATATGTGAGGAGGGCGTTCAAGTATCACAGAATGTCTGTCACAAGGGAGCTGACTATTGTAGGAATAGTTTTGTTTATCGCAGCAGGACTATTGGTAATATAACGATTAAAGTATTCTGTGTATGAACAATGATTCCCAAAAATATTAAAGGGATAATGTGTTTTGAAGTCTATTTTTATGTTTGTATATATATTAAAAAAAATAGCAATGTAGTAACAGAGTACACTTTTAACATTAATCCATCAATCAGATGGGTGCTAGTCACTGCACCCCAAAACCAGAACGCCCCATGCATGAGCACCCCAAACATTTTTACCGGCTCCGAAGTACAAATATGAGCACCCCACTTATTTCACGAGCGCCCCAAATTAGCATATTTCGAGTGCCCCAAGGCTTATTAACTAATAAAGAAATAAATTATTGGCTTTTTTTACAATTTGATGTTAAAAAAATATTGATATATGAAAAATTCACAAGCACCCCAAATTATATATATCATGAGTGCATCAAATTTTACATATAACGAACGCCCCAAGATATGTGAACTAGCATTATGAAGTTATAAAACGTACGCAAATTCTTAGTTAATAAGTTAATTACATGTACGTGTATATACTTAATTGGAACTGAGATACAAAATGTGAAAACGTGTTAGACAGTACTTCATGAATCTCAGAAACATGTAGGTTCGTACTGGAACAAGTTTTTAACAATAGATGGTTTTCCAATGACATATTTTTCCTCGGAGTTATTCCCCTTGGACGCCATCTTGTAGGTCAAAGTAGTGAATTTTCCTCTTTGAGCAACCAATTTTAAAAATGCATGCCAAAAATATATGGTAAAAAATATTTACGATATTGAAATTATGAATTAAAAGAAGCTTTAACAAACTTATATTCATAAGAAAAACAGTGTTACCTTCACCTCAGTGCCCAGTATAACAAATTGAACTTGGTTGAATAATGAAGGGATCTTGGGGTGTTGGCCTCAATATGGCGGCCATGGGAAATAACTCTTGCTTAAATCACCTTGATGGAAAACCATGCATCTATAATATGATAAAGCAACACATATTGAACGTTGTTGAAATATTTATAAAAATGGACTTATCATTTTCTTGCAATGAAGACAATTCTCCATCTCTCAAACGATCAAAAAGAAATGAACAGTCAATCAACAATTTTTTTTTTCATCATGATGTGGTAAAAAATAATTATGAGATTATAATTGAGCGGGCTCCTTTATGTGGGATAATGGTGGTGCTCAGACTTTGAAACTATCGTTTTTAATTACACAAATAATTAAAAGTTGATAATTTAAAATAATATTACACAAGCGTTCTTTGAAGAAAGAAAGTCAAACAGAAGAATATTTTTTACAGTTGTATGCAAATAAACATAAGTCAATTTCAACATAGATTCAAATGAAATATTCAAAAAATAAAATATAACTGATGAAGTACTTATATGTAAAATTATCACATAACGAGCACTTGTGTTAGATCGGATGATATTATTTGGGGCTCTCAAAATGCTAATTTGGGCTGCTCATGAAATAAGTTTGGGGCGCTCGTGATTTAAATTTGGGACGCTCATATTTGTACTTGGACGCTGGTAAAAATGTTTGGGGCCCTCATGCATGGGGCGTTTTGGTTTTGGGGCAAAATGACAGTAACCCAATCAGATACATTCATTAAGACACATACATATCTTGTAAGCATTTCATCAGTTTTAAGCTCACCTGAACTGAAAGCTCAAGTGAGCTTTTCTGTTCTAGAAGTGTCCAGCACATATATCTAAGTCTGTCATGTGTTGTCTGTAAACTTTTCACATTTGGACTTCTTCTCCAGAACCAAATGGCCATTTTCAACCAAACTTGCCACAGAGCATCCTTGGTTGAAGGGGAATCAAGTATATTCTTTCAAGGGAAAATAGTAAGAAATTTTGAAAGAAAAGATGAAGCACATATGAAAGCTTCCTGACATAGTGTAGATTAAAGTCTGTTCAAATCCTCGCCCCAGGGATAAGGCATGACCACAATAGGGGATCAAAGATGTACATGGTAATTTATAGGAAGAATCTTTAAGAATCTTTTCAAAAGAATATGAAGACCATGGTTAGTCTTATTAATATGAGAGCATCCTCACACAGGTAGTGCAGATTCAAAGGGGGAGTTTCGATAAGGCCGTTTTTCGGCCCCTCACGAAAATTTATGAAATTTTGATATTTTGTAGAAAAACTCCTTATCTTCCTAAAAATATGAAAATAATTTATGTTACGCATTTTCTGGTCACGTGGTAATTGAAAATTTAAGTATACTCCCTTTCATATATTTTTGGAGTAGACATTTTCATAGAGGGAAAGTGGATTTTTTTAACCATCAAAATCGTAAATGAAATAGGATAAATATGAATAATGACATATATTAACCAATTTCAACAAATATTTTTTACGGAAAATGGTGTTTATCTTATGCGAATGTTTTTTTAAGGTGCGATATTTTTCTGGTGTGTTAAATGTTAGTTTTCTTTAAAAGAGGATGGATTTAACTTATAAAACGTAAACATACATAGAAAGTTTTAACATCATAATTAATCGACAGTTTATACATAAACTTTAAAATCAGTATTTAACATTTTCCCATACGAAAAATGGAACCTGGAACACCGATGCCGACGGTATTACGAAAGCTCCCCCAACTTCGAAGGGGTAAGCTAAAAATGTGACGTTAACGTTATAAGTTGGCGACAAAAAGAGTATCGAAATGAAGATAGGATACGAAAATGTTTTCTATAATCGAGAATCTTCTTTGATTTAAAAAAAATATGCTACTTTTGGCTTAGTATTTTAACACAGAGTCAGATCAAGAAACCAGGAGCTTCTAATTTTAGATATGCAAATTTTATGCAATTTTCAATTTTTAGATATGAAGTGCACACGCGACACTCATCATATTTCAAGAAATTAGTGTGCAGAGTATAACTAATTACTGAACAAATTTAGGTGAGTGTCCCTCGTGCACTTCATATTCTAAACATCGATTTATAAATGCCACCCTCTTATATTTTCCCATAAGCCTAATGTTAATGGATCTGAGGGTACATCTAAGTATGTGTCAGCTACGGTGTGAATTCATCTTATATTAACTTTTGAAATATAAATAACAAAAGTTAACATATTTATCTTGAATTCTAAACTAGTTTTGAAAAAATAAATTGAAATTTATTTTTATGAAAAAAAGTGGGCCGCTGAGCGGCCTTATCGAAACTCCCCCTTTGTTCAAAATCATGACACCCTGTGGGGTAGGATGGGGCAACAATAGGAAACCAAATTTTTACATGGGAACATGTAAGAAAAAAATCGTAAGATTTTTTGTTTTGAAGAACACTTTTCCATTATTACTCATTTTAAATATGCAACCATTCTCAGGTACATGTAATGCATATTCAGAATACTTCCAATAAAAGCCCCAGGGAAGGGGGGGGGGGCACAATTGGAGATCAAAGCTGTACACTGGAAAAATAAAGGAAAAATATTCTCAAGAACAACTAGAGCCATGATTAATAGTATAAAATGCATGGGTCATCAGGAAGTGCAAAATCAAATTTGTCCAAATCATCACCCCCAGGAGTAGGGTGGGACCACATTTTACACTTGGAATTATTATACCCCCCCCCCAATCTTTAAATATCTTTTTTCAAGAATAGCAGAGCCATGATAAATGAATGTAATATAAGGGTAGGGTGGGGCAACAATGATAGGATCAAAATTTTTACAGGAAAATAGAAAATCTTTCATATTTTTTTTTAAAAAAATAAGCTTGGCTAATTTAGTCTTGGGTTAGACGGTTTCCTGTCCATATTTTGCTTCATATACTCCGCGTCACTAGGACCAGGTGGACTACAATAAATTCAGGGCAAATCTGCCCTGAATCTGAGCCCATTGTGATGTCGTATTTAGCTGCGCTTCCAGTTTAGAAGTTTATTGTGACGTCTATTTTTCTACGCCGTCGATGCAATGTATCATTGTGACGTCAATATTTATTTATGTGGTTAACGGCAACAGCTCATAAATCCAACGATTTAGCGTGAATTGTTCAGACCAATCAGGTGACAGCATCGATTGTAATCCACTTGGCTCTCCTGCCTTGGCAAGGATGAGCCAGGGGACCAGGCTAATCTTGGGTAAGCATTGTGGCTCAGGGGCTTTTGTTATGAGAATTGAATGAGAAGTGTATCAGTTAATATATAGACAGAATCTTAAACCTGATAAATTTGAAGACCTTTTTGGCTTATTTTGAGTATAACTGGATACAAGAATATGGTTGGCAGATTAAAGAATAGTAATTAAGATATATTTATATGTATATGTATCTATGAGGTAAATGTTTTCCTCAGGTCTTTAAGATACATTAGGCTATAGAATATATATGATCATTTTCCTTGCTATCAACCAGAGGCATAAATAACCAAGATATGAAACTCTTTGAAATCTCGTGGTCCCTAATCTAACTCCCTATTGTTTACAGTTTTCAAATCTCACACTGTTTAAATCACAAAGATCTTTAAAATTTTCAAGGGTAACAAAGTAAAACCTTTTCATTTATATCAACAAATTATTGGGTATGATTTTCTTTATTTAATACAATAACAAAGGGAGAAATCTGTAAAAGTAGTAGGTGACCGGTGGTCAGCCATATCTTTGAGATTTCACCAACTTTCATTCAGTGACCTCTTTAATTTGCCTTGTATGCTACATGTGTATTATTAATCAATGGATATTTTTAAAATTTTCAAATCATACACCTATATTAAATAAAGATAAAATTAATGTAACTTTAAATCAAAATATAAAACCAATTAAAAGTAAAATTAAGAAATAATGCAGGGACTTTCACATATTTTAGCAAATAATAGCAGAGTTGCGAATCTCTGTTATTTATTTCTCTCCTACCACATTGAAAATATTAAGATACATTACAAATATTTGTTATCTCACCAGTGTGATGATATATGAATGTGTAAAAATTACCTATCATGACTCAGAAAGATTTTATATATTTTTTCAATAAAATAAACATTTGTATTTATCGTTTTCTTCTCAGTAAATATCAATGTACATGTATAAGGGTCATCATTAACTTTTCACATTTTCATCTTCTTTTCTAGAACCACTGGACCTATTTCAACCAAACTTGACACATAGTATCCTTGGGTGAAGGAGATTCAAGTTTGTACAAATGAAGTGCCACGCTTTCTTCCAGGGGGAGATACTTAAGAAATAGTGAAAATTGGGTTGGGTCATTTAAAAATATTCTTCTCAAGAACCACTTGGCCAGAAAAGATGAAACTTATGTGAGAGCTTAGGACTAATTGTTAAGTGTTACATGGACCACATAGGAATATATATATATAGATATATAAAAATCTTTAAAAACTTTTCTTCTCAAGAACAGCAAAGTTGTGATTAGTCATATTTATGTAGAACCCTGGGGATGAAGTGGGGCCACAATATGTGATCAAAGTCTTACATGGAAATAGATAAGGATGAAAATCTTCAGTAGAAGAACAGCAGGCCAATAGTAACTCATGTGAGCGCTGTGGCCCATGGGCCTCTTGTGAGTAAAATTACCGGTATGTATAAAATAAATATCAATGTATATAATCTTTAGGTTTTCATTATGGCATTTATTGTGGCCAAAAGGCAGATATCACGGTTTGCCACAAGAGGTGCCCAGAAATCGATTGGTTCAGGAGCACCCAAGGTAATTTTCCTTTACAAAAATTCCATATTGTTGCATTTTAATTTGGAATTCAGCATTACATCCTGTTTCTGGTTTTGGTAAATAACTATACAGTGTCCAAGCAAAAGATATTATTTTTGATATGTTTACATGTCATTTGCTGTCTCATCTCCTTTTAATATGACATTATTTTGCTAAATATACATTTACAACTACATTTTTCTTAAAAACAGTTGACAAACATGCCCTGATTATGCATTTTAAGAGGTTGGAAAAAATGTGAACCTTACTATCTATTTGATATTCAAGAAATCTTCAGGTTTCACGCCCTACATTTTTTTGGGATGAGGTGGGAGAAATTCAAATATGTATGGGGAATACACAGTTAAGATATTGGTGATTTATATTATGGAAAGAAATAATCATTTGATAAAACTTTAGGATACAGCTTTTTTTTCCCAGGAATCTCAAGTCTGTTCTTTGTCTTTTGGTCACCAATATGATTTTAACATTTTAATCATGATATAAATATATATAAATCTGATAAACTGGAAGAAAGATGTAAAATTTGTTTTTAATTGGTGTATATTTTAAGAAAGCTTTAATTTTTAATTTTATTTTTAAGCTCAAACAAATGTCTGGCAATGTTGATAATATTATTTTTGATAGTCTTCAAAATAAAAAAAAATGTGTTTCAAAGAAAACTGCAATTCCTCATTTATTTCAAGTGACACAATTTTCAAATACAGAAAAGGGAAGATGCTATTTTGATGTATTTTTCTTAATTTATGTACATGTATTCTGAATGTCAAGTTATAATTTTGTATTTCTGAATGTTTAATTTTTAGATGTTCAAGAAACAGATCATGGAGAAATTAAACAGAGTATCGAAGATAAAATATGAACCAACATTACTAAACAACAAAATTTTATCATCTGCAGGTAAAGTGATATGTAAAAATCATTTCTTTATTTCAAAGATTTTCTAAACTTTATTAATTATTATAGATATTTTAATTCTGTCTGTTTAAAGTATATGATATTTATGTTAATATTTCAGATTCTAACCATTATTTATATAGAATGAAGGCCATGGATGCATTCTCAAAGTTTGGTAAGTATCCTATAATGAAAGGTAAAAGATAAAATAATTAAATGCTAGAATGAATCACATGTATTTATGATTTTTGAAATAATTTCCATAATCCATGAATACTTTGACCATTCTGATAATCATGCATAACTTGTTCATATTACAAATTGACTAGCAACTTTGTTTGTTTTTATGAACACAAACTATTTTTTATGCTTCAATTCATCCTAAAAGAGGAAATTGATTTAAAAGCTTTACTGATTCTGTTGTCCTATTTTTATGTCTGTAGACGAAACTTTAAAGATAGAAGATAACACATACAAGGGGCGTCACCCAAATACCCGGGTCAGGTGGTATCTGACGGGACTCAAAAAATCCTGCCTTAGTACCTGCCCATTGGAGGTTATTAATGAGTTCAGTGATGCTTATGAGCATGCTCGTCATAGCCCAGAGGTATAATGTAACAAAGTTTCATGCAATATCAATTCTTACATGTAATGCTAATGCTGAAACTAAAACTACAAAATTTGTTTTCCTATTTCAAAATAATGTTGCCTTATTAAAGTATATATTTCATCTATTTATATGAATACATGTATTAAATACATTTGATTATATATATGATAAGGTAGATAAACTGTTAGGATTTTAGTTTTCTACTTTTTATTTAATGTTTGATAATGATTAAGACTTTTCTTTTTCTGAGTCTCATTAGATTATTTCAGTTTGTAACAAGTACATAATTTTAATGTTTTTAGATATTTGGAGAGAGTGAATACGACCATTACATGAAATTATTGAACCAACTTATAGATAAGTATGTGTAATTGTACATAGAACCAACTTATAGATTGGTACATGTATGTGTGATGTTACACTGAAGCAATTTATAGATAGGTACATGTACATGTATGTGTAATTTTACATGGAAGCAACATCAAAATATTTTATCCTTGATTAAAAAAAAATTGTAGGGCTTGTCGGCCAAGTTTCATTCATTGCTTCTGTTGAATTCCTATATTGAGTTGCCTTTTTACATTCAGCTCAGCCACCAATGTAAATCAATTTCACATTTTTATTGATTTTTAGCCTTAAAAAGGGATTTAAATTGAAATCTCTGGAAAAAACTTCGGGAGTGGCTGTGCTAGATTCTAAAGTGTCATTTGACCAAAGCAAGAAGAATAAAATAAAAACTGAAATAGTACAAGAGAGTAAGCATACATCTGTTATTCCTGTGGATCTGAGGTTGCGAACTCGCAGTGGCAGTAGTGGACACTCAAGTTTACTGGACAGTGGTCATTCTAGTCAACCAAGCAGTGAGAGAACGGACAGAGACAGTCCAGAAAAAATAGCTCTTGTTGAACTCAGTACAAATGACAAGGAAAATCTCGTGTGACTTACCTGGTTATTATGAAAGTAGAATCCTGAAATATGTGAGAAAGCTCTCTCAAGAGATAATTTTTTTCATTATTTTTCCCCTTGTATGTTTTTGAAAGATTCCACAGAATTTGTTGACCAAGCTACAAAAGGAGAAACAGTTTTGGAGTGAATGTTAACTGTTTTCGTACTCGGATCTCAAATCCTTCAACAGTTGAATATAACAAATTCTTCAAATTGTTCAGTTAAATGCAAGATGGAATAGAAAGATGACTTTATTATATAGCAGAAAATTTACATTACATTCCCTGCGTGTTCATTTCTTTTAAAATAGTGGTAAATTGTGTGTCTACATGTATGAAGTAAAATGAATGACTGATTTGACACACAGGAATAGTGGATGATTAGAACCATGCACGAATATAATATTATATATATATATATATATATATATATATATATATATATATATATATCCCTGTTACAACATAATGAGTATAATTAGCGATATCTGTCTTTTGTTACTTTGTGAATAATTTATTCATTCAATATGTAATATATGTACAAATTAATTCAAAAAAATGTTTGTAAAACCTTCAAAAAAATTAAAAATGTACATTTAAACAAAACATTTTTGATAAGACGTATTTGATCACAAATAACCACGTGGGTGATGGCATATATTGTTGCCCTGCATTATTATACATGTATATCGTTGGTGACAATATGTCGATGTGAACGGAACTTATTGATCATGTTCATGTTAATGGTAATGTTAACGTATGAGTATATCAGCGCTTGCAACAATATTTGATTAAATGAAACTCAAAGTTTAAAATGAAATATCACCACGCCGAACGTAAACGTCAGAAAATTTACTTTCTGACAGTTTCTCAAAAATACTCCCCTCTACATTTCATACACAGTCTTTGACGCTTTTCCCACTCTACCACTTGACACAATTTGCCAACAGCTGTTCATTTTAGTGTAACATGCGTTCGTCAGTGTTTTTCAATTTTTTTTTACCGCGTTACTCTGCTTCCACAAGCCCCGCAATAGTGAAGCGCTCCAGCTCTTGACCAGCCTCTTACTGATAATCCATTTCCTCTCATGCTGACTATCTTCTAATGCAGGACTCTACCACTCAGAAACCGTTTGTGCAATTTATACACAAATGCACAGCTCCCTTTGGACATATTTCTTGCTTCCTCCACACAGGCACTTGTTTCATATACAGGGCATCCCTACTTATTTTTACCACGTGAACGATGCCCTGTATATGAAACAAGTGTCTGTGTCCGTGCCGTCCTTCAACGTCCTTATTTTATTAGCGGGGGTGTCAGTCCGTTCGTCTGTCTGTAAAGAAAGCGAGTGTGTACAAGGCGAGGACAATCCCCCGCTCTGAGAGAATACTAGTATCTCAATTTTCAAACTTCAAAGTCTTATCTTATTAAGTTTAAATGACGGAAAAGTAAAATCTATTCCATGTTTTAAAAAAATGGAGTCTGAACCTATTCTAAACTGCTAAATGAAAATCGAACATTTCTGGAAAAAAATTACGCTTCAACAAACTCGTTTTTTAATTCACAAAAAAAGACAAGTAGACTTCATAACGTAGTGGTTAATGCGTTCAGTTTTTCGCTTAATCGTGAGCTCTGGAGAGAGTTCGAATCGTGTGAAGCCTTTTTTTCCTTTTTCGCATTCTTTAAGAATATGAGTGAAAAAAAAAATCATTTATCAATAATTTATTCAATAAAATAAATGTGTAAAAGATTATTTTGACAATACTATTTTTGAAGAAAAAAATTAACTTTTCATGGACGTTAAGAATTCAGAAATGTCTTTTATCAGAGCGGAAGATTGTTCTCTTTTCACATTTTCGACTTCTTTTCGAGAACAACTAGGCCATTTTCAACTATAAACTTTCCACAAAGTATCCTTGGGTAAAGGGAATTCAAGTTTGTTCGAATGAAGGGCCACGCCTTCTTCCAAAGGGAGATAATTAGGAATTAGTGAAAAATTAATGGCATCTTTTAAGAATCTTCTCCTCAAAAACCACTGTGTTAAAAAAAAAGAACTTAAGTGGAAGCATCCTCAGGTAGATTCAAATTTGTTCAAATCATGACTCTGAGGGTAGGGTGGTGCCACAATAGGCGATCATAGTTTTACATAGGAATACAAAGGAGAAATCTTTAAAAATCTCAAGAACAGCAAGATCATGATTAGTCATATTTATATGGAAGCATCCTCAGGTAGTGTAGATTCAAGTTCGTTCAAATCATGACACCCCCGGGAGTAGGATGGAGCCACAATGGGCGATCAAAGTTTTACATAAGAAAACCTAGGGAAAAAAATTAATAATCTTCTCAAGAACAGCAAAACCATAATTGATCATATTTATTTGGAAGCATCATCAGGTAGTGCCGGTTTGTTCAAATCATGAACCCCAGGTGTAGGGAGGGGCCACAATGGGTGATCAAAGTTTTATATAGGTGAAACCTTTAAAAATCTTCTCAAGAACAGGAAAGCCATGGTTTAACATAATAAGATAGAAGCATCCTCGGGTAATGTAGATTTAAGTTTTTTTTTCAAATCATGGCCCCACAGGAGTATAGAGAGGGACCAAAAGAGGGGATTAAATTTATTTACGAAGGAAAATAAAGATAAAATTTTTCTTCTCAAGAGAACAGAAAAGTCATGATTAGTAATATTAATTCAGAAACATTCCCAGGTAGTGTAGATTCAAGTTCGTTCAAATCATGCCCTCCCCCCCCCCCCCCCCCCAAAAAAAAAAAACCCTAACCGAACCACTTTTATATTTAAACTTTGTTATACTAAACTGATTTCCTCTTTTTCCTCGTCAAAGTACTCAGGTGAGCGATGTGGCCTATGGGCCTCTTGTTTTGAATAACCCTGGTGTATGGAACGCCAAATTAACATATATTCAAATATTTGAACCTATCTTTAATTAATTGTACCTATCTTCAAATCAATTGTACCTATCTTCAAATGAATTAAAGATAGGTTTAATTCAATTTTACCTATCTTTAATTGATTTGAAGATAGGTGCAATTGATTTGAAGATAGGTACAATTGATTTGAAGATAGGTACAAATGCCATGAATTAAAGATAGGTATAATGGATTTAAAAATAGGTGCAATATTGAGTTGAACCTATCTTTAATTATAAAGACACTGACAATAACAACTACTCCCTATAAAATGCTTTGCACAGTTCCCTCCTTGTTCAAGACGCTGTTAGAGGGAGCTTTCATTATTTTCAATAACAGAAAAAGAATTGAACCTAGGTATAATTGATTTGTACCTATCTTCAAATCCTTTGCGGATATGTTTCAATTGAACCTATCTTTAAATCAATTGTACCTATCTATAAATCAATTGTACCTATCTTCAAATCAATTGTACCTATCTTCAAATGAATTGAAGATAGGTATAATTCAATTGAACCTATATTTAATTGAATTGAAGATAGGTATAATTCTATTGAACCTGTCTTTAATTGAATTGAAGATAGGTGTAATTATTTAGAGATAGGTATAATTATTTACATCTATCTTTAATTCATTTAGACCTATCTTCAATTCATTTAGAGATAGGTTCAATTATTTGAAGATAGGTACAATTATTTGAAGATAGGTTCAAATATTTGAATATATGTTAATTTAGCGTTCCATACTGGTGGAGGGTCCTGTCTGATTAATTAGGTAGTTCTAACAGAGTGGCAGAGGCTTCATATTAGTGCAGAGATTATCAGATTATTACAATCGGTAAGTAGTTAGTACAGAAGATTTAACAGCTGGACTTAGGATTACCGTAACAGCAGGGAGTGAGTGCCGGTGTCATGTGACTTTTCATGGCTTGATTACAAAGAATATAAATATTTGAATCTTGTAGAACAAATCAAAGCATATATATATATATATATGTAAAGAATTTATGTCGGGAAGTTAACCCTCTTCAGTTAGTGCAGTATGTGTAGTGGTTGTGTTCTCCCCCGCCGATTGCCACTACACATGCAGGCTTATGTTGCAGGTACAGCGGTGGTTTTAGATTAAGTGTGATGTGCCACGTGTCTGCATAACTAAGGAACCGTAGAAGACCAGACATGGCGTGTGATGGAAAATCTGTGTTTGTTCTGATGGTGTTTTTGGTCGTTGTATGTAGCAATGATACAGCCAGAGAAGAACTAGGACCCATGGTGACGGACAAAGTAAGTCAGCTTCAGCATGTTCAGTGTAAATCTAAAAAATAAAATAACAATGGTGCTATTTAGTTAGTTTGGTAATCGGATCCTTGTGATCGACATCAACACTAAGGTAGTAATCGTTTAAACTGGTTAGTAAAATACTCGTCTTTTAATTACTGAATCTGCTGACTTGTATAGGTTTACTTTGACATTCGAATGGGCGATGAAGAGATAGGGCGTATGGTGATTGGTTTGTTTGGAGATGTGGTTCCTAAGACTGTCCTCAACTTTAAAACCCTCGCCGAGGGCACCGTGGTTAGTATGGACATATAGTTACGATAATTATCGATAACCCACGCATACATGTATATACCAGTATGTGTACGCTGAAATAAACAAAATGACTGAAATTGTACAAAAATTTTATAAATTCTTCCAACGAAACTAACATGTACATTGTAACATATTTTTTGAGTGTAAAAATTACGATTATTTAATGAAGAGCATGCGGGGCTAGTTGCAAATAGATGGTAAATAAACTTTGGATACACATTTAAAGTGTATTTAAAAGGGATGTATTTTAAAACAAGCTACATAAGGTTTCTATTGGAAGGCTACAGTTCTGCACTCCATAATTAAGTACATGTATGTGACCTTTTTACTCTCATAAAATGCCATTGTTCATTCATTAAAAATCTAACAAGGAAATATTTTATTTTCGAAAGTCATAAAATTTCAGTGACTTTGAATCAGACTGGTAAATAATGTCATTTAAAAAATTTTTCCCCTGGACCTTTATGAAATATTTGCTTTGTTTGTCAAAAGTTGACGACGATATTCCTTAAATTTTAATGTTATATGTAATTTGAGATCAATGAAAAAACAGTATAACCTTAGTATTAATCTTAGGTTCGAGACGGAAAAAGATTAACGTACGAGGGAGTTCGTTTTCATCGTATCATCAAGGACTTCATCGTACAAGGAGGGGATATAACTCAGGGAAACGGATATGGAGGTATACAAACAGCAGAAATGATATAAAAGGAATATATGAATAGATTAATTTAAAAGATCTTTTTAAAATTGATCCTCAATTTATTAATTTTCAGGGAGAAGTATATTTGAAAGTGCAAGATTTCCGGATGAGAATTTCCATCTTGCACATTACGGGGCTGGGTGGGTCAATATGGCACATCACGGTAAAGACACAAACTCCTCACAATTCGCCATTTTTGCCGTCCCGGCTCCATGGTTGGATGGGAAGCACGTGGTTTTTGGAAAGGTTTTGGCAGGAATGGTAAATAGGCATCACTACAGTATATTTAGTCTGGATGTCAATTTATCAAGTATCGTTTTCATGAATGCGTCTAAAATCAAAGTACAAAGTATGATAAAGAGAAATCGCTAAATAATATCTTACATAACTTATCAAAACAAACTTTAGTGCTTTTAAATCACTAACAATGTGGATCAGGTAAATTAATAACAATATTATTTTTGAAGCTCATTGAACCCCCATATGAACAGACATGTATTCAGTAATATTTTCCTCACTTTTTTTTTTTATCGTTTCAGGACATATTTCGGAAGATGGAGAACGTTCGTACAGATAGTAATGACCGCCCCCTTGTGGAGATTACTGTTGCCAGATGTGGATCACTCCCCGTTGATAAACCATTCCGTGTGGATTTAAAACCAAGTCCTGAATGAGGACTACCATATTGAATATGAAGAAAAAGCTCAGCGCCTTTGTCTGCCAAGAAAGAATGATGAGAATGTAGAAAAGGCACACAGAAGTCAGCGGTTTAACAGACACAGAAAACAGTTTATCAAAATATATGGATATAATTGGATACTTCATTTCAGTTAAAAATCAAACATGGATCAGAATTCCGTGCAGTTAAAAGACTGAAAGTCGCGTGCAATTCGATAAAAAATAAAGGTACAATTAAAAACTGAAAGATATTTACTACTTTACGATAGGGAGATTAATAAAAGAAACAAAGTTCTATATCAGCAATGTTTAAGTTTTTACATATACACTTGTACATGCATAATATAGGTAGAGAAAAACAGGTATAGTTCTTTGACAGAAAAAATTGCAGGGGAAACTTTCTGAGCACAAATGACAAAAAACAAGGCTGGACATTTTATATATGTCGGTTCGGATGTATTGACTTCAGAAATCTGCCTCCAAATTTGGACTTCGTTATTAGCTCTACTGGAGCTTATGCGATAGTTAGGTGTCCGTTGTCTCTTAGTCCGTCCGTCTGTCTGTCAGTCCATCTGTTTGTCTGTAAACAATTTTTCAAAATGCTACTCCTCCTAAAGTTTTGGTCCGATTTCAGCATAACTTAGTGCACAAGTAGACTACACTAAGATACATAATTCTATGTATCGGTTTTTGATTTCGGTCAACGATGTTGCCATAGCTACTAAAAATAGAAATTTCTGTGAAATTCTTTCAAAACGCTATTCCTCCTACAGTTTTAGTTCGATTTTAAAATAATGGCATTTTTCATACAAATTGAAAGGCCATTATTTTCACACTGAATTGTGTATGGATTTTTTCGTTTGCCCGATCATAACAAGGATTACTAGGCGGGTGTGACTGGTCGACAGTGGATGCTTACTTCTCCATGGCACCTGATCCCACTTCTGATGTTTTAGAGGTCCGTATTTGCGCTGCACCAATTTGTTTCAATGGTTTCTTCCAGCTTGATTACTGTTCGTTGTCTTCATATTTCATTTGCACGTAGTGTCTTAATTAATGAACAAATTAAAATAATTGAAGTCATTTAAAATTCATGAATAAAAAGATGTGTGGTAATTCACTAAACGTCACGTATATGTCGCACTTGAAAGTACGTCGTATATGATGTCTCGAAATAGCTAGTTTCTAAAGGACAGGACCCACACATAAGTGATTACATCTAAATGTACTCTCCACTCTACCTCGGTAATGAAGAACTCGCAAAAGTCATTTTATAATGCAATGTATGGAGATAACGAAAAGTATACAAGCTCAAAAGTCCATTAAACAATACACATTTTGGAGCAGAGCAAACACGGACCTCTAAAACATCAGAGGTGGAATCAGGTGCCATGGTGAGCATCCCCTGCCGACCGGTCACACCCGCCGTGTGCTCCTTGTCTTGATCGGTAAATAACGGAAAAATCCTTCAACAATTCAGTGTGTAAATAATGGCTTAACAATAAGTATGAAAAACGTCAGTCAGCATTTGATTTAATGATAAATTGTATTTGCTGACAAGATCATTGTATCGACCATAGAACTTAACGAAATGACGCCTTTAAACGAGACTGCTGATATTCTTGTTTCATCAACTTGTTTGTCAACTTACCTCGTTTTAGAAATTGTTCATACGTAGAACATGCTCTTGCGCATGCGCGGATCTAGAGTGGGGGTGGGGATCCGGGGGTTATTAAAAGTATATACTGAAGTTAATTAAAAATGGCATTGGAACACCCCACCCCCACCCCCGAAAGAAAACGTGGACCCCCATCACCACCACGAAACAGTTTTTGGGAATTGATTTTTACTTTCTTTTTTGACTGGACCCCCCGGAAAAAATTCCTGGATCCGTGCCTGTTGCGTATCGAATCAACTGAGAGATATGCAGATGATGAAGGTATATTGCTGCATAAATACAGGAAGTTGACGATTGTAAAGTTGAGGTCATCACATTTATCATAAAGCTTGGTTGTTAGATTACCATTAACGTCTTTTCTAGTAAAGTATTCAAATATGAAACAGATGTGTCAGACTTTGTGGTATCTTTTATTTCAACCTCACTGGGATATATCGTATCGGCATAAGAATGTAAATAACCATTGTTAATTAACAGTACGTCGTCGATATATCTAAATGTCGAGTTGAAGGCCACAACAAGTGTTTTTTTTTTTCTTTTCACGTATAAGATTTTGAACAAATTCTGCTTCATATGAATACAAAAATAGGTCTGCTAATATCGGGGCGCAATTGGTACCCATGGGAATTCCAATAGATTGTTGGAAGACCAGGTCTCCAAACAACACATAGATATTGTCAATCAGAAACTCGAGCATCATTTTAAAATCAACTTCAGAGTACTTGTGTGTACAACCAGAATGTTTTTTAAACAAAATAATTTTGCAAATGACCAATGACAAGGAAAGTAAATTTACGAGTTCCATTTTTGTTGAAAAAGCAGCTGTCAATGATATCAAAAAGCCTGGACTTTAATTTATCGTGGGGAATGGTTGTATATAATGTTGAAAAGTCGTAAGTTTTTATGTTGTTGATTTTGGTAAAATTTTGTGATTTCAAATTTTCCAAACATTCCTTGGAATTTTTAAGTATTCACATCTGATTTACAGCACTTCTCAAATATTTTGTTGACAGTACTCCAATAATAATATTGTTGTACAGTATTCCAGTAATCTACATAAAATATATTCATGCATTAAATTGAGCAAAAATGCACAGGTGAGCATGTGGACAATAGGCGACTTGTGTTAGTGTTTTAATAATAAATTCATTACCAGTCCGATATTTAAAAGTTCTCTTTCAGAAAGAGTTTTTGGAAATATTTTTCTGTTAAAAACAGTTTATGTTTGGAAGTTGATGAATTATTCATGTTGTTGCAAAACAGCAAATAATACTTTTTCAGTGTGTGCAATTTTGATGAAATTGAAAATTATAGATGCCAAAACTACATTTTTGGAAAAAAATCTTCAGAATATAATTGGGGGTAGGGGGCTCTCTAAACCCACACGGATGACCTTGCCCAAATACACATCCCAAATTCATTTGTTTTCCTGTCGTATTTGCCCCAACTTCCCCTCTTTGGAAATTTTCTAGATGGCACTTTTGCAACCTCCCGAAGTTACAAGCAACCTTCCCGAATAACAGCAGTGGTACTAGTTTTACCATGCTCTTTGATTTGATTTTGTTTGTGTTACTAACATGATGGGTTATTTCATACACATGCTGTTTTGTGTTGTTAAGTAGAAACTTGTATCATATTTTAAATGGGTTTATGCACTAGCTGACAAAAGAAGGTTACTCTCTACCATCATGTCATACGCTCACTGTATTTATGAGAGAGGAATGAAGGTAACCTCACTTGTTTTTGCGGATAAACAGACAGACAGACGGACGGACAGAGCAAAAACTATATACCGCCGAATCTTCGATTACGGGGGCATAAAAAATTTGAAAATACATGCCAAAACTATACCTAATTCACATCAAAAGTTTATCTTGCCTTTCTTTTTCCCTCCAGTAGATAATATATATAATATATAAAACTAAAATGCCTATCAATAAACCTTCGCACGATAAACTGATTGTCTGACGTCATGACGTCAGACAGTATTAGATTTAACCAAGGCTTGTTGGTCAAGTCGTTCAATAGAATTCTTGTGATAAACTTCATATTATCTAAACTATTAATTGGCGAGCATGTGGAGTAAAGGAAACATGCTAAACACCCAAACAAGCCAGAGTATTGGAGCCGATGCCATTATTATCACATTATACATTACAGGTTACATAACATTTGGCCATTCTCGAAAATTGCATCATTCATGTCCAGCAAAAACAGAAGGAATGAAGCTGGTCAGGTCAACACTATCAGATAAACTACTGATTGGATGTTTATTTGCAATGCATGCACTATGTCCCTCTACCTTTAGAATTTTTATAAATCTACACATATTCATAACTAGCAGACGTTTGATTTATTCATAGTTTAAAAAAAAATATCAAAGTGAAGGATAAATGTTGAATATTCTTTTGCTTAAATTAATTGCAAAGATATTAGCTCATTTTAAACATGTTTATTATTTTTAATAAGACATTTCTTAATTATCAAAATTGTTCACCAATTGATGTTTAGATTTTTATGTGTTGTAACTTTTTCTTTCAAAAGCACTGGTTATATCTTCCTATTCATTAACAGGCCCGTTGGAATAAATTTCAGAAAATTTCAGTTTCGGGTGGACACAATCAAGGAAAAATTCCTTATCGGGCATAAAAAAAATTATCTAAAGTTAATATTTACATAATTCAGGGGACACAAGCATAAAGTACTTATGTATAAATCCTCGAAATTATTGAGCTCACGGTCCCCCCCCCCCCCCGGTTCCTACGTCCATGAAAAAGAAGAATTTAAAAATAATATAATGTATACAGAATCACGTCTCTGATAGAATAAACGCATGTCCAAGTTTCTGAATTGAACTTTTCTTGTTTCTTAGTGCTAATTCATTTCATGACTCAGAGTCATGTTGGTTACATTGGATTTAACTTTTCTTGATTCTTCGGGTAAAAATAAATTTGCTCAAGTCAGACAAGCTTTTTAGGAAAGCTAATACTTGTTTCTATGTTAAGTTAAGCTTTATTTAAAGTCAGTTTGGTAGTTAAAAGACAACACAAGCACTAATGAGCTTTTGACTGACATAAATGAACATATACATCAACATAAAACATGCATAACAGTGAAACAATAAAATGTACAGCACTACATACATTTACATCACAATAGTAGAGCACAATTGAGTCACAATAAGAAGACATATCAGACAAAGTTAAATACGAGGGGTGATCAAAAAGTTCGCGAACTAATTGAATAACGTCCTTAAAAGAAATAAAATGAGGTTTCAGTGTTCATTATTTTTTAAAGTAGTCCTCTCCGATTTTGATGCATATCTGCCATTGTTCTGCCCATGCGTGATCCAGGCGGTCACGTGACATGCTACGTAGTGGTCTGTTCACAGTTCTAAGCTAAGAGATTTTTCCGAGTCTTATATTTCTTACCATGCAAGTAATTTTTATAACAAGAGCAGACCATCTGTCAGAAATGGCCAAATCTCGGCAATAGGATTGGTGCATAAGGAAATCCCTTCCCGGAATTAGCATGGTGACCATCACAACCCGAGTCCTCTGTCTCGGGAGCGTCCTTTATCCAATGTGGAAAAAGTATGGGCGCCTTCTTTTTTTCATATCTCATATGTTTAAAGTCTAAAGTAAACAATATTTTACAGATTTAATAATTATATTATTACTCAGACTATTTTCAACTATTTTTCTTACTGTAACTTGGCGATCTTTCAAAACAAATTGCTCAACTAAAGACACATCTTTTTATCGGCTTGCTTTCGCTGGTCAGCAGAACAAACATAATTTTTAACCATCTCCCTGCCTTCACTTAAACATTCAATCCAATAAATGATTGAACTTCTGGTAAGTCTTTTGTCTTCATAAACCTTGTACAAATTATCATACTCCACTGCAAAGGAATTTCCGAGATATACGTTAAACTTTACAGCCGTTCGTTGCTCGAGTAGGACTGAGTCAACCATTTTTTGTCACAAGTGACCTACATACTGACGTCATTTTCACATTGTGACGTCACAAACACGGAGCAAAACATTATTTAATACCTGCTATTTATAGAACATGTGTTTGATTTTATGTGTGCCAAATTTCATTCTGATCTGAATTGTGGTTTTTTAAATATAGAGATAGTTTGCGAACTTTTTGATCACCCCTCGTATACATGTATACTACACATGTACAGACACACACACAAAAAGACTACAAGACCTTACCTAGTGGAGCAGGCTGAGCATCCACAGTCCTTGTCGCTCCAGGAAGTTTAGATTTAAACTATAAAAAGTTTGCTTGACATTTAAAATTTTCGGGTAAGGTGCTGCATATCTAAAAGACACTTTGTCATAGGTCAAACTTTTGTGATTTCTAAAATATATGAATATCTAAAATTGTACTTTACACATTCAAAAGCCATACTGTGCATTCTTCTCACTTCTAAAGAAGTAATTTTGCTTTGTGTAGAAAATCTCCAAATCTTCAGAGATGAAACGTAAAGCACGTTCTTGAATCTTTTCATTTTTTTTCTCGTGTTTTTCTTTGAAAGTGCTAAACAAGAGGACAAAAATCTAAATTTGACAGAATATAATAACCATAAAATATTATAGTAATTTTGTTTGGTCTAGTTAAGTTTTAAAACATTTAGTTGTTAGGCAGCTTTTTTGTAAGTATTACTAATATAAACATCAAATGATCATTAAATCAATATCAACCCCCAATAGTTTAACAGTCTCTTCGCACAAAATTACTGCATCGTCATTTCTAAAAATTGGTTTCTTTGAAAATGGTTTGTTATCCAAGGCAATTGCCTGAAATTTAGATGGATTAGCCTGCATACAGTTTTCTTTAAACCATTTCTATATCACTATTTTGACTATGTTTGAACTTTGATCCTTGTCAGTCTGTACAGAGTTAACTAATTTCACTTATGATTATGGGTAGTGACTACTAGTTATTCAAATTATCTATTACAAATTATGAATTAAGCATCAGTTAGCTATTTGAGCATCTGTCTTTATTACCACTCGTTGAAGATAATTGCCACACAAATAGATGTATTTACAGATGCATAGTGCGGGGAGGGGGCTTTAATTCCCCATTTTTTTTCTGAACCTAATTTTTAAATTCAGTATGAAAATGTTCATTGAAAGGCCAGTTGGTTCCGATTTTTAAGCGCTAAGCGCAGCGCAAAGCGCTTTCTGTCATCTTAAATCTACTTCCGTTCGCGATCCAGCGCCACTTAGCAAGTTAGATAACTCCACTGGGTTTTCTAAAAATATGCAACTGGAAATCCCCGATGCTCTTTCGGCTATTTTAGTGTAATACTGCGTTACGTACAGTTCTAATAATAGGAGTCAATTAGTAAGGTAAAGAGTATGCATGTACATTGTACGAAAATCAACGGTTAGTAGATAGGGGCGGTTCTTATCTCTATACATTGTAGTTCATTTAAAATCGTGTCGGCACATACCACTTGTGTACCACGTTGCTAACAATTGCTGCATCTATGGCGCAGATACCTTAAAAACGGTTAATTATATGTCATGTACATATAATGAAGTGATTGAATAAGTACAAATTTTTAAAACTCAGATGGGATTTCAAGAAGTATTTAAAACTCAAACTGGAATTAAGTTATTTAGTAGAAAATTTCGCATAAAATTAATTTACAATGTACCTACACATGTACGTTCTATATAATTTATATCCATAGTAACTAATATTTCTTCTTCTAGACCCTTATTTCAGACAATGTAACTAAAAACAAGTCTTCCTCTTATCACCCTTGCACCATGCAGAGAGCTATCAATGAAGTTGATTTTCGCATCTCAGTGTCAATTAGTAACAGACTGGAATACATTCATGAACTGTCTTTACTTGTGTTGTATTCTATACTTGTAATATGGGTAAAAAAATATGATGTAAATAATTCACAAAGAAAGGCAGTTTGCGGCTGTACGTACACGTAGGGAACGTGGAGGCTGTGTTTTCAACGAATCCACTTACATAGGAAAACTAATTTCTCGGAAATATTGATGACAAATATTGTGCTTTAAAATTGTGTGTGCAGTGCGCAAGATCTGGCGGAAAATGCTAAAACCTTAATATTAAACCTTCTTAGCAATGGACAGGAATAGCGCTGATGAAATATTAAGCATACTTGTGTTAGGAACCTTGGAAGAAATAGTTTAGGTAAAGGTGTGCGTGTGTTGCTGATTTGTCTGCTAAGCGACTTAATGAGGACTAAGTAAAACAGAATAAAACAATGTTGCATACCTTCATAAAGATTTATTCATACTTGAGATTAATATCATGTCTTTTCTTTCTTGGGCTGTTGAATTATCTATCATTGAATTAGCAGAAAAATTACGGGTCGATTATTTTCAGTACTAGTATTCCTTTTTAACACACCAGTGCTGTGGATATTTTTTCCTCTCAACATGTTTTGCGTGGTAGTTAATTTCATACATAAACAAGTAAAGATTGGTGTAAAGTATCAAATATCCGTAAAAAAAAAAATACTGAAGCAATTTAAGTATTTCAACAAGAGTCCCAAAATTACTTTTGGGGTTTTAATGACATATTTTTATTGCGAAGAAGAAAAGTATAAAAATTTTATTTTAAAAAAGTAAAATTTACAAATCAGATACATATATTTTAGATCAACAGAAAAGACTAATTTTTTGATGCAAATACATAATAAATCATGTACATGTATATGAAAATCAGATGTAAAGGATAGCTCTGAATGTGTTATCATCAAACGAAAAAGACAAATATAATATCCTTATAATCAAAATGTATATTTACCAATTATCTCTGACAAAATGACGTAAACTCTACGGGTGCTCATTTAATAGATTTTTTTTCACATGATGATGCCGATATGCTGCACAGCGCGATGAATGTGAAGTGTAAAAAATGTATAATGCACAGCTGTAGCATATTCAAAACAAAATGAAATATATAGTCTAAGTTTTATTTATCATTAATAAATACCGGACGCTCGTAGCGATTGTGTAAATATCTTACACACTCCACTAATGTATTTCTTGTAAAATCCTTTCTATAGATTCGTAAATTTAAAAATCGCTCATGAATATGAAAAAAAAAAATGAGATATACTAAAAAACAATTAAGTGAGAATACTAGTATTCGATATTTTTTAGATCTTTAATTCATAACTTTAATAAAATATGTTAACAATAAGGAAATATATTATCGACGCAATAAAAAGTAACATTTTTATTTTATTGGGAGCACTTTCTAAAATGAATTCACAATCACAAACAGCTATCTTCAATTTGAAATACTCGTGAACACGGAATGAATTATTAAAAATTATCACCAGAACATTTTAACTATCAGTGTTGCACAATAATGAGAGGAATATCAGCGACATTTTCAAGTGTTCAAAATTATTTAAAAATATACATTTTCCAGCAAATGTATAGCTACATTTATAGTCTAAATTTGGTTGGAAGACTCGTCGACCACCCCCCCCCCCCCCACCTCCAATGAATTGCGATTTATACGCAAACCTACCTCTTATAGACTCCTATAAGGCGATGGAGAACAAAAATATTTTTACATGTTCCTTTTTTTTTCGTTTCTTTCTTGTTTTATTAGGTTTGAGAAATACTAAATATCTGTTATTAAATTTTTATATATTGTTTTTTTTTTAAAGAAACGGAGAATCTCGAACCTTCAAATGTTTCCCCCGTCTGGTTTGAAAAGGCGGATATAAGTTTTATTTTAAATTAAGTGAATATGTATCGAAGAACTGTGCTCGCCCCAGCGCGGTTGCACTGTCAACATAATACTTCTTCCAATACAACAGGCAATTTAAATTCAAAATAATTCTGATGAATTTCAAACATTGCTTAGCGCTTCCCAGTACTTTCAGTACTTTGATTTGATACAGTAACTATGTCCAAACATATTTAATGTATTTTAAAATTTTCAATTTTTTCCCATGCTCCCCCTCTCAAATTTGATACTACTTTCTGATTCAAAAACGTGGGAGAATCAGGTTAATTTTTCCCCCGCAATTTTACTAGGTATTGAATAGTTTCACTTATTTCATCACCATTTATCTAAGCTCACACTTGGTAAACACTAATACAGTGTATTATTTAATTGTATTCACTCATTAATTCTGCAGTGTATGAAGGTGTATTAAAGGAAAAATCATGGTCCATCAACATTTAGGAGGAGACTGTGAGTATCATGTTCACAATTTTTAACTTCCTTTGCTAGTTTGAAATATTGTCTTAATAAGATTTTTAAATACTGTAAACGTATTTCAGAATTTTGGTGTTGGGGAGTCGGCGGTTAGGAGTTGTCTGACAAAGAAAAACTGGCTGAATTTTCAAAGATTTGTTCGAAATGTTACTAAATATTTTGTAACAACTCTTTGATTTAGCTCTGATAAAGGATATTCTTGATTTAGGGACAAATTAATTTGATTGGAAGCATTCAATGAGAGAAAATCATTTGAGCCCAAGTCTAAATCAATCTTTACACTACTTAATGTATATTAAATATTTCATTCAGTCCCCAATCTGTAGATCAAAGATAAACAAATTTATGATCATCAGATTTATTTGAACACTCCAATGCACAAAGTATTTGATATTGTCAAACGCCTGGGATTCATTTACGCATGTAAAGCACAGAGGGACGAAGGAAATCCACATCCTGTTTAATTAAGATAAAGTAAACCTCATGGATCACAACACTAACCTGGGTCACATTTTTCTATATGAAAAACTATTTTATTGCCAAATTACTCACATGACTTTGTTTCTTGACATAAAGTTTGTAAATTACTAATGGTGTTGAAGAACTTCTTTCACTATAAATACAAGTACTAGACTAAGTATAAGAAATTGAAGCTCTGAATATTTGGTATGAAATATGAAGATAACGAACAGTATTCAGTCTCGAAAATCCAATGAAACGATACAAATTTGGAGCAGAGCAAACACGCAGCTCAAAATTTAGAGGTGGGATCAGGTGCCATGGAGGAGTGAGCATCCCCTGTCGACCGGTCACACCCCCGTGTGCTCCTCTTCATGATCGGGGGGAAAACGTAGACAGTTCAATATATAAATAATGGCCTAACAATTAGCATGATAAACGCCAGTCAGCATTTGACTCAATGATAGGTTGTATGTGCTGACAAGGTCATTGTATCGACCGTAAAACTCGTGAAAAGATGACTTCAAACGAGACAGTTGATATCCTTATTACATGAACTTGTTTGTCAATAGCTTGACTCGTTTTAGAAATTGTTCATACGTAGAGCATGCTTTTGGGTATCGAATCAAATGAGAGACATAAACCCGATATGCAGGTGTTAAGGATATATTGCTACATAAGTAAGGGAAGTTGACGATTGAAAAGTTGAAGTCATCACGTATATGATTTAAACCTTTATTGTTGACTCACCCTGACTAAAATGATCTGTCTTTAGCATCTTGATTCTACAAACTATAAATATTATAGTATATTGATTTTACTATTATTTTTCATAGCCTTGCTGTTCGATGACGAACATTTCGGAAAAAAATCTATATATAAGATCCTATTACCCAAACTCAGGTCAACTGTAATCCCAGGGCCACAATTTGAACATTTGAATTGAATCTAAATACATGTAACAGGAATGCACGCATTTCATTCGACAAAGTTCTATCCTGATGTTCTAAAAAAGATTTTCCCCTATGTATCCCTGTGCAAAACTTTTGACCCCTTATTGTGTCCAACCGAAATCACTGGACCATAATATGAACTGTCTTTAATACACATGTAAAAGTTTCTGGCACTTGATTCTTAAAAAAAAAAGATTTTTATTTGATCTCGACGTTTTCTAAACTATTTTTAGCTCACTCGAACCAAGGGTTCAAATGAGCTCCTCTGATCAAAACTTGTCCGTTGTCTATCGTCGTCATAATTTTTTTTACATTTTCATCTTCTCCAAAACCAGTAGAACATACTATATCAATCAAAATTAACAAAGAATATTCTTAGGTGAAGGGAATTCAAGTTTGTTCAATGAAGGGACCCCTCCCCCCCTTTCTTGAAGAAATAATCAAGAAAAGGAAAAATTAGGTATTGTTCATTTAAAAATATTTTCTCAAGTATATGTACCACTGGTCCAGAAAATCTTAAATTCTTGTGAAAACTTCATGACACAGTATAAATTCAAGTTTTTTTAATATCATGGCCCCGTGAGGATAGGAGAAGACCACAATAGGGGTCAAAGTTTTAAATGAGAATATTTTGTATATAGAATTTAAAAAAAAAATCTTCTCAACAACAGCAGGACCATGATTGGTCAAATTAATATACAAGCATCTCAGGTAGTGGAGATCCTTTTTTTCAAATTGTATCTGTTGGGGTAGGACGAGGTCACAATAAGGGATCAAAATTTTACAAAAGAATAAAAAATATGGAACAAATTTTGTAAGTTTCTTCTCAAGAACAATAGGACCACGAATAAGCAAACATTCTCGGGAGGTGCCATTTTAAATCTGATCAAATCGTGGCAACTATGGTAGGGTAGGATTGAAAGTTTTACAAAGGAATAAATAGGAGGAAATTCTGATGAGGAACAGTAGGACCATGATAAGCCACATTAGTAAAGATAGAGCATCCTCAGGTCATGCAGATTTAAAGTTCAAATTGTAACCCATGGGATTGGATAGGGCCACAATAAGGATCCAAAGTTTTTCATGGATACATGTACATGTACGTATTGAAAATTAATAAAGAATTTTTTCAAGAGTAGTTTGGCCACATTAAATCATATTAATATGAAATTATTCCAAAGTTGTGGGGCATCAAGTTATTTCAAATTATGAATCCTGGGGCTAGGACGGGGCTTAAATTGGGAATCTGATTTTCCACAATTCATATATACAGTAAAGAACATCGTAAGAAAAACTTAGCTTCAATAGAAACAACGCCATGTCTGTTATTTGGAATTGCAGCATCCCCATGTTGAGTTGATTCAAGTTAGGTTATGTCGTGACCCCTTCGGGCTAGGGGACATAACATATGGTTATTTTTTTAAGGAATTAAAGGTGATAAAATATTTTTAAAATCATAGGAATAACAGCAGGGCCAAAGAAACCTGGGTGAGAGGTATCCATTGGCCTCTTGATTTTTTCCCCTTGAAAGGGTGCTCGATCTTTTGAATCAAAAATCCCCTTCACCAAAATTCTACATTTGGCAAGTTGGTTGAAACCGATTGATTCTTTAGAAGTAAATATATGAAAAGATAAGACGCAGAATGACAGGGAGAAAAGGCAGGCGAATAAACTTCTATCAGAAAAATTAACATTTGCATGAGCTTTCAGTTCAGGTAAGCTAAATTCACTGTCTTCCTTTTCCGTTTCTGTTCACTGTGAGAACATGGTAGTTTTTAAATTACCAACAAATGCAATTTTATTTAAAAAACATGTTTATGTATGTATTTTGTAATGCATGCATCTGTATCATTAGCAATACTGAAATGACTCCACTACAGTCTAAAGTGAATTGAGGGGGGATCCCTGAGGATTTTTTTTTCATGACACCATCTGAGAATTCCTTGTTTAAAGAATTGTGGTGTTTGAGCACTTCAAAGTTATACAGTAGATCTTAGAAAAAATATTTTAATCAAGATTTTTAAATTTTCCTTTAAAGAAATGGTCATAAAATTCAGATATACATGTATTTATAATTCATCGAAATAAATAATAATTATCCGGTGTTTATGCTTCAAATCTGATGCATCTCTCGGGAAATGTTAATGCAATCATCTGATGATATAAATAATACATCGTCAGATAGTGGCAAAACCCCCTGGCACCTTTAACGGTTACTAATGACTTTCGAAATGGTAGACACTCATGTGATTGAGTGTCATTTCAATATTACACTGGGAGAATTGTTGCACCGGATTGTTCACCAGAAACAAGCCCTCAAGAAGAGAAACTGCACGGATCGTTTAATTATCCAGTATTAATTTTGCTTTCTAAAAACTCAAAGTGAGTACATTTAATACATTACTTTTGCAACATCTTACAAGAGTTAAACCAATTTTAATTGAAATAATTACTATTATGTGTAGTAAATGATTGTTAAAATTACCTTTATTACTTGAACAAGGGCTTCATGGACTGGTGGCATAAAATTAAAACCACTTGATGTACATCAGTGAATTTTTGTCCCCCGCTTTTACTGAAAGTGGGGGATATTAATTTGGGTCTGTCTGTCCGTCCGTCCGTCTCTACGTCCGTCTGTATTTCTGTCTGTCTGTAACGCTTTCGTTTCCGCGCGATATCTCGAGAACCGTTTGAGCTTTCGCAATGAAATTTTGCATAGTAACTCCCTATGGCCTAAAGAAGAACCCTATTGATTTTGAGGTCAAAAGGTCAAAGGTCATAAATTCATAAATTCTGTCTGTTTTAACACTTTCGTTTCCACGCGATATCTCGAGAATCCTTTGAGCTTTTGCAATGAAATTTTTATTTTTTTTTATTTTTTATTTTTTTTATTCACACAACATACATAACATTATATACATACATCAAGTTTCAGAAGCAGAAGTGTGTTTTTATTTTATGAGAGAGAGAGAGAGAGAGAGAGAGAGAGAGAGAGAGAGAGAGAGAGATTTTACATAACAACTCCCTGTGGCCTAAGGAAGACCTCTATTGATTTTGAGCTCAAAAGATCAGAGTTCAAAGTCGTAAATTTATACATTCCGTCTGTGTGTAACACTTGTGTTTCCGGGCGATATCTCAAGAAGCTGTTGAGCTTTTGCAATGAAATTTTATACCATAACTCCCTAGGGCCTCCCTCACCCCTCTTAAAGTGTCCCGCCCCGTTTTTTAGTTATTATTCATTTACATGTATTGTTTTAAGAGTTGCATGGCACTATTTTTAGGACAGGGGCTTGTGGAGAGTTATTACGTATAATACAGGTTGTCGGCGGACATTATATTCTTATTACATCTATTAGAACTGTTTAGTAAAGGTTAAATTAGACACCATGTATTGATTAAAATTTTGACAATATCAAACGTCAATATAAACATTATATGTGAGTTAATGTTTGCATTTAATTTCCTATATAATCAAGTACCTCCGTGGTCTAGTGGTAAGTTGGTCGTTTAGCAAGCGAGAGACCCGGGTTCAATCCCCGGACGATTCTCTCCCTCTCTTCTTTTTTGGATTTACTAATTGATACTATTCAATATGTGAAATGAAAAACTTATGATGTCTGGTGTGTACAAACTCATAAAATCATTATTACAGTGTGATAAATATTCTGTATATTAAAAATAATCTTCTATACACATATTAAAGAATAAGCAATGAAATCTTTATATCCATATTGGCATTTTTTAAAATTTGCTTCAATATACATGTATACATTTAATAATTCTACAAATACAGGGGGCAGTTTGACCCCCCCCCCTCCGAACTGCGCATGCTCTTCTTTTTTCCCTAAGCGGGGGACACAATTTCTCTGAATTAGCTTGTTTGATATTAGCATTTGTTGTAGAATTTATACATTCATTCACTCGAGCAGTGACATAGTTCTACTTTTTTTGTGTCGCCTGCAGTGCAGAGCCCAGTCATATTTCCAAAAAACGACCAATGGCCGATGTATTTTGAGGCAAAAATTAAATTCTTCGGGCTATATTTGTCTTGCTCGATTTTGGCCTCTTTTTTCGTCGGCCCACCAATTTTGAATCCGTCGGACCCAGTTATAAGTTTTCTACGTCGGTTGCCATTTCTTCAATTGAAGCAGTCATTGAATAGTCCGTCGAGCAACCCTCGATCATCGTCCGACCATCCGAATTTAAGACAGTTTATTAAGTCGATCGTCGGTCGGTAGACATTTAGGTATTAGGTTTTGGTAAATGTTGGCCGATGATTAAAATCAAACTGCGGCTCAGCGCTCCATGATTGGGGGACGATTGACCTACTTATAAATATTTAGACTTTTGAAGTCATCGGTGTTTGTAGGAATTAATGCGACTGCTCCGAGTCGTCCGATACTAGTGTCGGCCGATCAGGTTTTTCAGCCGACGATACGAGAAAAATTTGGTCGCCCGACCATCGGCTTAAATGTGACCTAGGTATTAGGGATCACTTTACCCGGCGTATATCTGTCCGTTTGTCTGTCACACTCAGTATATCTTGAGAACTGTAAAAGTAGTGGATTTGATATTTTGTATATTTATTGCTTAATACTTTGTTGTTGTTTTTTTGTGTAAAATACAATAGTTACCGACCTCGTGACCTTTGAACTTGACCTTTAACCTACTTTTTAAAATATTTTATTGTGCCGATATACAGCATATTTTTGACATGATTTAAGAGGTAAATTTGTGCTATTTAGCATGTGCACTGTTTGAGATATAATATCATGAAAATCACCAGGGTTACAATACACTTGACCATGACCTACTCTGCAGAAAATACTCCGGACGGTTTATTAACTCGGGTCTCTTTTGATTTTATTTTTTGCATTTATATTTAACGTTTATGAACTCATGACACTGTACTTTGAAACCTTATGCAATCAAGTAACCACACAAACTGAAATTTAAATACTATGAAAATACCTCGTGATCGGTATACCCAAAGGGTCGTTTTAGACTGATACTGCAGTAAAGAAAGACTGTAAATCCCTTCTGGAGTATAATTTGATAAATACGTATTTATTATGTTTTAAATTGAAAAATAAATATTTCTTATATGTTGTTTCAATTTCATTATTCACTCAGTAGCTTTGAAGGATAGTGAATCATATTTCAGTTTGATTTTAATCAACATAGAGTGTCAGATTTTATATAATAAATGCTATATATTTGTTGAAATTTCTTTCTAAATGTTATTATAAATCATAATAATGCTAGTAGCAAATAAATAACTGACCCCCCCCCCCCCCTTTCGATTTATTGTCCTTTTATGATTCAATAAAACAGGCGACACATGTTTTCCCTGGAACACTCAAGTTTTTTTTTTTTTATTAAAATGATGCCGGAAAGGGGTGGATCTTTTTGCCGCAATTTATACTTTGGAAAAAACTCGCATTAGTTTTTAAAATGATTGAACAGGTCGGGAATTGAAAAAAAAAAGTTCATATTACCAATTTTAATTAAATGGCATAATTTTAAGATTCAGAGACAGGAGAGACACATTTGATGTCGAGTCGGGTTCATTTCTTCTGATCAGTCATCCAACGTGTATTCAAAGTTATTTTGACTCACATATAAAAAGCTAAATAAATATCATACCTATAACGTTATCTTTACAAGTTATATGAAGAATTTTCCTAGCCAATAAATTGATAAAAATGTTCGAGAACTATCTCTATATTTACAAAACCACAATTCAGATCAGAATGGAATTTGGCACACATATAATCATACACACGTTCTATAAATAGCAGGTGATATGTAATGTTTTGTTCCATGTTTGTGACGTCACAATGTAAAAATGTCGTCAATATGTAGATGACCTGTGACAAAAAAAAATGGTTTACTCAGTCACGTACTCGATCAACAAACGGCTGTAAAGTTTAACGTATATCTTGAAATTTCTTTGCAGTTGCATATAATAATTTCTACAAGGTTTATGAAGACGAAAGACTTGCCAGAAGTTCAATCATTAATTGGATTATTTGTTTTAGTGAAGGAAGGGAGATGGTTAAAAATGATGTTTGTTCTCTTGCCCAGTGAAAGCAAGCTCTGGAGGAAATGTGTCCTTAGTTGAGCAATTTGTTTTGAAAGATCGCCAAGTTACAGTTAAAAAAAATAGTTGAATATTTTAACAATAATATAATTATCAAATCCCTAAAATATCGCTTACTTTACACTTTAAACATATCAGATATGATAAAAAGAAGGCGCCCATATTTTATCCACATTGGATAAACAACGCACCCAAGACAGAGGACTCGGGTTGTGATTGTCACCATGCTCATTCTGGGAAAGAATTTCCTTATCCACCCATCCTATTGCCGAGATTTGCCCATTTCTGACAAATAAACTTTTCTAGTTATAAAAAATACCAAGTAACTTGCATGGTTAGAAATATAAGACTGGGAAAAATATTTTAACATCTGTGAACAGAACGCTACGGAGCATGTCACGTGACCGCCTGGATCACGCGATTCGCGCATGGGCAGAACGGTGACAGGTGTGCATTAAAATCGGAGAGAACTATTTTAAAAAAAATAATGAACACTGAAGCCTAATTTTATTTCTTGTATGGAAATAATTCAATTAGATTGCGAACTTTTTGATCACCCCTCGTATATTTATTTGTATGTAAAATATTTTTTCATTGATAATCCATTATTAATACAATGTATACGTGTATATAAATATATTGAAATACCAGAGCTATTCGTTAGACATTTTGTGAGATAAGTTTCAAAGACTTAACTAAAACAAAGCTTAGTTATCACTTCGCTCATGGAAGGGATGTAAGGTCGGTGGTATGAGTGTGGGATTGGTTAGTGAGAACCCTTGTACTTATAAGATCACCAAACTCTGTTTAGGTCAACCCCTATTATCTTCCAAGCTTATTGGTGAATTATTTCTCAGGAAATTGGTAACTACAACTCAAATGTTATGTGCAAGTTACCAAAAAATAAATAAATAAATAAATAAACAAATGAGTTAACTTGAATGATGGTTTACAAACTATATTCTAAGAATATTTGCTTAAACATCCACATATACAGGCATATTACCGATTCTATACCCTTTCTGCAAATTGTTGTGCGCAGGAATGACTACGTTTAACTTTCACTTCTACATAAGCATTTCCAAATACAACAAAATCTCAGAAAAAGTCGAAAGGAGTAATCTTTCTTTTAGATGACCTGCTTCAGCTGATTCCGTACCTTAATCTTCATAGGTTTTCCTTGCAGCTTTCTTTTTGACGTCAAATCTGTACACTCTTCCGAAAAGAACAATCATGAGTGCGTGCTGATCGCGCTCTCGTCCCTAGAACAATTAAAGAAACGAATGCCCCAGGGCTAGCAATAATGCATATATATATATATATATATATATATATATATATATATATATATATATATATATATATATATATATATATCTATCTATCTATCTATCTATCTATCTATCTATCTATCTATCTATCTATATATATATATATATATATATATATATATATATATATATATATATATATATATATATATATATATATATATATATATATATATATATATATATATATATATATATATTTACAAAATTGCAATTCCTTCCTTGCAGAACAAAATGGTTCTTCAGCGACAGAGTGTTTCCCTTGTTGCAGCAATCTTCTATGCCATGAATGTAATTAGGAGCTTTGTAAACGCCCAGATTAATATGACCGACCTGATGAATAACTACATCAATGTCTGTGGTCCTGGATACACATGTTATGATTGGCACAGCACTTATCGCCTGAGAGGTGACCACAAAAAATCAAATCTATGTCCAAGGTGTTCCTGCATGGACAGCTGTTTTCAAGAACGAACCTGTTGTCCTGATAAGTATTTTAACAAACCTTATTCTGTCTACAAATCAATGACTATCAATTATCCAGCATCCTTAACAGAACAGAATGTAATACCTTCGTCATATGCTGTGGTTAATTCCTGTCCCCAAAACAGCAATTTAGTAGAGAGGTATGAATGTGAAAAGGAGGCTTCACCCAGAGAAATCTTAACTAGACCACCCGTTACCTCTACCAAGAGTAATGTATCGTACGTAAATCGCCCATGTGCCTACTGCCATTTCGAAAAAAACGAAGACTTGCATGAATGGAGTTTAACTACTGACAATAAATGCGCCGACAAAGGGAGGATTTTTTATCTGTCTTCATATGAAGAAATCTTTGCTTATGCAAAGAATGCATCTTGTGTGTTATTGTATGTACCTGATTTCACACTATCGATTCAAGAGGAGGTACTTTCTTCCAAAGATTATAGGAGTCGATGTAACGTCTCTAAAACTTGGAGGAATAGAAACCACAACATTCAGAAGGCTTGTGAATCTACGTATGACCTTCAATACAGAACGTATTCTAATATTTTTTGTGCCATGTGTAATCCAATTCATTCAGATGGAAATAAATCTTCAAAAATATCTTCATGTAATGTGACGGGGGAATGACTGGATTATGAAGAGGACTTGGAGTTGGCCTGCAGAGAAAATCCTGTGATTGAAATGACCCATCCTTACCGAAATGTTTTCTGTCTCTTCTGCAACAAAAGAAACCTTAACAGCACTGAAGGTGATAAATGCTACATCTTCAATGATATTAAAGTACAAGCTTTTGAATTCGTCTCCAAAACGTTCGAGTACAAGTTCGAGAAGATAGTTTTACGGGAAGACTCCATACATGAAGATATATTAAAACACACAGAAACAAATTATACTACCGAATCGTATATTCCAGGAATAATGACGATCCTCGATAAACATATTAACATCTCAAATTTACTGATGAAACGGTTGTCTCTCTTTCCCGAGGCCATATGTGACAAAAGACGTTTACCACTTCTTGCAAGAAATCAAACTAAGGATGACTGTCAGTGTCATCCTTCGTGTATGCTGGAAGAGCCTTGTAAATGCTGTTTGGATACTGCGCTGATGTGGCCCATCAAATGTATCCCTGACAGCATCAACACAAAAAGAAATCCTAAAAAGATCACAGTTATCAGTGGTTGTCACAGGAACGACAACATGTTTGATGGTTCGGAGTATTATGCAGCCATACGACGCCTCTGTGAAAATAGTGTTGGTCGATTTGATATGTTTCCAGTTTCTTCTGGAAAATTATCATATAGAAATATTTACTGTTACCTCTGCAACAACAAATTTGAAGTCACAGAGAAAAGTCTGAACTTTTCATCTCAGTACAAAGCTTGGGAGGTTAACATCCTGTGTCAGAGAGAGCTGAACATTTATTATGCTGCAAGTTTCATCGACCTGATATCAAATGCGCTTTCACAAAACTGCTCGCTAGTGTTCAATACAGGCGATTCATTTCAATGTCCTAGAATATTCAAAGACGGATATACTCGCTGTAACGTCACAAACAAACTTTATACATTTGACACCGATGTACAATGGGCATGTGAAAATTCTCATTACAGTGAATATATGAACACAGACTTTTGCCAACATTGCAATCCAAGAGCTCCAGTCGATATGGATCTTATTTATGACACATGTGAAAACAATAGCATTAATTATAGTCCATATTATCAGGAAGCATGCTCACTGTTTCCAGATGCTGGTTTTACATTTAACCATCCATATGAACCCAGGTATAAGAACAGATTCTGTGAATCATGCTATAAACCCTGTGCCCCAGATTGCTTGATTCAACAGAGACGCCATTACTTGTGTACATTGGATCCAGGGTCAAATGTTGTCCGACCTCCGCTTCTTCGGAATTTGTTCAAATTTCACGGATTTCAAACTTCTTTAAATGAAGGGGTAAGTCATAAGGTGTGAATTAAGCAGGCATTGTCAAAGTTTAACTACAATGTGTTGTTTTACAAACTTTCATAGTTAAGAAATTCCATAAAAGTAATTCTCAAGGAGTTAATTTTTTATGTACTGAGCATGATTAAAAAAAACTAAGGAAAAAATAAAGATAAATGAATTAAACAAATCTTGAGAAAAAGTAGAGAGAAGAGAAAACCCCGATATCTTTGAATTGATTCTAGAGTGAACTTAACCGAAAATCCTCCATGGTAAGTGTAATATTCCGTATGTAATAATATTCGGTTCGGAATAGAGCTTTATTCTTATTTTTTCCTTCTGTACAGTTTAGGTCACGCATAGTATGTATATATATGTAGTCTATATCTATGCAAAATTGGTCACTAATCTGACTTCGGAAAGGACCTAATTCAGAACGGCTCACGCCTGCTTCAAAAACTTTACATATTATCATCTAGAAAATATAGGTCACATACAGAATTCAATGCAACACTGCCTAAATAATCCCCAATCTTCATTGCCTAGTATATTATGTCTATCTTTGCAAAAAAAGGAGGGCCTAAGCCTCCCCTACCCCCCCCCCTCCCCTAGTTCCGACGCCTGTGGGAATTATACTAGAACGTCATGCACAGCATCAGATGAATGAGATGGCATCATACATTTTTGGAAAAAAAATGTTCCAAGGAAAAATGTATGTGGAAATACCCAAAATTTTAAATGAAACTTAACTCATCCAGAAAATAGGGGTTACATCCAACATCTAAAGCATAATAAAAATATTGCGTCTCGAGTTGCAAAATCCTTAATACCATTTTTCAAAGTAGAAATTATATTCACTTGAGATTATATATGATCCAAAGAAATCATCTTGATAACATATCCAAAAAGTATAAATCACATGCAGAACCCATCGTTATTGATAAAATGCATCCTCAATGGTCCTCTCCATGTAAGATCAACATTAACAGCCACCTGGAAATAAATGTACATAAAACGTGATCTGATCAAAGTCACTTGTAGTATGGAAAGCTGTGTAATTACACATACCTTTTTTGAGGGAACAGGAATACAAAAACTTATTGTGTTCCAGAACCTGCAGGTATAATAATAAAAAAAGAAGCCAAAAGAAATCAAAGAGTATATCTGAATTATTCGAATATCAATTCCCGGAAATCCAAAATTTGAAATCGGTAATCAACGATACTCACAAATCTCCTCTAGGTTACCTTGTGTGTGTTTTATGAAAGCGAAAAAAATTAGACAGGGCTTTTTTTAAGTCTAATTTTACATATGACCGTTATTACTTTATACGTACCAGTTTACTAATGATGTTATTTTATTTTTCCTAGGTGATGCATAGTGATCAGTTTAGTTGTTATCCTGGCAGGAACATTGTAGACGAAAAATGCATCGTTTTCTTCAAAACCGCAACGAGAATAGTATACACACTTAATTTTGAGGTGGATGTTAACATTAAATCAACGGAAACCATAAACAACTTCAATCTGAATCAAACAATAGAAAATGTCTTTTCTGAAATACAAAGACACTTAAACCAAATTCTTTTCCATGGGATCAAGAAATACTTTGTTCTTCCACTAATTACACTTGCAGAATTGAAGCAATGGCATAATACCTTCAATTTCAAAACCCATATTTACATAAACTTACAAGCATATGGTTATTTTGACCGTTCTGTAATTGAAGTCGCTTTATTCAATTTTCCTTCTTCACTTCTTTATACTACTTGGGTAGAGGTTGGGGAGATAGGAAACAATTTGACATCTTTTTCAAACCTTTCAGTAAAGGTAGAGGGCTTACAACACGCACCACCATACATAGTAGACAAATGGCGTTATCCTTTTCCTTCCGCCTACTCTGGTTACCTGGACTCTCTAAACAGGTCCATACTCCAGTCACCGGTAGAAAACAACCACGTGAGCTCTTTACTTTTTTGTAAACAAAACATTTATGATAAGGATGAGTTTACAATTGATTATAAAACTCTTGAAATTATCTTAAAGAAGACTCAACAGCGTTTCCAGATAGGACAATTTGTTTTTTCTTTGAAAGGAAAAATTCATATTTGCCAGGAAGATATTCAAAAGGAAACATTGTCTTCACCAGAATCGGATTTACCTCTTCAGATATTTACTTTAACGTGCACAGGCATAAGTTTAGTATGTTTACTGATTACATTTATAACGTACTGTTTATTCAAAACATTACTGACGATACCTGGATTAAATCTAATGAGTCTTGTACTCTCCTTGTTTTGTGCTCAACTCCTGTTTCTCTTTTCTAATAATCAAGACGACCGTATTGCATGTGAAATTGTTGGAGTTCTCCTCCATTACTTCTGGTTGTGCACTTGCTCCTGTCTGTTTATCTGTTGTTTCCACATGTACAGAGTGTTCAGTAGTCAGAATCTGGTGCGATCAGGGGTTAGCTTCACCATCAGCACTTTTTATCGCTATATCGCATTTTCTTACTTATCACCTTTAGTCGTCGTTTGTACAAACGTTGTAGTGATGTTTGCAGTAAACGGGACGCTTGGGTATGGAGTAGAAATATGTTTTGTAGAGAATGTTATATCAAATATGGTATCATTTGTTGCACCCCTTGCTCTCACTTGCTTTATCAATTGTTTCTTTTTCTTTAATACCGTTCGAGGAATTTCTTCATCAAGTAAAATGAGAAAAGATAAAATTTCAGAGGTGAAAACATTCGCAAAGCTGTTTTCCATCACAGGTCTGGTTTGGTTAGTGCAGATTCTCGACGCCTTTGTCACATGGTTTGTTCTTTCTTATATGGCGACTGCTTTAATTTGTCTTCAAGGTTGTTTTATTTTTCTTAGCTTTTGTTGCTCAAAAGCAACAAAACGTTTGTGGAAAGAGAGCAGTTTTTCAAGATTATCGAAAACAGATTCCACAACACTTACAACTGTAGAGAAAAAAACAATACCGCGCGAAAAGGACACAAGAAATGTGAGACATGCAATGGACTATCCGATCGTTGTAAATGCTAAAAAATATATACACACAGATGCAGATTCGCATATGAACTAAATATTTCCTTCAAAATTAAATGTTCAGACCACAGAAGGCAATATTTATTTTTGACGTTATTCTGAAACATACCTGTGTTTGAAAGAAACGCTTAAGATCGGAAAAATGTAAACTTGAGACAGTCCAATTCAAACTTCAGAACAGTTGTATTTTTCATTTAGTTGAAATCGTTTGCATTAAAAACCCTATAGCGAAAAAAATTCAACTTAATTAACTAGATTATGAAGTGTCATAGGATAAAAGTACATCATTTGTACTTTGTTTTATTTCATTCACTTGCACAACGTATTAAGACATTGTTTAATCAAAATTGTTTCATTAATATATAATGTATACGAGGGTTGTCCGGTAAAATCGTGGACAAAGCGTTTTTCTCGAAAATTAATGGGCGCACTTAACTGAAATTTTCAGCAAATGTTTATTCATCATATTTAAGTGCATCTTAATTTTTTTGATAAAATATAGGCAAAAATAAAGATTTTATTATGCTTGAATGTGCACAGGGTACGGTCCTACGGCGCACGATAAAAAAACCAGGGTTTCATTAGCGAATACACGAGTATTATTTCGAAATAAAAGTATTAAATAGATAATGTTGGGGTAAAAATTATCCTACTTTTAATCCACTATCTATTATTTCGTCTTTTGTAAAATATCAAGGCATTTGCTTAATTTTTGGCAGTTTACCGAGCATTTGAAATGGGAAAGTGGTAAACGCAACACACGAAAAATGGCGACTTTTGGTGACGTTACGGCGCACCGGAGAGCAGTTCAGTTTGGTTTAGATGAAGTAATGACACCCCAAGAAACTTTAAATGACTACAGAAGAAAAGAAAGAAATATCACTAGATCTTTAGTATACAAGTGAAATGGAAGTTTTCTAAGCGGAAGCTTTTTGATCGGGTCCCCGGGTAGAACAAAACATACGGACAAACAGTTACTGGCATAGCAAAAGACGCTGTCACTGTAGACCGCCGATATAAGATAGCCTATTTAGTTGAATGATAGTGAGAGTATTGTCCATAACTTACTAATAAATATGCAGAAGGTCCCATGTGTGTGCGAGATTGGTTCCTCGACTGTTTATGGAGGAAAATAGGGAAAATCAAGTATGTGCATCAATGAAATCCCCGAATTTAAGTGGGGCTTATCCAACTTTTATTTAGCAAAGAGAAAACATGACGCTGCTTTAGACACTTTGGCGTTATCATCCGTGCGCCGTAAGGCGATACCACACATAACATAAAGTCTCATTATTTGTTTATTTGAGCAGATATCTATTTGAAATTTGCCATGTATATTGACAAAAAATGTACTAAAAAGTAGTGAAAGTTTTAGAACGCAGTGATGATTGTTTTTCACTTTAGACAACTTGTCCACGATTTTACCGGACAACCCTCGTATGTTCAATAAATTTAATCATATTTTGTTAAAAAGAGGATACAAATAAAATACCTGTATTGGGCTATCTTTAGAAGAATGTTTGCTTTGCTCTCTCCCGATTTAAGGATACAAAAATGGTTAGGTATACAGGGAAAGTTATTTTTTAATCTAGGCCAGTATAGATACTTGCGAATATGAAATTGACGAAGTAGTTGAAGGGATCTGAAAATTCCGAAATGATTAAGAAGTACAATCTTTTCTTGGAGGTTTAAAGGAAATCTTTGAGTCGGGCAATTTTTTAATTAGTAGAAAGAAAGAGTAAAAACAATGTCTGTAAGATGGCCTTGGGTACATGTTTCTGAACGAACGAAACCTATATGAAGCTTATTTGTACTGAACACTTCAAGATTTCACTTCAAACTCCAACAAGCGAGATCGCTTCCTTTTCTAAGATGATACGGTGATTTAAGAGAGATATGTGTCATTTTGAGCATAGGTGAAAGACATCTCAGTATTGGAGGCTTTCATGTCGCTCTTTGATTTTAAAATATTGATTAATGAATGCTATAGTGTTGGAAATAACATAAATATTCAAATTCAAGGTAAAAACAAAAGAAGTACACGTTGTTAAACGAAACTAATGTTTTTTTATGAACAAAGTTGTATTAAAATTAAGATGTTCAGCTTATCATTTATGGTTATAAAGAATTGTTTAAAGAATGCAACTTTTGCAATAAGAAATCAACTCTGTACTCTAACAAAAAAGTTCTATGTTAGCCTCTCATCTTATCGCAGTAAATCTTAACAAATACTTCACATTATAATGGAACAAGAGGAAATGTGGTCAGTCGTAAATCTTAACAAAGACTTCACATTATTATGGAAAAAGAAGCAAAAAGGGTAAGCCGTAAATCTTAACGAAGACTTCACATTATTATGGATCAAGAAGCAGAGAGGTCAGCCGTAAATCTTAACAAAAACTTCACATTATTATGGAACAAGAAGCAAAGAGGTCAGCCGTTAATCTTAACAAAGACTTCAAATTATTATGGAACAAGAAGCAGAGAGGTCAGCCGTAAATCTTAACAAAAACTTCACATTATTATGGAACAAGAAGCAAAGAGGTCAGCCGTTAATCTTAACAAAGACTTCAAATTATTATGGAACAAGAAGCAGAGAGGTCAGCCGTAAATCTTAACAAAGACTTCACATTATCATGGAACAAGAAGCAGAGAGGTCACCCGTATATCTTAACAAAGACTTTACATTATTATGGAACAAGAGGCAATGTGGTCAGAGGTAAATCTTAACAAAGACTTCACTTTATTATGGAACAAGAGGCAGTGTGGTCAGCCGTAAATCTTAACAAAGACTTCACATTATTATGGAACAAGAGGCAGAGGGGTCGCCCGTATATCTTAACAAAGACTTTACATTATTATGGAACAAGATTCAATGTGGTCAGCCGTAAATCTTAACACAGACTTCACTTTAATATACGCAGTGGTTAGAGCATCTGCTCTAGAGTCGCGGCATAAGGAGTATATCTTTACGTCGCGGTTTCGAATCCCACTGTGGGACGTGGAGACCGGTCCTTCGGATGAGACCGTATAAACCGAGATCCCGTGTCGCAGTAGGTGCTGGCACGAAAAAGATCCCTCACTGCTCAATGGCCGTAAGTGCCGAGTATAGGACAAAATTTGCAGCTCTCCACCGGCAAGTGGTGGCGTCTCCATATGAGTGAAAAATTCTCGAGAGGGACGTTAAACAATATACAAACAAAACAAACAAAAACACTTTATTATAGAGCAAGAGGCAATGCGGTCAGCCTTAAATCTTAACAAAGACTTCACATTATTATGGAACAAGAAGCAGAGAGGTCAGCCGTAAATCTTAACAAAGACTTCACATTATTATGGAACAAGAAGTAAAGAGGTCAGCCGTAGATCTTAAAAAAGACTTCACATTATTATGGTACAAGAGGCAATGTGGTAAGAGGTAAATCTTAACAAAGACTTCACATTATAATGGAACAAGAGGCAATGTGGTCAGCCTTAAATTTTAACAAAGACTTCACCTTAATATGGAACAAGAGGCAGAGGGGTCACCCGTATATCTTAACAAAGACTTTACATTATTATGGAACAAGAGGCAATGTGGTCAGTCGTAAATCTTTACACAGACTTCACTTTATTATAGAACAAGAGGCAATGTGGTCAGCCTTAAATCTTAACAAAGACTTCACATTATTATGGAACAAGAAGCATAGAGGTCAGCCGTTAATCTTAACAAAGACTTCACATTATTATGGAACAAGAAGCATAGAGATCAGTCGTAAATCTTAACACAGACTTCACATTATTAAGGAACAAGAGGCAGAGTGGTCACCCGTAAATCTTAACAAAGACTTCACATTACTAGAATTATGGAACAAGAGGCAGAGAGGTCAGCCGTAAATTTAAACAAAGACTTCCAATCATTATGGAACAAGAAGCAGAGAGGTCAGCCGTAAATCTTAACAAATACTTCACATTATTATGGTACAAGAGGCAATGTGGTCAGCCTTAAATCTTAACAAAGACTTCACTTTATTATGGAACAAGATTCAATGATCTTAAAAAGGACTTTACATTATTATGAAACAAGAGGCAATGTGGTCAGCCGTAAATCTTAACAAAGACTTCACTTTATAATGGAACAAGAAGCAAAGATGATACCCGTAAATTTTAACAAAGACTTCACATTATTAAGGAACAAGAGGCAATGTGATCAGTCTTAAATCTTAACAAAGACTTCACTTTATTATGGAACAAGATTCAATGATCTTAAAAAGGACTTTACATTATTATGAAACAAGAGGCAATGTGGTCAGCCGTAAATCTGAACACAAACTATAAATTATTATGGAACAAGAAGCAGAGTGGTCACCCGTAAATTTTAACAAAGACTTCACATTATTATGGAACAAGAGGCAGAGTGGTCACCCGTAAATCTTAACAAAGACTTCACATTATTAGTATTATGGAACAAGAGGCAGAGAGGTCACCCGTAAATCTAAACAAAGACTTAATATTATTATGGAACAAGAGACAATGTGGTCAGCCGTAAATCTTAACAAATACTTCACATTATTATGGAACAAGGGGCAATGTGGTCAGCCGTTAGAGAGCGATGAATCTGTAAGCACTCGTACTTGTTTAAGGTCAGACAACACGTTCCTCAAAAATATATAGCTTTTCCCAATTTTTTGTGATTGAAATATTGCTACTTTAAGAAGTTCCCTCACAAGAAATTGGAGTACATTACCAGGCAAGATTCCGGAGGATGGTATTTCCAATATAATCCTATACAAGAGATCACTTGAACCGCTGATATCACTATTTTTGGTCTATTTATTTTTCAGACATTTTGAAAATAGTTTAGAAATCAAAATATAATGACAATTATAAATTTTTTTGGTATATATTACAAAGGACTGCAAAAACAGATATTTGAGGAACGTATCGTCTGCACCTTAATACAAGTTATTACAAATAACCCCAATCCCTATTAGTTTATAACTTTTAGTACCGACAACAAAGAATGTATGTTACTGGGTAGTGTGTGATAATTGATTGAACATAGATTATTTCTCTTTTATCTACAGTGATAGAAAGTTGCACGTTCTCAGTAATAATATTATAGAACATCAAGGGCAACGTTTGCACTAGATTACGTTTGTCTTTAATATAACACAACCCGTGTGTCAAAATATGGGTCAAAGGGTTTAGTATATGGGATTTACAGTTACAAAGCAGGATTTTGTTTACATTGTATGTTGGCATATTTCTCCTACCCCTTGTTAGTACGAAAGCGTATAGGTCTCTTCACTTCTTGTATTATAACTTGTAAATTGTCTTACTTTTTAGGCTCTGTTCTCATAAGCTACATATTAATCCTTTTTTGAAAGGGCGAATGTGTCCAAAGGTGATATGTTATTCACCAGGTGCAACATAATTATGAAAACATAAGATGAATATGTTTTCATGCAACTTATTTATGTCTGTTTGTATCTTACTGATATTAACAAGCAACATGAATGTACTGAAACTTGTTGATAATAAGATGTATTACATGTAATCTTTTATATGTAGATAAAGTAACTTTTCAGTTAACAATCAACAAAAGCATCAACATTTACCCTAAAAAATATCGCAATAATTCGCTAGAACATCATGCGTTGTCTAGACAAATTAATTGGAGCTTAAACTAAGTCAGCACTTGATCTCATGTTGATACATAATGTTGGACAACACAGCATTGTATGATAATATATGATACATATCAGTGGTACTTCACGAATACTCACGGGTCTTTCGGATTTTTTAATCAATAATTAAGAGAAACACTGGGATCAATCAGAAAATAACGATTCCTCCAAAATTGCCAAATTGGATATTTTTTTGAATATATGCAAAATATTGATTAAAAGTTTGAAACTAAAACAAAGAAAATATACCTCATTAAAAGTAAATAATTTCGTAATGTTTTCATGTTTATGGTAAGAATGTACATGTACTACAATGTACTGATATCTTTTAACTTGATTTCATCAATTTGAACAATATTCTCAAAAGTGAGTTGGCAAGAGGCACAGCTTATTTTAGCCCTCTCCCTACATCAAGGTCAAGGTGAAAAGATAAAGAAAGTAAAAATGTAGAAAAAGAAACAAAAAAGTTTTGAATTGTACATCATTGTTTCTGAGATTGTAAGACTGAATTAATTATGAATTAAGAATTAATTTCACTATGTGTTGTTTAGTAACCTAGCGTGCTTTAAACCTGAAATAAATTCAATTTCATTGAAAGCATTACTGTGGCATTCTTTTATCTTTTGTAATACAATAATATAATTTATCAATCCAGTAGAAAAATTACAATCTCTTTATAAAGATAGAAGAAAAAGATTTATTGACCCGCTAAGATCAGTAGCTGTAAATATTTTCTTTATGGAGATTGAGCTGGGAATGTTTCAAAAACTACGTAGACAATGTCCCTCTTCATCATATTTAAGATCAACACATTTTCAAATGTAGAAACATTTATTTTCATTCCATTTGATTTAATGGAACTCATGTTACTCAATTTTAAAATCAACATGTTTTGTCAACACGGAGCACGCTTAACAACGTTGAAACGTCAAAACGAACGCTGTGAAATTTTTTTTTTCAAAATTACTCTGTCTTTCCATGTCATTCGCAGACTGTAGCAAATTATCCATTCATTAAAAAAAAAAGATTCCATAACACTTGACACCTAAATTACTAGCAATTGTTCGAGTAGCTTAAGTTAGTTTGTCATTGTTTTCAAATTTGATGCCGTGTACATCTGCTTTCTCAAGTTCCGCAACAGTGAAGCGCACACCACTTTCCATGACGTTACTAACTCTTTTGACCAGATTTTTAAAGTATAATCTGTTTCCTCGCAAACCGTACATCGTGCGATTCTCAGTCTCTACCACTTAAAAACTGTTTTTCCATTTATAAACAAAGGCAGGATCATTTTTAATATTTCCTGGTTTCTCCAGCATTTCAGGGTTTGTTTTAGAGTTTTCCCGAGTGCAAAACAAAATTTAATCGCTACTGACAGCTCCATGATGTCCTTCGACGTCATCTTTCTTTTTGCTTTTTTCAATGAAGTCTACCTATCTTTAAAATTGATTTCTTTTAAAAGAAGTAATGTATTAAATTACACTTTGTCATTTGAAATTAAATAACAATACCTAATTTGAATGTTTAAATTATTTCGTTTAAGTGCCATATATTAGAGGCATGATTATAGACACTATAAAAGTGTATTGTTAGTGAATTACCAAATTTTGACCGTCCCATTTTTGTTGTCTTTAATTTGAGATAATTTTGATAAATTTCAAAATATATTAAAATGTTTTAATTAAAATTATTTGAATTTATTTTCAAAATATGTCTACCAATTTGGTTATAATATAAGGTTAAAAAAAATTATGACAGAAGTCTACGTATTTTTTGAATGACCCTCGTACATTACTTTATTTCCACATTAAACGAATTGCAATTGAATCTTATCGGGACTTTTGTCTCATTTCATACTTTGTATGTTGGATGTAACGTTTATTTTTAAGTTAGGGTTTATATATTTATTAACATATGTATATTCTCATGTTATGATATGGACAGATGTGCATTTATATTTGCAAGTAAATTTAGTGAAACTGATCATTGATTGCCGAGTAAAAACTTGAAACTAAAATAAAAATTAATTCATCAATGAATTGCCGTATCCGAAAATCACGGCAACACCTTTTATCTTTATTTATTATGAATGAAATATAGTAACGAGGAAGGCGAAGTAACACAGTATGTTTACCTGTATGACCCGAGGTCAAACGTACCTTGTCCTAATTCCTTCTTATCAGGGTGCACTAGTGTAACATAATGATATCACACCATGCGTCCAAAATTCCAAAGTATTTGTATAACGAAACGATAATTATGCTCTCACCCATGCAAACAAAACATGCCCACATTGTCGACTTAATCAAAACAAATGTTTTCAAATAAATACGTACATGTACATTACATGTTGGGTACATGCAGGAGAAATTTCTCTTATTACATTGATTCGAAAGAAGAAGCGTGTCATGTCAGTCTTTACTTGTTCTATGTTGTGTTATATTTAATATCATAATATTAGATATGAAAATTATAGGAAAGGGCAACTCTACATGAACAGCATTGCTACATTATAACACAAAGAAATATTATAATTAAAAGGGTTGATGAGTCTTACAATAAATAATAATACATGAAGGACAGAATAAAATATGTGGTCAGTGTCTGTATAGGATTCAACACCCTTTAATTGTCCGAAAATTTAATTACGTGCAGTGTTGGCAAATTTCCTCCCCTTATATGCAAGTTTAACATGCGATGTAAGTATGTCTGTCGACCATCTGCAAAGTAGTAATGTTATCATTCAAATAATATATATATATATATATATATATATATATATATATATATATATATATATATATATATATATATATATATATATATATATATATATATATATATATATATATATATATATATATATATATATATATATATATATATATAAAATGTTGATTAGCGTCCGTTGTTTTCAATATGCAAGTAATTTATGTTGAAACGCAAGATCATTATGTCAACATGCTGATTATGTATGACAACAAACATGGAATTTATATCATCATGTAAGATTGTTTACAGGACAAAGACTAAATATATAGATTAATTACACAAAAGTATTTGGAAATCAATGACATACATGTATGGTGGCTTTAAACTGTCATTGAGTTGTTCCGAAAATTCAGACATGGACATATATATGGAAATATTCCCTTTTTACGAGAAATGTAAAACTGGGTTACCGCTAAAAAGTACTTATTAATGTCAGAAAATATTACATATAGCAATTAATTTAATTTAAATCAGGCCACTTCTTCCCAACTTCAAAAGAAGGAGAATGGTTTTAATAAGATTTTATGGAAATACATTCTATCAACATTACATCACCAAGTTGCAAAAAATATTTTATTATCAATATTATTAATGATTAAAGTCCAGGCTTTTTGATATCATTGACAGTTGCTTAGCTGCTTTTTCAATAAAAATGGAACGCGTAAATTTACTTACCTTTTCATTGATCATTTGCAAAATTATTTTGTTAAAAACATTCTGATTGTACACACAAGTACTCTGAAGTTGATATTGAAAAGATGCTTGAGTTTCTGATTGACAATATCTATGTGGTTTTTGGAGATCAGGTCTTCCAACAATCTATTGGAATTGCCATGGGTACCAATTGCGCCCCGTTATTAGCAGAAGTATTTTTTGTATTCATATGAAGCAGAATTTGTTCAAAATCTTATAGGTGAAAAGAAGAAAACACTTGCTGTGGCCTTCAACTCGACATTTCGATATATCGACTACGTATTGCCAATTAACAAGGGTTATTTCCATTCTTATGTCGCTACGATATATCCCAATGAGCTTGAAATAAAGGTACCATACAGTCTGAGACATCTGTTTCATATTTGGATATTTTACTAGAAAAAGACGTTAATGGTAATCTAACAACCAAGCTTTATGATAAACGTGATGTCTTTAACTTTTCAACCGTCAACTTCCCTTACTTATGCAGCAATATTCTTTCATCACCTGCATACGGGGTTTATATCTTTCAGTTGATTCGATACGCAAGAGCATGCTCTACGTATGAACGATTTCTAAAACTTGGTAAGTTAATTATTGACAAGTTGATGAAACAAGAATAGCAGTTAGCAATCTCGTTTAAAGTCGTCATTTTGTAAGTTTTATGGTCGATACAATGACCTTGTCTGCAACAATTTATCATTAAGTCAAATGCTGACTGACGCTTTTCATACTAATTGTCGACGGATTTTTCCGTTATTTCCCGATCATAACAAGGAGCACACGACGGGTGTGATCGGTTGGCAGGGGATGCTCACTCCTCCATGGCACATGATCCCACCTCTGATGTTTTAGAGGTCCATGTTTGCTCTGCTCCAAAATTTGTGTTGTTTAATGGATTTTTGAGTTTGAATACTGTTTGTTATCTCCATAAATTTCATGTAATAATATGTGAAATTCAAATTACCTCAAAATGCATCATTGATAATGTGTGTTCTTTCATATCAAATTAATGGTATCGTCCACTAGTATAAGAGTACCAAAAACATCAACACGATATCTAAATCAAATGTAACAAATTGGCAGATCACATATATAATATATGCATATTTTTTGCAATATTGATAATATATTTATAATATTGATAAACTATGCTGATATGCAACGAAAAATGTAGAATATTCTTCACTACATTGACATACACCTTTTAAAAATATTTGAAATAATTTGTTGTAGAAGTATAATGTAATGTACTTTCAAGTATGTTTATCCTTTTTTCTGGATCTATCACAGCATTTACCGGCTTTAATACTGAATTTCAATTTATTTACTAATATTTTTTTCTAACCAGTAAATACCGTAACTAACTTGAATATACACGGATATTTATGTACATTTGATTAATATTTGACCAAAAACTAGTTCACTAAATACACATACCCCCACTTGCTTCCGATAAGCATGGTACATGCGAGAAAATTCGATCGCTTTCATGCGATATGAACCTTCAATTACAGCAGAAAATTCGAGAATCTACCAGAGAAATCAAATTCTTCTCTTGATACTAAACTCATCCAAATAAAATTCTATAAAGTTAGTATCTTAAAACGAAAGTCTGAAAGTGTGCGCAATTAAATTCAGCTTAGTTTTTATCACCAACACATTTTTTTTTTATGTCATTATAATTAAAAGTTAAGAAGCACATTTTCATTTACGTCTTAGATCTGATACTGTCTACATGCACTGGTATACTACAGATCAGGATTTAGACAGATCATTGAATTTTGCTGAGAGTAGTATATAAGATTTTATCAATCTAAAGAAATGATCTCGGCTAAGACAAAGCTTAAAACGAAGACGTCAAACAGTATACAGAAAAAAAAACGTACAGAAATATTCAAATTCTGTCCACTTTTACAGAGGAATTCAAAACCCTTACAGAAGAATTCAAAACCCCTGAGAGAATTCAAAACCCGTAAAGAAGAATTCAAAACCTTTACGCTTGTACGGAAGAATTCAAAACCAATAAAGAAGAATTCAAGATTCCATACTCATGCCACTGGTCTTCTACAGTAGAGAAGATAACTTAAGTACATTGTATATTAAACAGCAATATATAACAAACTTGCCTCGGCTATTGCTTGATCCCTGCATCCAGGGGACGTGTTTTGTTTTGTTTTTTGTTTTTTGTTTTTTTTTTTTTGTTTTTTTTTTGTAGAGGACTAGCTGCTTATTGTTATTATTCAATTTGCTTACAATGTGTCCATGATTAATGCGATTTTCAAACTTGTCATGTATTTTCAATATACAACTATCCCTACTCTAGGACCAGAGAACCATAAATTTTACAGTTTGGTTGTGTTAATTATAATCATTCAAACAATTTGTCTGCTAGATGCCAAGGAGTGAAGGAGATGATTTTCAAAGGTGAAATGTATTTTCAATATATGTCGAATTGCATCCCACCTTGGAATCTGAACACTGGACCAAGGAGTAAGTTTCAAAATTCTGGTAAAAAGTTAAGTACTAATTGTAATCATATAATCAATTTGCCCATTACGTGTCCTATCATTAAAAAAAGAAACGATTGTATGTAATGTATTATTAATGCATGACCAACTAAGCCTAGTCTGGGCCTTCATCAAGGATTCATTGGATCTCTTCAATATTGGTAAAGAGTTTAGTACTCATTGTAATAATGCAAACAGTTTGCCTACTAGATGTCAGTAAGTTAAAGGAATTTTCAAAGGTGCATTTTTTTTCAATATACACCTTAAGCAACGTGGTCCATAATAGATCCAGGGGGTGTGGATTTCACAATTTTGGTAAAGGGCTAAGTGTTTATTATAACAGTTTGCTTTCTAAATACATATGAGACGAGAGGAATATTTCAAACATGTATTCTCAATATATATGACCAACAATGCTGCACCGTAAGATCTGACCCATGAATCAAGAGGCCAAGAGTTTTACATTTTTGGCACAAAATAAAGAACGACCAAAAAATTTCACAATTTTGGTAAAAGGTTGAGTTCTTGATAAAGCAATAGCCACCTAGTTGAGTGACTTAAGTGATCTATAAAACCATGTGGTAGAAGAATGAAAATCCCGTGTTGAAAAAGTACAAAAGGAAAGAAAAACCAGTACAGAAGAATTCAATCCCGCATAGAAGGTGCTGTGAGGAATAAATCTGGTAGTAAGAAGTTTTTAAAATTATGGACTTTTTATCAGGTTGAAGTGGGTTTTATATTGACTTAATCTTTCTGAAGAATAAACGTAACATTTCCACCGGCCAGCAGTCCACATCATATATTTATCATATATCTCTTTTTTTCTAGAAAATATTTGGGTCATCTCTCCACGATTTACAACGTTATTTGTGTGCATTTTTACTCAACACATCGTCTCAATCTACACCAAAGCCCAAAAGTACGATCCTCTCCATTCTGGACAGAGAGCTAGATCAGACTTCGGACCGTGGCTTGAGACGATGAATTCAACAAAAGGAGCAAACATTTGTAAATAATGAAGAGAAGACCCACAGATCATAGAAATTGAAGAAAAATATGTAAATGCGCTGCTTCATTGTTGTTGTTGTATAGTGAGATTTCCCTCTAGTGATTTCCCCCGGAAGACTAGCTACACAGTGAGTCATCCCCCGGCAGACTGGATATATTGTGAGACTTCTACCCGGATAACTGGCTATGTAATGAAGGTTCCCTTAGAAGATTCGTTATATAGTGAGAAAAGACCGAAAAGAACTATTCGAAAAACTAAATTGAAGGGATAAGCCTCTAAATGAAATGGAGAAGCCTGGCTATATAGTGAGACTTCCCCCACGGAAGACTGGCTATATAGTGAGACTCCCAGGGAATACTGGCTATATAGTGAGACTTCCCCCACGGAAGACTGGCTATATAGTGCTCAGCAAGTCCCACGATATAGCAAGTCTCACTATACAACACCGGTCTTTGATACGAGATATTGTGACGTCACCTGTATCGCACAGTGCGGAAACTACAAAGTGTGCTATCGAACGGAATTAATCCAATTTGGCTGTAAACTTTTTCGAGCGGCCTGCACACGGTTGCATATATTGCCGCTTTGTTCACAATTTTAAATTTCTATTTTTATTCAGGAAATAACTTCAGTTTAATGAATTGAACTTACATGCACATTCTTAAAGTTCAGTGGCAACAACATTATTCATAACATTAGGTCAATTATCTGTGTTTGTAAACATGGGCACGAGCTCTTTACGTTTTTCAGGGTGTGTTAATTCAGAACACATCACTGAACGCGAACTGACAACGCTGGTCTGTTGGTTTTGGTTTCTAACATTTTTACTCTGAATTTTCTAGATTATAGTTTTAATATTTTTATTAATACACAACAAATTTTCCACTTCTCTTAAATATTAAGAATAAATTATACTTCGTGAAAGTGCAAGGATGTGCGTCAATCAAACGCGTCCTGAAAATCGTAGTTTACAAAATTTCATATTAGAGAAGTTTAGAAATGTCCCTTTATAATATATCAGTCTGAAATGCTCTAAAAACAATTTTGGAAAATGTTACATTAAACAATGTTACAATAAACATTAGAAAATGTTAACATCAAATCTGTGTCAAAGTCCCTTTAAAAAATATCAGTATAGTCGTTTAACTAAAGAATGACAATTAATTCCCTTAGAAAAATTGATTTTAGGGACTTTTAGGGCATAGTGAAATATGTTGCATAAACATGTGCAGAAGTGAAACAAAGTTTCGTTAAAAAATTATTTGAGATCAGATTGAACGAAGAAAAAGGCATAAAACATCAGTTCCTTATATATAGAGAGAGGGGGGGGGGCAGAGAAAAAGTGCAGTGCTTTTAAAGAAGCTGACACATTTGACATAAAAAGATTTAATTTCTAAATAGATCAGAACTCAATATTTAAAAAAAAAAAGTCTTCAAATTTGTTAAATTGCTTGTTAAAATTGTATGCAGACAAATTGACCTACTTATTATAAAGCTTGATTTAAACCCATATTTATATGTATATATTTTAAAGATTAAATTTCAGTTGAAGTTCATTTACGAGGCCACATATATAAATAAATGTTGAACATGACTCTGTTCCATACAACATTCACACATTAATTCGTTATCTTGATAGCAGCTCATGTCCCCTTCGCGCGCCCCCACGTAGAAGATTATTTTTGTCAATAATAAACATCAAGGGAAGTCGAGCCAACGAATATAAACCATCGGCGACGTGAAAACCGGGAGAGAGGGGTTGTGCTTTTGTTTTTTATTTACAAAATTCATTTAAAACACCAGCAGAGTTAAAGAACAACTGTAAATGTGACTCTCACGTTAAAAATGTCGTCGGGAAGCTTTATAGACATTTTAGCTCTCGGTCGCGGAATCTGGAATACATCTGATCTTCTAAGCGGTGCCCTCCATGGAAATTACACTGCGAAATCCAACCACCGGATACTACAATACATTTGGGATTTTCGAATTGGCAGGGAGGAGTATATAGCATCCCCTCTCTTCCCGGTTATTCTCTCCGTAGTGTTTTATTTCTCCTTCTGTACTCCATTTATGATTGCCGATCTCCTCGGCGAACGGTTACCATGGATCCATAAATACAAGATTCAGACGGACAAAAAGGTAACGCTGTCACAAATTTACGATACGCTGCAACTGACTTTCTGGAATCATGTGCTTTTCGTCCTCCCTGCCGCCGTTGGCCAGTGGATCTGGGCCCCGCCTACCCCGCTTCCACATCTTGCTCCCGCCATGTCGGAATTTCTCTGGCACATAATCGCCAGTTTGGTAATTTTTGACTTTCAATACTACGTGTGGCACTGGTCCCACCACAAGGTGCGTTTTCTGTACAAGCACATCCACGCAGTGCACCACCGATACAACAGTCCATTTGTGTGGGTAACGCAGTATCTCCATCCCTGGGAACTAGTCACGGTCGGTTTCCTGACTACCACCAACTCATGGTTCCTCAAATGCCACCCTATGACTACCTGGTTCTACATGCTGTTAAGCATCGTTGTCAGTGTGGAGGCACATATTGGGTACGAGTTTCCTTTTTGTATCCATAACTGGGAGCCATTCGGGTTGGTTGGCGGTGCCCCTAAACATGATATGCACCACTTAAAGCCAATGACCAACTTCCAACCATTTTTCAATCACTGGGACAAGTTATTTAACACCTTCTGTCCATTCATGAAAGCGGGTGGAGTAAAAACAAAGGCGCTTGTGGAGTACGAACGTCGTCACAAAGAGGCCAAGAAAGTTGCTTGATTCGCCAAAACAAAAAAGAAGGAAAGGTGAATGGTGTCTAAAATTCTGAGGATATAAGCGAGGAAATTATTGAAACTTAATTAATAAAATTATAATATTTTCTTCGAAGAAAACATCGGGGAAAAAAAGAAGAAAAAGGGGCAAGCGCCACAATATCTTGATTGGAAATGTTGTTAGTAAGGAGAATATTCAGAAGAGAGCTGTTCAGAGAGTCAATGGGTATTTGTAATCGGTGCTTAAATGTCACTTAATACATAAACGACTTATTTTACAGAAATTATCATGAATTGATGTGATAGAGGAAATATTTGTTTAACTATAAAATTACCTGTAGCTGAATATGTCTCATTTTACATGATATTTTTATTTTACATTGTGATTCAGGGAAATATACAATTTTTTTTCTTCAAAGAATTGTATGTAGATACTTTTCTTAATACATATGTAGGTTCGTTGAATTGAAACGGGGGACACCGGTTTTGCACTTAAGTAGACAAAAATGTTTGACAAATTCTTAGCAGCTTTGTTGATATTAGACTATTCATACTTAATCCAGCAGAGATAAGTACGTGATAAAGAGAGAGTGCTGCTTATTTTAGAACCCCCTGAGCCTCTTGTGGTGGTCTCTTCTTATTGCCACCTGATTCAATCAATAACATGTACAAAACTGTGCTCCAATGGCTCCAAAAAAATTATTTCCAACGCAAAAAAGGCATGAGATCGATAATCGTGCCTGCTGACAGGATTTTTGTGTCGCACGTTATGAACGAATAAAACTATGTTCAGCATGCGGAATGACTTTATTAACAACATCAACATTCTATTTACCTCTAGATTGTGTGTGCTTTGTTATAATTCCTTGGTTAACCATTATATAAAGTGGAGTAGATCTTTACCGTAACACATACTTTTGTTGAGGGTTTGATTCCTGTTACTTGTGCTATATATAGCTATATATAATTTTGACTAATCTAAATATTAAGAACATTTGATGTGATGTTTAGGGTGTGCACATTTTCGATCTTTGATTTAATATAGACTGAAGTTAATGTAGGAAAAATTAATTTTTTGCTATAATAATAATATATATATATATATATATTTTATAAAATGTGACAAGAGCTAGTCATATACCGAAAGTATTCATTGTTTAATCATGCAGTATTACAATGTATTTATTAGCTAATAACGTTAATTTAGAGAGTAAAAGTTAAGATTTTTAAATGGGTCACTGATAACTTTTTAACCATTTCATTATGCAGATATAACCCACCCATTCCAATCCTTGTTATATACAACGAACAGATTTTTCCCCCGCAAAAAAATAATGAATACCAGTAAAATGCTAATATTCCTGTAGTATTGAAAATGAGTGGCGGGATAAACATCACATATTTTCAGAGTTTTAGACACCACTCTTTTTTTCTTTTTCATGAGTTATCATACACTGTTTTTTAATCATCAAATTATCATAATCCGAAGACCCTAGCAATGATGTTCATTACAAATCAATGAATTGATGCGGGATCTTCGTAACATGTCAGTCCCACTCTCCCCCGATCATTTTAGAATGACGCACTCTATTAATGTGCCGACTAGAATTACCTTGGAGTGGGTTTGTGTTATTCACTTGATAAAAGTTCAATTTTTTTTCAAATTAATTTTTACATTTTTCAGATTTTTTTTATAATCCACTGTCTTTTGCAATGACGTGCTGAATACAGCACTGAGACAAAAACAGCTTATGTTTTAATTTTTTGTTGTTCTGTATCGATGTTGTTTTATACTGCTTAAAAGCTATTGCTTGATAGGATGGACATTTATGCAACATTAATTCGCAGCAATAATTTATGATCCCAATGACGCTCTTTATTTTGGAGCCGATAAAGTTTTTGCTGTGATGTTAAACAAAATCCCTGTACATCAAATGACGTTCTCTGTTGTAGAGCTGAGAGGGAAGTTTGTAAAGCATGTTAATTCTGCTAATAAAGTAATAAAACTTTATCGTTGTTTTCTTAGTTTGGAAAGGCCATGATTTCAAAATCTTCTAAAGGAGTGTATTGGTAGAAAAATGAAAAAGGCAACATAGCTTAAAATAACAAGCTTTGCTAAACTGAATTTCTAATGATGATAAATGACAATCCATTGACAAATTATTAACTGAATTTTGTTAAGAAACTTTAATATTGCATTGTATTAGAGTGTAACGTGCTTACGGGGGGTTGGGGATACAATCGCGAAATATCAGAGGGGATGCTACTGACATATAAAACTCCTTTCATCTATCAAAAAACCTTTAAAATCCGAAATATATTAAATTATGGAATTTAACATCTTTCTCGAAGATAAAGAACCTAAAAATACAACATACCCAACCCAGCAGCACGTCTTGTATGCACTTGCATAACACAGGAAAAGGTAATGCTTTTTTTTTGGGGGGGGGGGGGGGCTGTCCTGATTTACAGCGATACTAGGTATTTATCTACATCAGATATACATTTTACTTGTAAAGTGTGTTAAAATATCGGGCATTTATTTCAGAAATAAACAATATTATTCAGCGAATACACGGCGTTATGAATAGCGATTGCTCTACTGGCATATTCCGTGATGCGCGCTGTAGTGCATCATGGAAAATATGCAACAGTGGGTGTCAGCTATCATCCGCAACTGTACTCGTAAATGGTACCGGACATTCATGACTGTACCTGCTGACTAATAGTAAAAACGGAATGTCAGAGCAAAATTTTCCGGATTGTTCAACGTATTGTTAAACAATTTGTTGTTAATTAAGTATGGATTGTTTTAAATGAAAAATACGAAATGTGTTAATATGGAGGAAAGAAAATTTCTGATTTTAAATAAATCTACTTTATGGAAGGCTGTAATCGCCAAAACGGTAACGATAACTGGCTTAGTGAATATATAGAGGAAAATATATGTAAACTTGACTATGCCTATAATCCATTGCATGGATCGCTATAATCTCTAAAAAGTAACATTTACTACAGCGTAAATTTTGTATATCTATGACTGTATACCTGTGCCTGATATACAACATCTGCGACTGTACCTGTGCCGTACATACACACTACCACTGACTCAACCAGCGCTTGATTAATAACATCCACGACACGAAATTCTGTGGATTTTCTCCGATTTAGATTTAGACTGAATTCAATCAAAGCGCGCTAATCTTTATATTACCCATGACAGTGATACCGAGACAAACGATGTCAGCAGTGATTAGGGAAGGATCCAAAATTTTATAGATTTAAAATTAAAGTTTTAAAACTTTATGTTCAGAGAACAATATGAGCCAGGTCTTTAATTTTTTTTTTTTTTTTGGGGGGGGGGGGGGCATGATTTCAATATCCTACGTGCTCAATAATAATGATGAATTTAAAATGAAACTTGCTAGTATAATTATTGAAAATATACGAGTAAACAATAAACAAACTAAAATAAAAAAGGAAATTAAAATAAATATTGGAATTAATTTATAATCCTTAATTTTATCTTAGAAAGTATAAGTACGTCACAATATTATTAATTTCATCCATTTCATTGATCACACAAGTTGTGTCAATGAAAAACACAGGGTTTTTTTCCCATAAATATGTGTCTCACGATTTATACGGGTGGAAAGGGCTGATCCACGCGTTTTCAATGTGTTAGGCCTATATGTAAACATCTCAAGTGCACCACAGGAAGTAGCCCCCTATGCCCTGAAAAAGAATAGTTCCTGACAAAAAACCTTTACTTATTTACAAAGTACATAGAATTTACTAGGCACAGGTATCAAAGTTGTAAAAATAGGCTGGAAGAACCCCCCCCCCCCCAAAAAAAAAAAATCTCAAAAGAAATAAAAATTAATTTTATATGCATGGCACAATTAACATCTTGACTGGTCGATAACCTGGTGTGATACCTGAAATATGCAGGGTATGGTATTAAAATAATTGATCATATTAAAGGAAATTAATGCTATAATTATCGATAACATCCGAAGAAAATATTTGTATTAGTAAATATTTTTATTAAATCCACCTCTCTAAGATTCTGCTGTCTGGAGTCAATCTATAGGGAATATCGGTGAATAGCGTTAAAAGCACCTTTATTGAGTTCAGCTCAAGGAAAATCGCAAGGAATTTCGTGGGATGCAACATCCACAACTTTACCTGTCCTGACAACTCTAGAAATTTTACACCATGACTGTACCGGTGCCTGATTGACAACATCAACGACTGTACCTGTCCAGTACACACATTTTATTCTACATCCATGACTGTACCTGTGCTTATAAACAACATCCCTGACTGTACCTGTCCAGTACACACACTTTATTCTACATGACTGTACCTGTGCTTATAAACAACATCCCTAACTGTACCTGTGCAGTATAAATCTCTTACTCTACACCCATGACTGTACCTGTGTCTTATAAACAACATCCACGACTGTACACGTCCAATACACACACTTTTTCTACATCCATGACTGTACTTGTGCCTTATAAACAACATTCACGGCTGTACCTGTGCATATATACATACTTTATTCTACATCCCTGACTGTACCTGTGCCTTATAAACAACATCCATGACTGTACATGTCTGGAACACACACTTTATTCTACATCCATGACTGTATCTGTGCCTTATAAACAACATCCACGACTGTACCTGTGCATATATACATACTTTATTCTACATCCCTGACTGTACCTGTGCCTTATAAACAACATCCATCACTGTACCTGTCTAGTACACACACTTTATTCTACATCCCTGACTGTACCTGTGCCTTATAAACAACATCCATGACTGTACCTGTCTGGAACACACACTTTATTTTACATCCATGACTGAACCTGTGCCTTATAAACAACATTCAGTCTAAATCTAAATCGGAGAAAATCCACAGAATTTCGTGTCGTGGATGTTATTAATCAAGCGCGGGTTGAGTCAGTAGTAGTGTGTATGTTGTATATCAGGCACAGGTATACTGAGATTATAGCGATCCATACAATGGATTTAGGCATAGTCAAGTTTACATATATTTTCCTCGATATATTCACTAAGCCAGTTATCATTACCTTTTGGCGATTACAGCCTTCCATAAAGTAGATTTATTTGAAATCAGAAATCAGAAATTTTCTTTCCTCCATATTCGTATTTTTCATTAAAAAACAATCCATACTTAACAACATATAGTTAAATACGTTGAACAATCCGGAAAATCTTGCTCTGACATTCCGTTTTTGATATTTGTGAACAGGTACAGTCACAAGCTCCAGACAGCTCAGTATTACGTTACGCTACAACTCCATATCGTTATTCGTAGGGAAAGTAGTCCCGGAGAATTGACACTGTATGGAGTTTGGTACAGTCATGGATGTCCGGTACCAGCATTGCCGAGTACGATGTTAGCTGACAGACCCCACTCAAAATATGCCAGCAGAGCTAAAGCTATTCATAACACTTTGATCACTGAATAAACGTTGTTTATTACTTTTAATTGCATTCCATGATAACAGAAAAAAGCCTGATCGGGATTCAGTGCCTGGCTTCATTCATTTAAAATAAAAAATTTTTTTTTTTAAAATGAAATATGGAGATAACGAGCTCGAAAGTCCATTGAAACAATATAAATCGGGAGTAAAGGAAACACGGACCTCTAAAAAAAACATCAGAGGTGGAATCAGTTCAGTTCTTTTATTCCTTGTATCAACAGATACATTAGATAAACATAATTACATACATGTAATTACATATAGTATATACATAAATGACATGGCTAAAGAAGAGAATATATATAATATATATTACAATATATTCACACAATTTAAAATGACATTAAGATTAAATGTATATATATATATATATATATATATATATATATATATATATATATATATATATATATATATATATATATATATATATATATATATATATATATATATATATATATATTGTTGTGACATAGTAAATCACTCTTAAAAAATTAATATAATAGTTCTAATTTACTTTCCCGTATATGACTTGCTTCTCTTAAAAAAATTCCAAGACCCGTTAATTCTTTTACATTTTGAGCGCTAAATAGTTGTATTAATTTATATACACTAGATACTATTTTGATAATAATATCTTTTAATATATTTCTTTCTTACATTTTCATATGTTGGGCACTGTAAAATAAAGTGAAATTTATCTTCTATTTCATCCTGATTACATAATATGCATTTTCTATCATTTCTACCAGCATTCGTGTATCTACCCCTTTCAGTATATAAATTGTGATCAGACATCCTAAATTTTGAAATTATTTCTCGATTTTTAACACTTAAAGGCTTGTTAAGGTAATATTGAAGGCAATGCATATCTGTAAGATATTTGTATAAATTAGCTTTGGGCATAATGTTAATTTCTCCTCTTAATTCTTGAATGTGAATATCTTTCATTCTTTGTTCAATAAGTTTAAATGCATATTTTTCATCATAATATGTATGCATCAAGAAGTTTAATCCTAATTTATCCAGTTCTGTTTTAATGTTTACAATCCATTCATCATTTTCCTGTACCATTTCTTCATAACACGTCTTAAGAATACAATTTTCTGTTTTTCTCAGCTTTAACCAATATTTCATAATTTTTATTTTTCTTAAAATATGGTAGGGAAATCTACCTAGTTCAAGATAAAGATGCTTATTACTAGCATTCTTTTTTAACCCTAAAGTTTTTTTACAGAACAGTACATGAACTTTTTCTATATCAATTCCTTTGTTAAAACCCCATACTTCGGAAGCATACGAAAGTATACTATTGACGTAAGTGTCGAAAACGGAGCATTTTGTTTGAGTATTAAAGTAATAATCATTTAGTTTACTTTGAACACTGAAAAGAGCTTTTCTCCCCTGTTCTGCCAGCTTCTGTTGTGCTTTAGTAAATTTACCGTTATAATTTAATAATAATCCAAGATAATTAAACTCATTTACTATTTCTAATTCATTTTTGTCATAGAACCACTTCTCATTTTCTTTTATTTTTCCTCCATTTCTAAAAACCATTATTTTAGTTTTATCTGTATTTACAGTTAGATTCCATTTCTTACAATAATTGTGCAAAAAGTTAAGTATTTCTTAACTCAGGTATCATGGAGGAGTGGGCAAATACAATCTATCATTAAGTGGAATGCTGACTGACATTTTTCATACTAATTGTTAGGCCATTATTTACACGCTGAAGTGTCTATGGATTTTTCCGATCATGACAAGGAGCACACGGCGGATGTGACCGGTCGGCAGGAGATGCTCATTCCTCCATGGCACCTGATTCCACCTTTGGTGTTTTTTGAGGTCCGTGTTTTCTCTGCTCCCAATTGTATTGTTTCAAGCCACATTTTCTCTCTTGTCTTTTTTTGACACATTGAATCTGAGATCAAAATAAATTAAGCTGTTTAATGTAACTGTGTTTTCTTTATACTGATAGAGCAATGTGTGAAATTTACTAATTTTGTTTTATAATATCTTGTATCGATTTATGACTAACACATCCAATATGTTTTAATGTAAAGTAGATCCTTATTCGCGGCATTGTTACATCTTATCAATTATTACAGAACATCACAATTATAAAATTAATAGGGGTGAAGTATAATTTTTATTTTAGAAACATCAAGTCATATTAGCTGTTGTGAAGTCAGCACTATTGTTGTTTTATAGAAAATATGTTCCGTTTTTCAGAAATATCAAGTTGATATACATTTCAGAATCTTTAAATAGTAACACAAGTCTATGTGCTGTTATATACTTGATCATGTGATCAAGTTTGAGCCAATCAGAGAGCTTGGAATAATAGAGAGAAATAATATTATATATATATATATATATATATATATATATATATATATATATATATATATATATATATATATATATATATATATATATATATATATATATATATATATATATATATATATATTACGTTCTATCTAATACAGTTGCCACTTAAAAATGAATTGGCTTCATGAGTTCCATTATTTTGAGTATTTTCCTGTGAAATTGTTATATATTTTCATTTTTATATAATTCCTTTTGGATCAGTTTAATTTTAATTGGGATTGGTCCAAATTTTAAAATTTGCAGTATTTCTTTAATTTTGTAACAAAAGCGTTTATTTTATTCTCACAAGCGGAACTGCAATAGGTAAAATTATTTACCCCACCTCTGTTGATTTTTCGATGAAATCCTGGCTTACGATTGGTTGAAGTCTGTCACGTGAAGGGGGTGTATTACTTATACCTAGTCGCTTGAAAATCAATACATGGTCGATGTGGAGTTATCGTTCTATTGTAACGTTCGAACAACTAGAGTTCACGCGATTTGCCGAGTGTCTGTTGACAATGTTACAGTTAACTAATGTAAGTAACGAAGATGGAACCTTTTTCTCCCTTTACTGAAAGTCTTCAAAACTCAATACGTTATTACAGCACGAAACACTCGCAAAACAACATTACGTCACACAACGTGACGTCATAATAGGCATTGTATGAGTGATGAAACATATATATAGTGAAAAAAAAATTTTACAAACCACAGACCACTAACATTTCATCGGTGGGGTAAATTCGTTACATAGTTTTTTAGTGACAGGGTACGGGATGATACCTGGTTAGTAAATTTCATACCTGGCGAGGCGAAGCCGAGCCAGGTATGAAATTTACTAACCAGGTATCATCCCGTACCCTGTCACTAAAAAACTATGTAACTAATAATACAACACACGTGTAACTTTGTAGCTTAGAATCCAATTACTCCTAATTATGGCTATAGGATGGTGCAACAATAGAAGGTTAATGTTTGACATTGTGTTTTTGTATTAATACATACCGTTGTTAAATTTCCCTCTCGACGAAATACATGTTATCTACAGTCAAATAATAAATCTAAAATGCAAAGCTTAAAGTTTAGAGTAGGTCAATAAAAATTACATGTATATGTATGCATAAATGATGTCTTGTGTGTTTCTTGCTATAACTTCGTTCTATCCACCATTTCAACACATTCAATTCTTTTTTTCATTAATCTCCAAGCTCACAAATTTTCTTCCAATTTTTGTTGAATGTAAATAAATATTCATATAGAGATCAATTTAGGACTACATTATCAAAAGAACACCCACCCACACCCACACACCCTCACACACACACACACACCCTCACACACACACACACACACACACACACACACACATATATATATATATATATATATATATATATATATATATATATATATATATATATATATATATATATATATATATATATATATATATATATATATATATATATATATATATATATATATATATATATATCCGATAATCATGTATTATCATTTTAAAATCAATTTCAAATTCTTAATGTCAAATAGCGTTTTGAACACTAACAGAATGGGGAAGAAATAGAGGAATAAGAAATGAAATTTCTTCAAGTGCACCTTTTAAAAAAGAAAATGTCTCATTTAATTTATTATTAGAACTCTGCACTATGCGAACATTCCTAACTATTCTACTTTTCTTAATAAGATTATTTTCCGATTCAATGCCTATTTACAATAATAGAATAAGTAGACGCAAGGACTTTAGTTTTTCTGGGTGACCTTACTATGTATCGATTCTATGTACACTTCTATGTGCAATTCTGGGTCAAATTTTAAACTTTAAGGTAAATAATGCGGACCTCTCTTTCAGACTGTATTAAAAATGTTGACCACTTAGCCCAGTGCTGTTTAGGGGCTACAAAAGGGATCGTAGATACGTGGTATAAGTTTTCAAGAGCTAGCGTTTTGATCGTCTTTTATGATAACAGTTGTTGATAATTCCGATGTCTGCTGATAGCAGGTAACCTGAACAGTTAACTGTAGTAAAACAATAGATTTTGAATACACTAGAGATCGCCAGTCAATGAATCGTTTAAAGGCTGATCTACTTATAAGGAAGATGGTTAACCAACAAATATATCCTTAATTGCTGAATAAGTTATTCCGATTAGAAACACATAGAAGTTACATTTGGATTCATTATATGCATAGCGTTTCGGCTCCTGTTGTTTCTCTAGGATCTAGGTGCTATGTCAGTTTCCGTTGTTTAACTTTCCTTTGGATCCAAGTTCAAATTCCGTATCTGTGTTTTACTTTCTCTGAAAAACAGGCTAGTGCCATTTTGGCCCAAGTTAAACAGCTCATGGATGCATGTTATGCCGTTTCAGTTTGCGTTGCTTAAGGTATTCATTCCCTAATAGCGTCAGATTCAATGAAATTGAATACATAATGTATGTAGGGGTTGAATACTCAGTATATTTCACCTTTTTCTTTAAACTTCCCCATTTATTACTATTAGCATGTAAATCATATACGGTACCAATTTTGATGCACCAGATGCGCATTTCGACAAATTCAGTGATGTCCATGTGAAAGAGAAATGTGTCCTAATTTATTGATCTTTGTTCAGGAATTATCTCCCCCTGTTTTTAATTAATAAAAATCAATTTAGAGCTTTGGTCAGCTGTTGCAGAGTCTGGGGTTGCGGTTGTCTTTGGCGGATATGACTATCCATTTTGTCAAGTACATGCTCAATGGGTTTAAATCTGGCGATTTAGATGACCAAGACAGAAGAGGATGCTGTTGCTTTGCAAAAATGTGCTTGTCAAACAAGCTTGTATTATCAGATTGAATTACGGCTCCAGGATGCGGCATTATGTTCTAAGACATCCTGTGCACTTCAGGGATAGCTAATACTGTAGACGACGTCATTGTGAAACATTGATGAAAATAACGCACACCACTGAAGCGAACCTGTGTTGCTGATGTCACGCCATGGTCTGCCATATTTTTGGCGATCATTTGTTGTACCATGCTGTTGGTGTCTGTTTCATAGGTTAGATATGGTGCTTTGTGCAACATTAAAACTTCTTAGAAGTGCAGACTGTGGTACACCTATTTCCAGTCGCCCAAATTCCTTTTTGCGATATACACATTCAGTGGCAGCATTTTTAAATAGTGTCAATTTCAGGGGAAAAAAACAGAATCGAAATATCGAAAACTCCAGCTTTTGATAGCCCTTTTTGTACCTGAAGGATGTGGATCAGAAACCGACAAATAGAAATGTTTAAAGAACCCAATTTTTTGCATTTTGCTTAATCAAGTCTTTTGTCTGTGAGTTTTGTAGAATGGCTGTCAAGTTAACAATACAGTTAAAATTAATGCATTTTCCTCGAATGAATCATATCCACCTAGAAAAAATTGTATGACAAAACTTTTTAAATTTTATTCAGGGTATTATTCCTATTATGGTTTTCTTTTATTTTTCTTTTGTTTTGTTTTGTTTTTGTTTTGTTTTGTTTTTGTTTTTTGTTTTTTGTTTTGTTTTGTTTTTTTTTTGTTTTTGTTTTTTTGGAAGAGTTTACATTACTATTTCTTTTTAGCGTAGAACTACTAGTATGCAAAATTTCATAATATAATTTTACGGAAAATAAATCTAACATGCAATAAAATTGATCAGTGAAAATCTTGTTTAAAAAGTTCTTTTTAATAATAAAAATTAGTAATTTGATCTACTAAATACAATTTAAACGAATTCAATCTACTTTCAACGAATTTAATGATGGTTTTCCCGAAAACGATTTTAATCACATGCGCCCGATTCAAATAAACGGACATGTATTTCTTTGTCAATATTTATAAACAGAGAGCTGAGGGAAAGAATTTGGACGTAATCTCTCAGTAAATATAGTTAAAGTAATCTATGTATCAATCAATTTCAATAGACATTGTACTTAAACGTAAGAGTCTTTGTGAGCTTTATTCAAATAAAAATTATCAACTTTTCTTTGCTTTAAACTTCTTGGTGTTATTCTATAGGACATATACTGATTTTAGATTAAAACTGAAACCTTTCGGTGAATAAGTGGACACACGTAGTTAGCAATAAGTGACAGGCAAATACACCAGTCGTTGTTAGGGGCTACACCAGAGATGTACACAGAAAAGTGTGATACATACAGTACATCCCGACCTTAGTGACTCTGACTCGAGTACACTGCATTCTAGTACTTGAAAAGCGGCAAAGAGATCAATATAATTACTTATAAACATATTGAAGCGAACTCATTTAACCGTTTTCATGTTTTTCAAATATGAAATGGACTTTCTTGATCGTGGTGCATACTTTGTGTATAAGTGCAGTCCTTTTTCCAAATTTTAACATAAAATAATAAGCAGTCTAAATATAAAACTTAGCGTGACCACAGTTTTGACATCCCCCTTCTTCCTTTACCTTAAATGATGACAATTAGGAAAAAATGGATAGTTTGCACGCGCAAAATAATTATCAATTGTTCAAAATGGGAACTCGTTAAACAGCTGTCAAAGTTACGTCATGAGGTACCATTGCTTGGGTTCTTTTTTTAATTTATTTTTTATTTGTATGAGCTCATGAACTTGGAATTTAAATTGTCACAGAGAAAAATCTGATTTTTACTTGATTATATTTTATTCCGTGAATTGAAGCATTGGGAAACTTTAACCACGCTTACAACCACCCATCTCAACTCTACCTTAGTCGATATAAGCTGTCATATATAAAGTTAGTGGCCTTCTTTTGTCGGAAAATTCAATGAATAAAAAAAGTAAAACCAGTGACATTGTATACATAGACAATTGCGAGATGAATAAAGTTGTAATTTACATGTTTATTATATGATTGAATAGCTCTCTGACTGGCTGACACTTCAGAAAAAAATAAACTTCATTATGTACACCTGCACATAATGCCCATATATTATTTTTATGCCCCCGTATTGAAGATTCGGGGGTATATAGTGTTTGCCCTGTCCGTCCGTCTGTCTAGCCATCTGTTTGTCGGCAAAAACTTTAACTTTGCCCGTAACTTTTGATTGGTTGGAGCTATGGCTTTCATATTTCACGTGTATTTCTTGTGACAAGACTTTTCTTTGGGTACCATCAAAATTGACCTTTTGACCTTGACCTTGGAGTTTGACCCAGTTTTGCAAAATTTTACCGAACTTCAACCTTGACCATAACTTTTGAACAATTGGTTCTAGGGATTTCATACTTCACATGTGTAATCCTTGTGACAAGACCTACCTTTGGATGCCATTAACTTTGACCCTTTGACCTCGATCTACGAGTTTCACCTACTTTTGAAAAACTTTAACATTGGTCATAACTTTTGAACAGTTGAAGCTAGGGCTTTCATACTTTACATTTGTAATCCTTGTGACAAGACCTTCCTTTGGATACTGACAACCTAATCCTTTGATCTTAACCTAGGAGTTTGACCTACTTTTGAAAAACTTTAACTTTGTCATAACTTTTGAACAGTTGGTGCTAGGACTTTCATATTTAATATATATATTCCTTGTTACAAGGCCTTCTTTGTATAGCATCAACTTTGATCCTTTGACCTTGACCTTGGAGTTTGACCTACTTTTTAAAAACGTTAAACTTGGACATAACTTTGAATGGTTGGAGCTAGGGCTTTCATACTTCACATATGTAATCCTTGTGAGAAGGCCTTCCTTCGGATACCAACAACTTTGACCTTGACCTACTTTTGAAAAAACTTTAACCTTGGACATAAGTTTTGAATGGTTGATGCTAGAGCTTTCATATTTCTAATGTGTATTTCTTGTGAGAAGGCCTTTCCTTGAGCACCATTAATTTTAAACATTTGACCTTGGCCTTGATGTTTGACTTACTTTTGAAAAACTTTAACCTTTTTCATATCTATTCAATGGCTGCTGCTGGACTTTCATATTTCACAGGTAAATTCCTCGACAAAAGACCTTACTTTGGGTACCAACATATTTGATTTGCATTTGAAGAAGTTTAACCTTTGTTTTAAGTTGCCATAGGGGGGCATCAGTGTTTCACAAATACATCTTGTTTCTACATTGGACTTAAAATAGATTGAGAAATTCTGAAAAATAGTTATGAAAAGTCATTATACCCGCACTTTCTGAAGAAATTTCAGATATATTGTTGCTATCCTGTCCCGTCCGTCTGTCACAATTTTTTCTCTCTCAAACTCCTATTTTGATTTAAGCAGTGACCAATTAATCTTTCGGAATATGAAAACTGGTGTCCTGTACATGTGCACTAAAGTTTCTCCGGTTTTCAATTTTACCCTGTGGGCTAAATGGGGGTAAAAAAATAATGACGTCTCTCTTACAAAGACCTGGTCACCAGAACTTCTCTTTCATTTTGCGCAATAACCTAATCATCTTTTGAAAGACGATTAGGGGTGTCCTGCAAATGTGCAATAAGGTTTCGGAATTTCATTTTCAACCTGGAGGCACATGGGGGTCGAAAATGACGTTTTTCTTCAAAAACCAGGTTCCCAGACCTTATGCAAAGTTATTTTGCGCGTACTTTCTGAAAAACGTTGAGTATGTTGTTGTTACCCTGGTCCGTCCGTCTGTGAATCTTTCTTCTTTCTTCAAACTCCTCTTTTATTTTACGCAGTGGTCAAATCATATTTTGGAAGATCATTACTGGTGTCCTGTAAATGTACAATAAGGTTAGGAAATTAGGGGTCAAATGGGGGTCGAAAAAAGATGTTTTTTTTTCTATTTAAAAAATCCTGGTTCTCAGAACTTCTTTTACATTTTATACACTAGACATCTCATCTTTTGTAAGATGAATGGAGTGTCCTGCAGATGTGTTTTAAGAATTTGGATTTCTCATTTACATCGTGTGGGTCAAATGGGGTCAAAAAGGACTTATTCGTTTTTGTACAAAAACCTGGTTCCCAGAACTTCACATGCATTTTACGCGGTAGCCATATCATCTTTTGGAAGATGGTTGGGGGGGGGAGGGGGGGTCCTGCAGATGTGCAATAAGGTTTCGGAATTTTAATTTTCCCTTGAGCCAAAATGGGGGTCGAAAAACGACGTTTTCATGTTCTAATTTGTGTCGATTTTTTTCTTCACTCTTTTAAATTCAGAATTTACATCATTACAATCTTTTAATTTATACTGGAATTTATTGTTTGAAATAGTAACATAAGAGGCACATGGACAATTGCTTACCTGTGCATTTTATGTTCAATTTGATACATGTATACATATCTTATATAAAAAAACTAATGTGGATTCATTGGTAACAAATTAGGTATAAGTGAGCATTTAGAGGCAACCACTTACGTGCGGGTATTACTGTCCTATGACAGTATCTAAGTTCATCTGCAACCGACTTCCTCTCAGGTGAACGTAACATTCAGGCACGTAGTATTGGGGGGGGGTGTTGGCCCCTCTTTCCGAAAGTAAATTTTGACTATTAATCAAGTATGAAAATATTTATTGATAGGTCCCCCCAACTACAGTAAAATCCCTCATAAATTCATGGACCCTAACCATACTTCACCCCCGAAATTAGATTTTGGGGTTTGGGGGATTCCCTTTTTAGTTTTGGTTTGTTAAAGATTTTTTTCAGGTTAGTTGTCAATCCCCCCTTTCAAAATGAATTCTTTTATCTTCATCACATCAAAAGTAGACCAAGAAATTTCAAATTAATACAATTGCTTATGTTTATTAAAACCCTGATTTCAACAAATGTAAATCATCAAGAAAGATATCATGATTTGCCTAACGAGTTTGTATCATAAAATAAGAAGATAACGAAGAGTAATCAAACTCAAAAGTCCATTGAAAAAAATAGTTACTAGTATTTGGAGCAGAGCAAACGAGGACCTCTTAAACATCAGAGGTGGAAACAGGTGCCATTGGAAGAGATAGCATCCCCTGTCGACCGTCACACCCGCTGTGTCCTCCTTATCATGATCGGGTAAATGGAAAAAAATCTGTAAAGAATTCAGTGTGAAAATATTGGCCTAACAATTAGTATGAACAAGATGTGTTTGTGAAACACTGATGCTCCCGTATGGCAACTTATAGCAAAGGTTAAACTTTCTCAAAGGCAAATCAAAATGTTGGTACCCAAAGTAAGGTCTTGTCTCGAGAAATATACCTGTGAAATATGAAAGCCCTAGCAGCAACCATTGAATAGATATGGAAAAGGTTAAAGTTTTTCAAAAGTAGGTTAAACTCTAAGGTCAATGGATTACAATTGTTTGTATCCAAAGGAAGGTCTTGTCACAAGCAAATATGAAAGCCCTAGCACCACCTTTTCAAAAGTTGTGTCCAAGGTTAAAGTTTTCCAAAAGTAGGTCAAAGTCCAAGGTCAAAGGTTCAAAGTTGTTGGTATCCAAAGGAAGGTCTAGGCACAAGGATTAGATATAAGAAGTATGAATGCCCTAGCACCAACCATTCAAAAGTTATGGCCAAGGTTAAAATTTTTTTCAAAAGTAGGTCAAACTCCAAGGTCAAAGGGTTAAAGTTGTTGGTATCCAAAAGAAGGCCTTGTCACAAGGATTACATATGTGAAGTATGAATGCCCTAGCACCAACCATTTTAAAAGTTATGGCCAAGGTTAAAGTTTTCCAAAAGTAGGTCAAACCCCAAGGTCAAAGGGTCAAAGTTGTTGGTATCCAAAGGAAGGTCTTGTCACAAAAATTATACATATGAAGTATGAGAGCCCTAGCACCAACGGTTCCAAAATTATGGCCAAGGTTAAAGTCTTTCAAAAGTAGGTCAAACTCCAAAGTCAAAGGGTCAAAGTTGTTGGTATCCAAAGGAAGGTCTTGTCACAAGGATTACATATGCGAAGTATGAAAGCCCTAGCACCAACGGTTCAAAAGTTATGGCCAAGGTTAAAGTTGGGTAAAATATTGTAAAACTGGGTCAAACTCCAAGGTCAAAGTCAAAAGGTCAAATATTATGGTACCCAAAGAAAGGTCTTGTCACAAGGAATACACATGTAAAATATGAAAGCCATAGCTCCAACTAATCAAAAGCTATGGGCAATGTTACAGTTTTTGCGGATGAACAGACAGACAGACAGACGGACGGACAGGGCAAAAACTATATGCCCCTGAATCTTAGATACGGGGGCATAAAAACGTCAGTCAACATTCGGCTCAATGATATATTGTATTTGCTGACAAGGTCATTGTATCGACCATAGAAATTGCGAAAACGCTGACTTTATACGAGACTGTTGATATTCTCAATAATCATAATTTGTAGGACAGCTTGACCGCTAGTATTCCTGCTTTCTCCTTAAACAATACCCTAAAGTCGTACTCACATCCCCTACAGTAAACATGAGAATTTAGATGATTTAATCAAGTAAAATCTAATGCAATCAAGTGAGATTGACTGTTGTTGCATGTTGGTGGACCAATAATGAGTACTCCGTACCGATAAGTTTACCGCTGAAACATGCACTTTTACTTAGTAGTGATATGCAGGCTCAATTAAGATTGTTGGGAAATAATAAGTTATGTCTGGATGTAAAGATACCGTTGTTGTTTTTTTAACAAACGTGTTAGATATCCGTACAGGAAATATGAGATCTTAGAAGTAAAGATAATTTCGTAGTGTAAGGTGGTCATTAGAAATGGGAGACGTACAGAATTTCTTTCACAATAAACAGTGTGTTGTTCTAATCTATGGCACGCCGATTGCTTCAAAATTATTTTCTGCACGACCTTAAACAAAAATTACACGAGTAAGTAAAAACTTACACAAAGTGAGGAAAATATACACGAAGTTATTGAAATTTACACAAACTATTGAAAAACTGCACAATCAACAAAATATTTACACGATATAGTGAGAAAATTACACAAACATAAAAACGAAAACTGCACGAGTAAGGATACAACATCGACATAATCCTTGTTTGTTATTGTAGATGCTGACACAGTCAGCCCAGCAGTATCTCTTACTGATGATCTTGAAAAAATAAGGCAATGGTCTCATCAATGGCTAGTTGAATTTAACCCTATGAAGACAGTAAATGTTAATTTTACCAGAACTCAACGAGTACACCCAAATATCTCATTTGGGAACACAATGAATAGTATTTCTCAGAATCAAAGTCACTGTCATCTAGGGTTGACATTACAGTCTAATGGGGGGTGGTCCGAACATATTACAACAATTTATGAGAAAGCTTGCTTACGACTAAATATATTGCGTACACTTAAATATAAATTAAAAAGGGACTTGTTAATCAAAATATATCTTTCATTTGTTCGACCAGTTGTAGAATATGGGGATGTGGTATGGGATAATTGCACTGAAGAACAATCCAAATTACTGGAAAGTGTTCAGGTGGAAGCTGCAAGAATAATTACAGGTATTAGGTGCAATACATCAAAAACTAACCTATATTATGAGTTGGGATGGGAAACCTTAAGTTCAAGAAGGGAAAAGCATAAGCTCACACTGATGTATAAAATTCTTAATAACCTTACCCCTGATTACATGTATAATATGCTCAAAGGATGTATGCCAATTCAGCATAATTATAATTTACGCAACCAAAACTCATATCGTATCCCAATCACTCGAACAGTGTCTTACTATAATAGTTTTGTACCATCCACAATATCCTTATGGAATAATTTACCTGATGATTGTAGAACTTCCCCTACATTGCAAAATTTCAAAAAAAGATTAACCTACACCAATCCCTTCCAGAAAAATAAAGTTAAGTTGTACAATTATGGGAATAGAATTGAAAATATACTACATTGCCAGTTGAGAAATAAATGTAGTAACCTTAATGCTGATCTTTTTAAAGACCACCTCAATGATTCACCAAAATGTACAAATTGTGGATACCAAATTGAAGATTCATTACATTTTTTCATGTATTGCCCACAATACGTTCTTCAAAGACAGATGCTGATTAAATATATGAATGAGAAAGACATACCAATTAATATAGGTAATATACTATATGGTGCTGAATCCTTATGTTTAGAAGACAACTTTTCATTTTTTGATCATATACATACCTTTATAAGAAACTCAAAGAGGTTTTCACTGAAATCTTAGTTTATCATGATATGCTAGGAAGAATAATATCTCATTTTAGGTATGTTAAGGAAGTTTTTCCACTCTGAGTCAACTTTATTATGTTTTTTTTTTTCTTTTTATGGTCTTTCTCTGTCTCTATTTACTCTCTCTCTCTCTCTCTTTCACCCTCTGTGGATTCACTTTATACATGTACCAATTAATGGTTTATTTTATATACTGCTTTTCAATGTTAAATGTACTTTATTATGTTTTCTTTCTCTTTATTTTACTCTCTCTTTCTCTGGATTCACCTTATATATGTACCAATTAATGATCTATTTTGCATACTGTTTTCAATGTTAAATGTACCAATAATTGTTATATGTACCTTGACCTATGGAGAGAACGATTATAGGCATTATGTCTGCTGTTCAATCCATTTCATTTGTAATGAATAAATATATTTTAAACTAACATCGACATAATACGCAACGCATCCTCATTGCGCACATTTCATTAATATTCATTAGAGAACAGGTCAATGTGGCTTGGATGCTTGAAACATACTATAAATACAAAAGGAGGAGTAAAGTGTTAGTAATCTTTTTAAAAAAGATTCTTTTAAAATTCCGCTAGACTCTCAAGAATATGAACAACGTATGTTATACATGTAGATAAATTGACAGGCACACAATCTTAAACTTGTAGTATATGAATACTCCCGAATAAAAAAAAAACATTCTACAAAGAATACATGTATAGATAACGTAAAAAAAAAGGGGGGGTGCGTATTACAGTTGTGTGTTTAATTGTTGGATTTTTTAGTAGGTCATTCCTCTATATAGCAATTTCTTTTGAAAGTTTAAAACAATGACATATAGGCCTAAATTAAAATAAATAAAAACAACATGTGATATAATACAGGAGAGTTAACAACAAATCAAACTCTTCTCCTCCACCACCCACTGAGTGTACTTTTGGTAATAATCAAGGATGTGCATGCGTGACCTTTTCATACAGAGATCCCTCCCTGCTGATTCTGGAACGAAAGACACCTGTACGCTAATCGATTTATAGCTATTTCACACACCAATAATACCTTTTGATTAAAGATTACTGGCAATTCATACACAGATTTTGAAGCAATGTTGCGATCATCTGGGTTGTGGAATTTGACCGAAAACTTTTTGGAAGTCAACAGTAAAGAAAATCGAGCAAATAATTGCGCAACTGAAATTTCAATATTGAAATGCATATCCTCACTTTTTGATATATACGTATGTAACAAAGTAGTACATGTAGTCTTAACTTTTGAGCAACATGTGCTGATTTCTTAAAACTCCATGAAACTGTAGAAAAATTATACAGTTGTTTTACTTACGTGAATTAAAGCTTAATTTTATGTTGTTTTTAATGTACCGGCGGTAGTCTATTTTGAATAGTTAAAATGCACATAAAGGAGTGAAGAAAATTTAAAATTATAAAATACAGGCACGTAGTATCGTTTTTGAAAGGGGGGCAGCCAGATTTTTTTTTTTGACAACCTACCTGAAAAAAAACCTTGACAAGCAACAAAAAAGGTAAAGTGTCCAAACTCGAAAATCCTATTTTGTGTGTGTGTGTGTGGGGGGGGGGGGGGGGCACCTTCCACTCTGTTTTCGAAACACATTATAATACCAAATTACTTTGATTTAAACTATCCTACAACAAGGGGGGGGGGGTAACCAGCTTTTCAGTGGACATTTACAATAGAAGTAGGTTATGTTTGGAAAAAAGGGGGGGCAGGCCCCTACTGATGCTACGTGCCTGAAATATTTTCTAAGAATTTAAGAGTACATATAATAGTCTATCGAAATAATTGCAATTTAACTGATTTGTAACGATATTGTAAGACCAAACTCAAGAAGATGTACAAGATGAACTTAATTAGCTGGGACTTGGCTACACATGCATATTTATTTTCAATGCAGATTTTGACAATAATAAATTTGCACACGGTATGTTTTCTTATATTTATTCGACGTCATGCTCGAAGTAAAAACAACACCTGGTTGATGCCATTGATACACATGTACAATATTGCTGTAAAGCAAACTTTTTAATTACTTGGTACATATATACGTATAAAATTCAATTGCATAGATTAGGCTTTTTAACTCATAATCTGAATTTTCAAAAATGTTAGATATGCACATGAATAATCTTTTAAAAAGTGGAGCTTGTATCCTTCAATGTTATTGAAGATTATTTTCATTTTATAATTATACAGTCATGTTCTTTTTATAATGACTATATCTTTGGGTAAAAAAGTGTTATTACAAAAAAACAAGTGTTCGGATAATAATTAAAATTTTATGCATACAAATTCGAAATGTAAAGAAAAATCTTGGAAAATCTTTGTCAAACCGCGAACTCCATAAAGAACATGATTTATTTGAATTTTTCAAGAGCGATAAAACGCGTTCTATGTTCTTTCTATTTATTATAATATCCATTCCCATTTTCTTATTTGTAACATTGTACCTAGATGTATTTAGTATAATTCACTATGTTTTAAAATTTCTGACATGTCATTATGGTCCAACGATTTGAAACTTTTATAAATACATAGATTCAGATGTTGCGACTCAATCCACGAACCAGATCCGCCACTAATGTCATTAGTTTAACCGGTGCCAGATCATTTGAGCAGAGTTTTGTTATTTCATTTGGACAAATTTTAAGTAACAAAACACAAAACCGCATGTACATGTATATTAAGCGCATAGAATATATATTTTTCCTTTATCTTGTCCTTTTTATTAAAATTGAAAACATTTATCAAGTAATCGCCATTAGGAATGAGGATAACGCTTTCCATTAGGAATGTCTTGTTGTTTATTGGGTAGTTTTTGACTGAAAATATGCGATATCATAGAAGGAATTCATAACAGTGTAGGCTACAGATATCCAACCAAAATTGATATCCTCATATTTTATAAGTAAAGATACATGTATGATTAGAAATTTTTTTAATGTTTGACTTTAAAACCATACTGTGTATATCTAAGGTAATCAGGTGATCCCCACTTTTTAATCTTTTTGAAAATAAAAAAATATATCCAGCTAACTCCCAAATGAAAAAAAAAAATCTGCTCAAATGAAATCATAATTAGTACAAATGAGAAGTACCGAAATAAATTCTACAAATTAATGATTATAATCAGCAATAATTCTGCCATCATTTTCATGAAGAATCCACTTTATTAATCGTTTTATTATGCATGTGTTAATTTTATTTTATACAAATAATTTCCGTTAAAGTTGTATCTATAAGTGAGATAATTTTAAAAGGCCATAGAGCGTATATTTAAAAAAAATAAATTAATAATTCGATCATTTTTTAAAGCAACACCTGTTTATCGTTAAGAATTTAGAGTTTGCTGTGTATTACTTTTAATTCAGAGTCGAGTGCATCATATGCAATGGTACTTTTTTCCCCGCATTATAACACAAACATGCGATTTCTTTCTTGTCACAATTTATGTCCGGCATCATATAATACCTCCATATTTTGGCTAGGATCTCGGTCAATATCAGAAAAATATAATATCTCCGAACAACTTTTAATTTTTTTCACACAGTTCACAAGAAAACACTTCATTCGTTTGATTGGCATTAGCTAGAAATCGGATCGAGTTTTAGCAAAGAAATAAAGAAGCAAACAAACATGCATATCATCGTCAACGCCATTTTCTCTCGATTACATCCAGAATTCAAGAAGAGATAAAGAGTACAGAAAACCAAGAACACAATGAATATTCTATGTGCATAATAATGATATGTGCAGCTGTATGCGCAGTAAAATTGTTTGTGTAATTTTTAGTTTCCTCTGCTCGTGCAGTTTTTGATTTTACGTTTGTGCATTTTATACCCATTAATCGTGTAAAAAATTTCGGATTCGTGTATTTTTCGTTATGTTTGTGTTAAAATCTTTCAAACTATGTGCAATTTTTACCGATACGTGCATTTTTATTTTACTCGTGTATATTTTTCATCAAGCTCGTGTATAAAATCGTGATCGTTGTGCAGAAAATAATTTTGAAGCAATCGGCGTGCCATACTATTCCCTTTCTCATTATACATAAACATTTTGCTGGTTATCTCCCCAAGGATAGGAATGTTTCAAAGGTATTTTATCGTAGGTTTGGTACACTTGCAAATACAATGTATATATTATTATATATTATTTATTCATTCATTTTGTCTTTAATAAAACTATCCATTTCACAATGTTACTGATTTAGTATTTTCGTTAATTTTCCGTACTTATGAGTGCCATCTTACTTGTTAATCGACCTTTATTCAGAGACATGCACTGTACCTACATGTATACGACAATAACAATGCACCTCAACAATAATTAAATTACAAATTTATTATCACTAAAAAGTTAAAACATTGGTTAATTTATGAAATTGCAATGAATGATAAGTACTATGTGAAAGATATGCCCATACACAAAAGAAATTGAAAAGTTCGTAGACTTCAATTCCTGATGGCCAAATAGATCTCGAGTTCCATAACCATTGTACTACACAACACGGTATTATCAAATGTGCAGATTTAGTTACAATAATTAAGATAATATTATGCTCTATTGTTTACAACGAAAAGCTTTTTTCACAAACATTCCTCCTGAAGAGCGGCAGAACTAAGAAAGGTTACTCAAGTGTAGGGTATGCTTTTTCAAGGATGCGATCATTGGGCAACCGATTCATAAAATCAGCAAAATCCAAAATTCACACTCTTGTACCATTTTAATTGCAACCAGAGATTGATAGTTACCAGTTTTGACTTATAAAATAATTTCTCAGGTTATATTGATCAAGTCCGAATATTGCCACTTTGATGCAAGTAAAGTGAACTTGTGCAACAGATTCATGGAATGTAACAATAGAAAATAATGTAACACCTTCTTAAATTGTTTTGCAGCATAATACGCCCATCTTGCATGTTATAGCGGTACCCCCTGTATTCTTGATGACTATTGCAAATTAACGCCAAAATCTCCAGGAACAATTTACTCTTTATATTAATTGTTCTCCATAAGCACTCGCTGAATTTGACCAGACTTACTAATTAATCTCCTGCTTCTTAATTCTGATGGACGACGGTTCTATTGTTTTGTTCTGTCTTCATACAGATAACTTGTAAGATACAAATTGTAAATGCACTTTTATTCATGCTTGCACTGGTGATTAAATATCTTCAGTTATTATAAAAATTATTTCATATTTAATCTATGATCAGTGAGACTAGCAGTTTCCTGATGTAAGATAATACCAAGGTCTGGGTGTGTAAATTGAATAATTTTTGTACGCCTTAAGACTGCATTATGTATTCATATAGTTCAGAATTGTGATCCACATCATCTCTGTAGAACACCAGAATTGATAATTAGTGCATTAAAAACAATATTCTGTTAATGAAATAGAAACAAATAAAAAAGGAACAAAAATAATGATGAAACATAAAAAAATATCTTCGGTACACTCCTCTCTTGTAGGATACGTCGTACATCTCAATCGTCAAAAACGGAAAGTAGAGATTTTTTTTGCATCAGATACTAGGTAGCTTCCTGTTTGATATCAGCTTAGACCTTAGAGACCACGGTCCGTATCAGACGAACTATCAGCCACGCCTAGAATTTAAGTAAACTGACTCAGCTCAAAGAGGCTTAACATGGGGTACAGATTTCTGCGATTTCTGTGGTTTACTTATTTTTTTTTAAGTACATGTATGAAGGATGTATCAAAGAAAGGTCACATGACAACTTATTTGGAAGGAAATGCGGTAAAACGTTTTGAAAGTTCCAAGGAATTGAATATTAGTATGTCGGATATTATGTTTAGAGTAATTTGTATGAATAATATATGTTATTTAAAAATACTTTTAGGTCTTGTCGATAGATAAAATAGATAGTTTGCCTTCAATGTACGGATTCAATTAAAACAGCCAGTATCGCAGTCAAATCCTTAGGAATTACGGATCCCGGAAACAAATACGATCTCATTAGATCTTGATGTCCTTGGCTCGGTTGTTTTACTCACTAGACATCAGTAATCCATGTAAATATTTTCAGTTTACTGTAAAAAGCTGCCTCTGGAGCCTTCACTTTGGGGAGTCAGGGGTTGCAGGGATGGAGCCTGCTTTGTTAAGTTCAACACCAATCCATTTGATCCGTCATTCAAATTTTTATCAAGGGTACGAGTTCTTCGTAGAACATTCACTGGTACAAACATGCAATAAGTATTGGAAACTCTAAAAGAGGTCAATATATTTTAGGAAATTCTTCTGAAAAGAAGACTGAATGTCAGATCTTTAGAAAGTTTATTTACGTATTTCTTCGTTAGTATGATAAGGCGCAAATTTACATCAAACTGCATGGAGATTGACTCACTTGGTATTAGGAAATATCAAACCTCAAATTTGATTGATAAATTTACAACGGGTTGATAAAATTTTAATTGCTATAAATTTGCACCAATGCGTATAACTACTAAACGCAAGAAAGATAACTTCAACCAGTTTCAAACTTCCTCTTTCTGCACTTAAGGTCTTGTAGAGAAGGCTTCTTCTGCCCCCCCCCCCCCCGACAACTGGCCCTAGAGTAGGGTCTCCCCGGAAAATAGGCTCTAGAGTAGGATTTCCCCCAGGGAAAAATGATTCTACATTAGGATTAGCCCTACAGAAATTCCACACCAGATTCAATTTTCTGAGGGGAAATCCTATTCTGTGTAATAGTGCAATTTCCTACAGAGCCGCCCCCTAAGATATCATGCCTTAACTTATAAATAGGAGGGGCGACACATTGTTACTAATTTTCCCACAAGCGATCTTGCAATAGACTTTACAAAAATTATGATAAAAAAATCTAGTTGTCCAATCAACATTTTAAAATTTCAAAATGGCGACCAGTTGAAGTGGGGAGGGGGGGGGAGGGGGCAGCCTCCCATAAAATTTACAAGCAAACAAAAAAAAAACCCAAGAAACACCCCCCCCCCCCGAAAAAAATAAATAAACTGCCTAAACTTTTCTAACTTTTCGGTTAAACTTTTATTAAATGCAATGACTTGCCCGAGTTTAACCATACTACAACAAAATGTTAAGGGACCAAGCAATCAATAAATGATTTTTTATATTTAAACTATAGCAAGACTATTCCCCCCCCTCCCCCAACTCGCATTCGTCCTACCCGTTTGAAAAGGAGTTATATCCAAAAATGGAGAGGCGTTATTTTAAAATAATAAATATATGAAAGATTGAACCAAAGCCATCTTTATTTATGCAATATTTAGATTATAGTTTTAATTTCATAAATTATATTATAAATTATAGTATTTTCTATATTCCTGCACATCTGACAGACAGCTGTTTGCATGCGTATTAAGATAAGTCAACACTCTGCTTTTGAAAATCCAGGATATAGGCAGAGCCAGCTTTGGGCTTTGCTAGCCATGTATTAAAAATTCATTAACGCCTTTTGGAAAGGCCTAAAACGCCTTTTTAAAAGGCGTAATAACGCCTTTTGGAAAGGCGTAATAACGCCTTAATGAAAGGTGTATTAACACCTTTTGGAAAGGCGTAATAACGCCTTTTGGAAAGGCGTAATAACGCCTTTTGGAAAGGCGTAATAACGCCTCTTTAAAAGGCGTAAGAGCGCCTTTTGCTAGCCATGTATTAAGAATTCATGTCAAATTTTGAAATATTTTTCTCTCCTCTTGGAAAAAAAACAAGCAAACTATTTGCATAGGTATAATGAGCAATTAGCCTTCAACCAAATTTCTGAAATCCATGCACCTTGGTAGAGGTGTCTGGCATCAGAGAAGGACTAAGTTAGTTTAACACTGAAAATATTTTATAAATTTAAAAATCTTTTTTCCTGGAAATCTAATTATAACCAGCCCTCAGGGTGGGCTAAAAAAGTCATGTATTGAAAATAAGAGGCGTAATAACGCCTTTTGGAAAGGCGTAATAACGCCTTAATGAAAGGCGTATTAACACCTTCTAGAAAGGCATAATAACGCCTTTAGGAAAGGCGTAATAACGCCTTTTAGAAAGGCATAATAACGGCTTTTGGAAAGGCGTAAAGGCGTAATAACGCCTTTTGGAAAGGCGTAATTACGCCTTTATTTGCGTTATTACGCCTTTTTCCGCTTTATAACGCCTTTTCAAAAGGCGTTATTACGCCTTTTTAATTTTTTTTTTTACCGTAGTTTGATTCTAATAGGCTTTCGTACCATTGAAACATATGAAGTACAAAGTATGAAAATGGAAAATCTCATTTTTCTCAGTAACTGTACAACCAATTCTTTTGAAGCATTAATGTCTTATTCTTTACTTCTGGTCAAATTGTGGTGTCTGCACAAAAAAAGTACAATGTAATCGGTTGGACATATTTTTTAACAGTAGCCATGGAAACAAAAAGGAGGATATTAATTTTAAATGGATTTTTTTTTTCTCCAATTATATTTCAAACTACATGTTGGACTGTCTCTCCAAGTTTCTGGGATTTAAATATCCAAAATAGCTGTCTTTGCCATTGAGCTAAAAATCGATTGATTTATCAAAATTTGAAATTTTGCAAAACTTTTAGAAAGTATTTGCTGCTTTCAAATCCAATATTTCACCTCTGGGGTCGAGGGGCTATACTTATGCTACGGCTTGTAAAAGCAGTGTTCTTGTTCTGTTTTAGGTTTTGGCAAATACTCACAAATCGGTTGTATGTGGAACCTATCAATAATAAATATATATTTTTAGAATTTTCTCACACACTCTTTGTAAAAAGCATAGATCCATAATTAAAATACTGGGCCGGTAGAGGGCAAACAAATTAAATCTCTTTAGGTGGCCTGAAAATTCGTGAACAAACAGCTATCACTGCGCGAGACATCGACTCTTTCGATTTTTTGAGTGACTAATTTGACAATTTCCAATAAAATAGGGGAAATCCTACTCTAAGAATAAAAGAAAGGGGTAATTTGGTGTGAGATTTCGAAATCTCACGCCAAATTCCCAGTTTCTTTCCTATTCTTTCCTATAGTAAACATAGATACTATATGTTGTGCCCCCTCAATTAAAAGGTCTGATGACCTTTTTTTTTTTTGTCAGGAAATTTTTGGTAATGCCTTTTCAACTGTCAATTGAAAATGTATGGCTTTGCCCCCCCCCCCCCCCGACTGATTTTGCTTCCTATGGGCCTGGCTAAAGAAAACAGCTACAGGGTATTCTACTAGGGTCACCCTCATTCTTGATTTTTCCCCATACTATATGCACGAATTGCTATTGAGCTTAACACTGTGCAACTCTGAAATAGCTCGTCACAAGCACTGTGGATCGATCCCCCCTCCCCCACTTTAAATTAAAAATTGTAAGAGCTTATAATATTTCAAAATATATATAAAATTTCGCCGTCAATCACTTCTGGTTGATTAACAGTGGTACAGTTTAAATCTTTGACCAATCAGATAAAGCGAAATAGATCTGCTCCAAAACCTCCTTCTAATCAGTCAATGGAGAAAATTTTATGTGTCCGATTAATAAATCGTCCGATTATGGCATATAAAACACTAATGATGGGATTTAGGTTAAAGAGACTAGTAGAAGAACATCTCCCTGACAGTATGATAGGTAATACTGTTATTACCTTGGAAATATCTCTCGAAGCAGGGACACCCCCCCCCCCCTTTGTTTATAAATTCTGTTTCTTACCTCGTGTATTTTTATCATACCTTACACTTGGCCATTCTCTAAACGTGAGAAAAAGTACAATCTGCTTGCATAGAACGACATATGGATGTGATTGACGGGGAAATGTCATGCTTCTGAGAAATTATAAGCTCTTACAATTTTTTAATTTAAAGTGGTGGGGGGGGGGGGGGGCTATTGATCCACACTTCTGTGGTCACAAGTAATTGTAAACACATATTAAACCAAGTATGAATTGAAATTGGGTACTGAGTTTATATAACGCTTAAGAACCATTTTAACATTTTTTTTTTTATTTCAATATTCTATTTTTAATACCTCACTTGAACAAAGTGACAACTAAAAAAGTAGAATATCATATTAAAATTTCTAGTATTCCGGCAAACATTAATTTTAAAATTATGATAGCGTATTAATTACTTGACGGAGGGTGTTGTGTTGTAAGCTAGGAGAGATGCTAACCCGACAAATATGAGAATTCCACTTTAGTAAGAAAGAAAAGGCAACTTCAACATTTTTTCCGCTGATTTGATAATGATAAAAATATGTTATTTAATACCCCGATTGTTGGCCTTCTAGTTTTTAGGTCAGAATTGATGTCGGTGAGTTGATATGGCGTTGTATGATGCCGTGGTCGTGGGGGCTGGGATAGAGGGGTCAGCCACGGCCTATAACCTTGCTAAAAATGGTCTGAAAACTCTACTTCTGGAACAGGTAGGTCTATCCAGCTCAGCCCAGGTGATGTTAGCTAGATCACAATAATACCACGTATGATTAATTTATTACCTGAGATTATGGAAGTCCTTAAAGGACACAGTGTCGAAACTCTTCATGAACTACATTGCCTGTACCTCCCTACGCAGCGTAAGATACACCAAACTACAAAAAATGAGCTAAATATAGCTATATCGTTGATAATCTAGGAACTGAAGGGACGAAGCGCAAGCTAAAGCTCATATAGTCATGTTAAATCTATATTTATCGGTTGTAAACTATAATTCATGAATGCCAAACCAAGTTTAAATGTTAATGACTGCATGTTTTTGTTGATAAATATTTTTTAAAACTGCAATGAGCATTTGTTGAGAGTCGATAATCATAGCTTCACCAATTGTGAAATTATATTATTTTATTATATAAACTATGTTTCTGTTAACTAAAGTTTAGAGATGTTAATCATATTTTACTAATCGTGAAACTGTATTTATCAGATATAACATTTTTTGTTCTGCAAACATTTTTCACTTTTAAGTTGTGAAACATTGATTGAGGCATGAACTTAGAGATGTTAATTAAGGTTCATTCTGATTAGATAAGAGAGATAACTCTATATAAAGAAATAAATGTCTGTTATTTCTCTATAGATTTGTCAAGTTTGACATGTCTTTTATGTTTCATTTTGCCCCGCAAGCTATTATGGTAGCATATTTCCCTCCAACACACTCACTTGTCAGATAATTATGTCGACTTGTCAGATATTTTTGTTAACTTGTCACTAACTCACGTGTTTAAAAATTCAACATGAAAATATGTCCACTCCAAGTTCTGGTCATCGGTGACAACATATTTTTCTGACAAGTCGACATAAGTATCTGGCAAGTCAACATAAAGATTTGACAAGTCAACTTAAAGATCTGACAGGTCGATATATCTCACAAGTCAACATAGTTTTCTACAAGTCAACATCATTATCTGACAAGTTGACATAATATCTGACAAGCCGACTTGTCAGAAAATTATGTCGACTTGTCAGAAAAATATATTTACTTTTTAGAAAATTATGTCGACTTGTCAGATATTATGACAAGTAGAAGTCAGTGGCTTTAACAGGTTGTAATAACAAGATACCGAGTTCTTGGTCGTGATTATTTGTATCTCACAAGTGCACATAATTATCTGACAATTTGACATAAACATCTGACAAGTCGAAATAAACATCTGACAATGGTGGCAGAAATATATGCCACCATAATCTATGATATAATAGTGTGTATTTACTTATAAAATACATTTCCTTTGGAAAATCATAAGAATTAAAGCAACATTTCATATGAGTGTGCAGAGGGTTTATGAACCTTAATTAAATATTGATTAACGTTCTTAGCTTTAATTGTTTACGATTCGTAAACTATTGTTTACCATTGATAAACCTAGTTATCAACTGTAAAATATGTTTAGCCTATTATGTCATATTTCTGCCCCCCTCCCCGATTTGTCAGATAATTATGTCGACTTGTCAGATTTTGTTTGTTTTCTTGTCAGATAATTATGTCGACTTGTCAGATCTTTTTGTTGACTTGTCACTTATTCCTCTGTTTAAAAATTCAACAAGAAAATATGTCCATGCCCGGTTTATGACATCAGGTGACGACATATTTTCTGACAAGTCGACGTAAGTATCTGACAAGTCTATATGAAAGTCTGACACGCCTACATAAAGATCTGACAAGTCGATATATTATTTGACAAGTCAACAAAAAATTATATCAACTTGACAGTAAATTGTCTACATGTCAGATATTATGATGACAAGTAGAGGTCAGTTAGTGGCTTTAACATGCTGTAATAACAGGACACCGAGTTCCTGGTCGTGATTTTTATCTGACAAGTCGACATAATTATCTGTCAAGTTCACTTTTTAAAATATCTGACAAGTTATAGCAACAAAAACATCTGACAAGTCGACATAAACATCTGACAAGTGGTGGCAGAAATATGACACCATATTAGCCCAGTTTTGTGCCATAACGTTGTAGTTTCCGCTCCCCCACTCGAGAGGGAGTTCGCATGGGCAGAGCAGAATTACTCGAGTAGCCTACGGGGAGGACGACCATTATGCCAACATGATGAAAGAAGGAGGTAAACTGTGGCGGGAACTCGAACGAGAGTCTGGATCTTCCCTATTTTTGTAAGTTATAGAAATGTGATAGGCTGGTCATCCAATGACCGTAATCAATGATACAGCTCAAAAAGTTCAGTTTGAGTATTTATGAAACACAGCTTTAGAGAATTAATATTTTACAAATTCAACATTTGAAGGACAAGTTATATATATTTTTATTTTGTTTGTAATGAATATACATATTTTTAAAATTTGATTCATATATACTAGTATACGTGAATAATAAAAGTGCATTTATATAAAATCACATTTACATGTAGAAACTGCGGTTGTCTTGCTGTTGGTACGCCGGATCACCCTTTCATCAAGGGTACTGTATCATCACTGACTCGGCACAGAGTAAACCACGACATCCTTAGTTACGAGAACCTGAAGACCAGGTACCCGATGCTGTCGTTACCCTCCGATCACACCGGAGTGTTGGACTACAGTGGCGGTGTTCTCATGGCAGATAAAGCCCTGCAGGCATTCCAGGTGACAGTTCCAATACAAATCACGAATCATTTGTTCTTATCTTTTCTTACAACAATCGTTTTAATTATTATTGCCTTCAATTTTTATTAATTATTCGTTATTTCTCTTGAATCTCAGCTTGTTCTGAATTCATAAGATTGCAGAGTACATGTACTTGCTAACAATAATTTTGCTAATTTCTTCACTTTTCTCTAGATTTAATACTGTAAAAGAATTATAAATGACAGGACATAAGAGGTTTCAAGTACAGCTTTTAAGGAAAATGATGTTCTTGTCAATTTTATTGGAGATGATAATTATGCTCGTATTTTTCTTCGTGCTGCCAGGAAAGATTTAACTATGATAATTTAATCAAAATACTAGAACCCGTGAGGCCTTAAAGTCCGTATCTTTTAATATTCTGTGAAAACTACCCGTATATACAAAACATTTACCGCTGAAAATATGTATGTAGACACCCGATTAATCGGATATAGTGGACGTGTTATTTTGAGAATTCTGCTTTCCCTTGAGAGCCTATCATCCCCCTCCTACTTTTTGTTACAACTGTGTACGTAACTCTGTTGAGAGCCTTCAGCGGCAATTCTGTTTTATCATAAAGAAAACTAATGCTATAGATATGCCGCAGTTTATTTTGACTTTTAGAACATGTACGTCCAGTATGGCGGTGAGTTGCGAGACGGCGAGAAAGTGACCAAAATTATACCGAATTCTGACGTCACTGTTATTACGTCAAAAGGACAGTACAAAGCCAGAAAGCTCGTTCTCACTGTTGGCCCTTGGGCAACAAAACTCCTGCCTCAACTTGGTATACGTATTCCACTTGAGGTAAAATTAACTTCGTAAATTTTTTAATAAGCAATGTTTTATCATTCTATAATCGAAGGGGTGTATACATGTAGTTTCTGGTTTGGCTGTCCATTTGTCTGTCTCTCTGTTTGTCCGCTAATACTTTAACCTTGCTTATAAATTTTGCAAGGTTTGTGCTAGAGCTTTGTAACAAAAACTTTCTTTGAGTAAGAACATATTTACCACTTGACCTTGGAATTTGAATTTGACCTACTTTTGCTTAATTTAACCAAACTTTAACCTTGGCTGTAACTTTCGAACAGTTGGTGCTAGGGCTTTTATACTTCACATGTGTATTTCATGCGAGACCTTTAAGCATTGTTGCTGTTTGTCTCTACACTATGGTGACATATTTTCGCTCCTATTTATGATGGTCTGCCAAATAAATGTTGATTTTATGATTTATACGCACAATCCTTTTTTTTAATTATTTTTTTTCTAATCATGCATACACTCCACTTATTTGAATATTTGTGTTACTTTCTTGTTTTTTTTCAGGTTGTACTTATTTCTGTACTCTACTGGAAAGAGAAAAACAAAGGAGAATTTTCTTCTGATCGTTTTCCAGCTTTCATCCATGATGGAGAAGACGTTCATGTTTACGCACTCCCTAGTCTAGAATATCCTGGACATGTCAAAGTATGTAAAATATCGCTGCAGGAAAAAAAAATCCTTCTTAGCTGAAATTTTTTTTTCGCTGCAAAAATAACTTTCATATCTTGGTCCATTACATAAGAATATGAAGCGTAACTATAAACTGAAATATTAGAAAAGTGGGTTTTTTTTGTTTTTTCTTTAATTTTCCCGACGAAAGTCAAATCGATTTGACGCTAACATTGAATTTCCAATTTAGTGAGAATACAACGGTATATCTGTCATAAAATAACCAACACAATAATAATAGTATATAGCTGTAGTCTGCGACTGCCCATACCTCTGTTTTGTCTGTAGATTTGCTCTATGTTGGTTCTTTGACGTCACATTTGTCTGTAGGTTTGTCTGTATGTTGATCATGTGACTGTGTCACCATACCTTTGTTTTGTCTGTAAGTCTGTCTAAATGTCGGTCCTGTGACATCACACTTGTCTATTTTGTCTGTAGGTCTGTCTACATGTTGGTCCTGTGACATCACATTTGTCTGTAGGTCTGTCTACATGTTGGTCCTGTGACATCACATTTGTCTGTAGGTCTGTCTACATGTTGGTCCTCTGACATCACATTTGTCTGTTTTGTCTGTAGAACTGTCTACACGTTGGTCCTGTGACATCACATTTGTCTGTTTTGTCTGTAGGTCAGTCTACATGTTGGTCCTGTGACATCACATTTGTCTGTTTTGTCTGTCTACATGTTGGTCCTGTGACATCATACTTGTCAATAGATCTGTCTACATGTTGGTCCTGTCACATCATACTTGTCTGTTTTGTCTGTGTGTCTGTCTACATGTTTGTCTTGTGACATCACTTTTGTCTGTTTTGTCTGTAGGTTTGTTTACATGTTGGTCCCGTGACATCACACTTGTCTGTTTTGTCTGTAGGTTCGTCTACATGTTGGTCCTGTGACATTGCACTTGTCTGTTTTGTCTATAGGTCTGTCTACATGTTGGTCCTGTGACATCACATTTGTCTGTTTTGTCTGTAGGTCTGTCTATAGGTTGGTCCTGTGACTGTAACATCACACTTGTCTGTTTTGTCTGTAGGTCTGTCCACATGTTGGTCCTGTGACATCACATTTGTCTGTAGGTCTGTCTACATGTTTGTCCTGTGACCTCACACTTGTCTGTTTTGTCTGTAGATCTGTCTATATGTTGATCCTGTGGTATCACACTTGTCTGTAGGTCTGTCTACAAATTGGTCCTGTGACATCACACTTGTCTGTTTTGTCTGTAGGTCTGTTTTATCTGTAGGTCTGTCTACATGTTGGTCCTGTGACATCACACTTGTCTGTTTTGTCTGTAGGTCTGTCTACATGTTGGTCCTCTGACATCACACTTGTCTGTAGGTCTGTCTACACGTTGGTCCTGTGACATCACATTTGTCTGTTTTGTCTGTAGGTCTGTCTACATATTGGTCTTTTGACATCACATTTGTCTGTAGGTCTGTCTACATGTTGGTTCTGTGACATCACATTTGTCTGTTTTATCTGTAGGTCTGTCTACATGTTGGTTCTGTGACATCACACTTGTCTGTTTTGTCTGTAGGTCTGTTTACATGTTGGTCCTGTGACATCACACTTGTCTGTTTTGTCTGTAGGTCTGTTTTGTCTGTAGGTCTGTCTACATGTTGGTCCTGTGACTGATCCTGACACTAGAGATAAAGCAGAATCTCGGGATGTCATCAAAGAGATGCAGCAATATGTCAGCAAGTACATGCCAAGTCTGGAAAATACACCCTCCATTATCGAAACCTGCATGTATACAGTAAATATTTTCATCATCTTTAACTTTCCAAAGTGTGAACACATTTTCCTTTTTAGAGACTGCTTACTGTACAAATAAGGGTTATTTCCTTTTCTGATTCTATTTAAATCATTCCAAAACTGTAATGAAAGATTCAGTATCATTTTATAGATTCCACATTGTAATGCTTTGGTTTGAACTGTATACTGTAAATAATTAAGTTAGAGCGAAAGGACTAATCAATGAGAGGGGGGCAGCATACAGTAGATGCATTTTTCTGAACAGTAAGAATTTTAGAAACTTTATGCACCTTGAGATTAAGAACTGTATTTACAATGTATTACTTTAAACAAATTGAAGAGCAAATCAACCTCCAATATCCATGCAATTACTGTATGTGTACTTAAAAAAGCGGGCTTCACATTTTAGTGGCTTCAGCGCAGACAACAATGTGCTAATTTATGAGTACCACTAAGAAATCATTTATATATGCAATACACGGCACGGACATGTGTAGCGCTAATTCATGATTAAGTCAACAACTCCATACCCAGTGAATGTGCTAAATTTTGAATACATCAATTTATGTACAAGTACAGTATTTTCCCCTTCAAGTATCATACTGAATAATAAACATGCTTTTCAGAAAAATTCTCCAACGCTCATTTTTCAGAACACTCCTGACCAACAGTTTGTGTTGGACCGCCATCCTGCCTGGAAAAATATAATAATAGGAGCAGGTTTTTCAGGTAAATTCAAATCAACTGGTGGTCAGTGTTCTAAATAAATGACAATAATATCTGTACAAAACTCAGTTAAATAGTTTGATGGAATTTGAGCTTTAGAAATGTTGATATGGAGTTCATCCTTTTATCAGGACATGGTTTCAAACTATCCCCAGTGGTGGGGAAAGTGTTGTGTGAGATGGTAATGGATAGATCTCCTTCATATGACCTTACGCCATGTCGGATAGATCGGCTCTTACATCCTAAGTCACAACTGTAGAACACCTTACTCCATGTCGGATAGATCGGCTCTTACATCCTAAGTCACAGCTTTAGAACACCAGAATAATTTACCCAAGACTACTAGCTCTTTATCATCTCAATACATCATCAAATCCTTGTCTGATGTTCTCACTTTCAAATCTTGGTATATTTTGGCAGCAATGTACAACCATCTTATTTTGTCAAGAATTAGCTCAAATATTTACATTTTAAACCAAGTATATTCCGTGTCAAAGTACATTTGATGTCATCAAAACTGTTTACTGAATTTTAAAAACAGCAAAGACTTGTTTGATTTTGTATCAATTCAAAATAAAATTGCAATTTTTAATTTCCAAGACAAACTGTACCTAGACTGCATCATTGATTTAAAACCTGTACATGTACATGCATATTACTGTAACATTCAAAATAAAATCTTGAAACATTTTAAGTGTTTATTCACATTTAGAATTTATGAATGAAATCTCTATGTTCAATATTACATAGTTTTAACAATTTAAACACAGGATTGTATTCACATTGAACTGCTGAATCAAAAATATAGGTGCACCGTTCTGCCGTAAGATATTGGTGCACCATTATGCCTAAGATAGGCTTAGTTGAAACATTTACTAATACTTGTATGTACTTAATACCCTGACAAATCCCACTTTTAACTATCCCAACTTTTGATAATATTTCACTACAATTTTGTCCTTATAAAGTTTGTTTTCTTCCTCTAAGACCATGTCAATTTATTTTTTTTAAATTTTGGACAGAAGTTCTAGAACTACTATATTGTTTTTCATCACTTTAACAAAGCATAGGTACAAGCTCATCACAGTGACAGGAAATAAATAAATATAGTCGTAGCTGGAGGAGTTCTGGCATCACTCAAACTTCTCCTCAGCATCCACACATCGAGAGTTCTTGAATTTGGAGAATTTTGTGATTATATCCTCTATGCTGTGCTCACCGTGGACCTTGGTTCCTCTAGTACGTACATTCGCCGTCTTGTTTTCTAGCTCCTTTTCACCCACAACTAAAAAAAAATATAACCACCTTAATTTCATTAAAAATACTAATGTTACAATTATATCTACTTTGAGATTCCCCAATTGCAATACAAGTTTTGAGGTTCATTAACCCTCTGATAAGAGAGATAACTCTGACTGGAATTAAAGACTATCATTCATTTACAAAATTTGTCATTTAAAAAGGTATTTCTGTTAAATTTTGCAGTTCAAGGTAAGATAAAAATGTTCTTAATTAAATTAGAATATAGAATTATTAACTTTAAAGCAAATTCTTACACAGTGAACAGTGGGATTGTCAAACCTTAAAATCCTTCATAAAGATCATAAATTGAAACAGCTGACACTATCAAACCATGCAATTATTTAAATTCATTTTAATAAATAAGAACATGTTATTACTAGTTAGAATTTGCTAATTTCCTCTTTCTTAAGTAAGGTGTAAGAAAAACAATGAAAAATCACAGATTTACAACCATGAAAATTCAAAAATATTCCCAATGGACTGTGTCTGTCATAGTTCATTGCATTGAGATCAAATCTACTTGAATTTAAAAAAAAAAAAAAAACTCTCCTTGAATGATGTTTGGACCCTTGAATTCTCAATGAGAGTTTAACATTTTCAAAGTTTTCATGACTCACCCAGAATGAAATTAAACTGAGCTAACTGTCCATTCCTGACCTTCTTGTTAAGTGTGTTGCCATCGTCTACGTCAGCTTCACACATAAAGCCAGCATAATGTAACTGATTTCGAACCTAAAAACACACAAGTATATGTACATGTAATTACATTTAATGTTATCCCAGCATCATGCCAGTGATGTCAAACCTATAATGACATACATGTGTGTTTTAGATTCAAGTCTATTCTGCAATGTATTCAATATTAAGAAAAATGAAAAATTATCTCTTTTTCTGATGATCTTATGGAACATAAATTCTTTAGACAGATAACTGAAGTCTTTATCATCTCAATCTTCTAAACTGAAAATATTTATTTAAAGTTTATTTCAATTAAAAAGTATTTGACTCTAAACATTTTATTCATGGAAGAAAATAGTCTCTGTAACTCTTTACCTGAATAGCATAATCATTAAAAGGTGGAGCCACTGGGATAACAATACACTGCCGAGGGGACAACCAGAATGGCCTAAAAAGTCACAGTATTACATCAATTGCTATACTAAAGAAGACCCTTATCTCAAAAACAAGAGATGTTTGTGAAACACTTATGCCCCCCCCCCCCCCCCCAATAATTGGAATTTTTTCTAAGTCCAAGGGGCATAACTCTGTCAAAAATTGCTCTATCATACCCAAAACAGATTCTTATGATAAATCTGTATACCAAATTCCATTTCAGTATGTGCAACCTCTGTGAAGAAAATGAACAGAAACTGTTGGTGGACCAACAGACAGACAGACCGACCAACAGACAGCAGCAATAAAGAAGGGGGCAAAAATATATAACAAATCTATATCTTGATTTCCATACTACAGTCAGATAATGTGGATATATTGTAATGTTAATAAAGACACCCAGACTTTACAGTCAGATAATGTGGATATATTGTAACGTTAATAAAGACACCCAGACTTTTTCTGATGAGATGGTTGAGAGATGGAGGTACATTACCATTTCCCTCCGTAATTTTCACACAGAATGGCAATCATCCTCTCTACCGACCCTAGGACAGCTCTATGAATGATGACTGGTCTCTTCTTCTCCCCCTCCTCCCCTCCACTACAACAGCGTACAGTATTATTACAACCACATTAAAATCATAGGAGTACTTGTATATAAATGATTGTCAATTAATACTAATCAAATGTAAATACAGAATCTCTCTTGTATAAGATTTTCTCTTGTTTAAGTATTTAAAACATAGAATCTATAATTAACTATCAATTGAATACATGTACAAGTACATGTATATGGCTGATTCTGCATTGGAGAATTACACATGTACAGTATTTCCTTAAAAATCAAAAAAGTTTGCACAATTGTAGAATAAATCAAAGATTGCAGACAAAAATTGTTATATATAATACCTTCTAATGATTAATTTTGCAGCTTAATTGCATACGATCCCAAAAAAAAAATTGAAGAATACTTAATTACATGTACCTGACATAATGAAGATCAAAGCGGATAGGTAACTGGAAATCTAGTTGTATCGTGGCACATTGATGGGGCCTCCTCAGGGCATCCATGATGATAATGTCAATCTGTATATGTAAAATTTTTATGAAATCAAAAAAAATAGCATAAACACAGTTCTTGCCTAAAGGAGTTCCTATATAAGTAATAAAATTCTCAGCATCACCAGCTGTACCTTGGGTCCATAGAATGCACCATCTCCTGGATTCAGCTCCCACTTGTACCCCGAGGCATCTAGACTCTCTGACAGTTGCTGAAACATAAAGGAAATTTGCTATATACATTTTTGCATATAATGGGTCATTTCTGTGGAACTTTGGAGTTCAGTCAAAATCACAAAATATAGTAGAAATATTTCAAGCCATATCCATGATACTGTAGATTGAATGCAATAATACTTGTATTCACAAACTGCAAACACAGAAATCAGACTGATAACAATTTTACAACTTGTTATGCAAAATGATTTTTTCTGAAGAATCAAATACGAATTAAAATAGGAATTTCTTTCAAAGGATATATATGTATCATTTTAAAAGCTGACCAATCTCTGTAGAGGACAAAAAGCTAGATTCACTTTATGTATAAAATAGCCCTGTTGGTAAACCAATTAATTGACTAATACCCTGTGTCCCATTTCAAACATCAATAATAAAATAGAGGTGGAATAAAGAACTGTGGCCCGTTTTACAAAAGAACTTACGACTAAGACCAAAAATTTAAGTTGATTGTAAAATTTTGCAAAATCAATGATTCTGTTTAAAATTGCTAGCGTAAAAATAACTACTACATTCCTTTTAAAAAGATCAAAACCATTTTCAATATAATGAAAATTAAAAAGTTATAAGCAGAATTAAATTTTGGTCTTAGTCGTAAGTTATTTTGTAAAACGGGCCCCTGGATAGAAGCATAGTGCTTTCATTTCCTATTACAAAATTCTCTCTGAGAGTCCAAGTATTGGAAAACAGACTTTGAGTAATTAAATATTTCTGAATTTTGCAGAAAAGATGTGTACTTGAGTACCTTTAGCAAAGATTTTAAGTATGAGTACATCCCTTGATCCAAAAAATAAAACGTGTTTTATAATCTTCAAAAACAGTTCTATCATAATGTAAATGCACATTTTGGATCAGATGTTGTGCTCTATATAAAATTTTACAAAACAGCTTTTTTTTGGCCAGTTTGGAAGAAATTATCAAGATATGGGTAAAAAGACATAATTCATGATGTCATTAACTAGCGAAAAAATTGACTCAATTTTAATAGATATGCTGTCATCAAGGGCCCAAGTGATGTTTAATGCATATTCAACTAAAACCGAGCATTTCCAATTTTTCACAGGGCTAAAAAGGCCCTATGTGAACCTTGCTCTTTTGAAAATGACCCATTCCTTAGTTTATACAATCATGTAGACTTAGGTAGATTATAACTCAATCTATCCAAATAAAAGAACTTAATGTTGTCTTTAGAGGTTGCCTTTCTTGTTCTTTTCTACTCTAGCATATCTTTACCATATGTCTTACATCCTGGTATCCTAAAGATAGTTTTCAATGTAACCTACCTTTTCTGCTGTGTCCCACATCTCGATTTCCCCGAGATATTTCTCTGGCCTGGTGGACAGGTACAATTTGAAGGTGAAGCCAAACACATCATACACAGCCTTTAGAAAATCTAAACATCCAGCCATTTCTTCCTTGATCTAGAAAAAAAAACCACCACAAAATCTGCAAAAACTACACAGGATTGATACCAATATTTTTTAAAGGAAAGTTAACATTTAATTACATGAACAATTAGGATGTAATTAATGAATGATTTATACAACTCTGAGGATTAAGTTGATCACCATGTCCCCCTTTAGGAATGTTTTCTGTAAAATCCTCTTTACTCATGTGCATCTGACAGATGTTGAAATCATGATAATAAAGAACAATAGCCAAAGTACCAACATTATAAAATTCGTGTTTTTGGGGTTCAAGGCTGATCATATAGGAAATGCATTATGTTTTTTTATAATTTGTCTCCTTTTCTGTCTCTCTTTACCTATATTTTTTAAATTTTTTTTCTAAAGGTTAAAAGCAATAACTAAATTTTCAATGAAACCCCCTTTTTTTTTTAAAAGTGCTGTAAACCAACGTTTATTTGCATGCGAGAAATATCCGCAAGTTTTGAGACCTATTTAACTTGCTAATATTAATCGCCGCTTATTCTTTGTTATTTATTTTGCTCTGTATTTGTAAAGAATGTTTCCTCAGTCACGAAAATTAATTGTCGTGGATCGATTTTAAAACGGACAAATAGCAAATAAAAGATGACACGAATAAGAGTTGGTTTACAGTATTATTGAAGAACTTTACCTGTTCGGGTTGACAGAAGATGTGAGCATCATCTTGTTGAAACCTCCTGACTCGAGTGAGACCACTGAGTGCCCCTGACAGCTCATTTCTATGTAACACCCCAAAGTCAGCCATTCTCAGTGGTAACTCACGCCAAGACCTCTGACGATGATCAAACATTAGACTGGAAAATAAATTACAGGACAGGATGACACAAACAAACAAAAAAAAAGAGGAAGAATTGAAAGACAAAATCTGTTTTCCTATTTTCACAGTAGTTACCAGTGTCCCGGACAATTCATTGGCTTCAAAGCAAACTTTTCCTTTTCAACATCAAACTGAAACATGTTTTCCTGAAAAGAAAATGAATAAAATATTAAGAAATGGCCGATTTCTTAATTTAATTAACTACTAATTTATTAACATATTACTTGAGCACAAATGTCACATCACAGTGATAAAATGTTCAAACAACTAGATGAAAGGGGGGATATAACATCAAGTGATGAAAGGAACTAATTACATGTAGAATCTTTGCATTATAAATCACTCTAGTGATTTTTCACAACATGCTGGTTAATTTTTATCAAAACCTGTGTGGATAAGCGATTCCACGCTTAAATTAAGATGTGAGATAAAGCGATGACTTCACAATGAACAACATGAGATAAAGCTATGACTTCACAATGAACGATGTGAGATAAAGCCAAACTTGAGATAAAGCTATGACTTCACAATGAACAAAATGAGATAAAGCTATGACTTCACAATGAACAAAATGAGATAAAGCTATGACTTCACAATGAACACTGTGAGATAAAGCTATGACTTCACAATGAACACTGTGAGATAAAGCTATGACTTCACAATGAACAAACACTTGTTTATATTTACCGCGTAGTGTTGCCAGTGACCAGATTTCTCCCACAGCTTACTGTTGTAAATGTTTGGTGACACAACTTCCTGGAATCCTCTCTTTCTGTACTCACTCTGTCAAATAAATTTGTATGTCAATTTACAAAGAATTTCCTGAGAATTCAAGTTAATATGAGTGATTCATATCAGCTATTCATGGCAAGCATACTGATAAGTTGAATACCGGAAAATTAAGACATGTATTCTTCAAAATTTGTTTCAATATATATCCTCAAAGAAATGAAACATATTAACAAAAGCCTTTAAGCAGATCTAATTTCTCATTGAATTCCATACATATACATCACAACCACAGCTTCAGCTTACCTTGATAAAGTCTATTAAGGTGTTATAAATATAGGCTCCATTTGGTAAGAAGAAACAACTTCCTGGACTGAGCTCGTGAAAAAAGAAGAGTTCTTGTTCCTGAAATTGAAATTTTTTTTTTTACTTCCACAAAATCTCTACCAAGCATCTAACCAGTTTGATTTGCTCACTTTTAAATTGTGTAAATATGTCATTCAGCACTGAGATATATATAATTTTTTTTTTTATATCAGTAGACTGGTAACTGACCCTGCCAATTTTTCTGTGGTCTCTCTTTGCAGCTTCCTCCTGGAAATGTTTCCATTCTTTCAGCTGCTTGGGATCAGGGAATGAGATTCCGTAAATTCTCTGTAGAGACTCAGCATCTGCCTTACCTTCCCAGTAAGTAGATGAACTCTTAAGAATAAATAAGCTACCTTAGTACATGTATGTATACACTGCTACTTGTATGTACAGTTAAAGTTATAAATGTATGTATATATTGCCTACTTGTATGTACAGAAAAACTTAAGTTATAAATGTGTGTTATACATTGCCTACTTGTATGTACATAGAAACTTAAGTTATAAGGCATTTACTTGAGTTGTTATTCACAGTCACTAGTGCATCAAAATACATATATAAGCTATTTTTATACCTTGGTGACACAGAAAGACTTGATTTTTCCCGTGTGTCTTACATGTGGTCCCCTACACAGGTCAATTAATGGTCCACATCTGAAAAATACTCAAATCATCAATAGCATTCATAATATATACAGAATGTACCTATTTTAATGTCTCTTTGAGTGGCTAACACATTTTGAACATTCTTTTAATTTTCATTTTTACAATTTCTGAGGATATAATTTTAAATATATTAGAATTTTAATGTTAACTGATAATGAACAACACAGTAACTTCAATGTGAACTCTGCCTTTAAGAGTCTACCTACTTGTATACAGTGGTGGTTGGGGTGGTCACCTTTTCATTCAGAATTCTTTGTTTAAATTTATTGTACTACAAAACAATGCACAATCTGACATCAGTTGTACAGAAACACAAGCATATACACTGTATATGTACAGTTAATATCAACGCATATGTTCAAATTTAAAGGAACTGATTACACAAATTATGGTTTATTTTTTGATATTCAAGTTCAAAACGTTCTAAATGTTTATTTTTAGAGACTACATGTACAGCTTTTAAGATGGAAATCATATTAAAAAATGTCCAATTATTGGTTAATCTGCTAAATTGACTAATTTTTCCACAGTTCCTAAGCAAGTATCTGTGTTTGACTGTATTCCTAACCTTGAGTTCATCTCTATAAAATATCATATGGTCAGAAAACAACTATCTTTTGATTAATTTTACATATTAAAGAAATGCTGTTTTACTATTCATGGGAAAGTCTTTCAATACGATAATGCTTTCAATTTCCTAGCTCTATATAATTTTTCTCTATGGACGTTCAATGAAATCAAAATATTAACGTAGGTCGCGGGTTTGCTGACGTCGTTAAAACTGGGTACGCAATTTATATAATTTGGGCGACTTTCTTGTGCACATCTGATTATGACGTCACAATGAAAAAGAAATCTGCGATGATTTTTGTTTTATTAAATTCTTCAGTATATCATAATTTAGCTTTAATTTTTCTTGGAATTGGTAGTTTAGTGTTACATTATTTAAGCAACGACTTATCACAAATAATGAAGGCTTTTAACGATTTGTATAGTCGATACAATACTTAGATATAACTTTTGTTGGAATTGGTAATTTAGTGAAGAAGGCTTATTACGATTGGAATGATCGACACTGGAAGTATTAAAAAACGTATAATTATTTGTTATCAATCGCATCTTCTCGGGCCTTTCCTGCAAGCTTGGAAAAACAAGTGGTTGTTTTTCGGCTTGTCGGAAAGGCCCGAGAAATTGCGATTGATTTGTTTTCACTTGGTACGGATATGGACACAAGGTTCAACTGACCCTTTTTTTTCCTTTGATCGTATTTGAATTAACAGCGTTTTTTTAAAATAAAAAATGCATTATTTAAAAAAAATGCAAATACCAAGAGATTTAACTTTATTTTTAAAAAGGACATATTTAAATTATATATATAGATCTACAGATTTATCACAAATTAAATACTGCTAAGGTACGATGAAACATATAGACAATTTTTTAGCGACACTGACCTCCTGTTAGGGGACAGCTATTTGATTCTGAGGGAGAGGGGGTGGCGAATTTTACCGAGACAGATTGTTTATTTTCATGTCGGTAAAGGACAGGTTATTTATTTCCAAAAAGAAAAAAAAAAACAAGGACAGTTTATTTATTTCTTCTTCACTGAAAAAAGTCTGACAAGCAAAAAAAAAAAAGAAAAAGAAAGAAAGAAAGAAAGAAAAACATCAAAGTTGAAAACTCCCATTGGGGGGGGGGGGGGGGTTGCTATAATTTTTTTTTCTTGCCCAGTCGAGGACAGATTATTTATTTTCAACATTTCCGATGACAGCTTATTTATTTCCATAATCTGCAAGCCCCCCCCCCCCCCCCCATCCCATCCCCGAATGAAATGTTCGTCCCCTAAGCATGCAATGCTGTTACCTACAGATTTTATTCACTCTGCTTTCCATGTCAAACTAGTAGAATTAAAGTTCTAAAAAAAAAAAAAATAATAATAATAAAAAAAAACTGGCTGTTGATTACGTCAGATAAAATTAATTTTAAATTCTTGTCCCGTTTACCCCTCTGAAAATGTGGTATGTAAAATAAATATTTTGTTTAAATATATACTGAAAATATATTGTACTTAGTCGGACGATATTTGGCAGAAATTCGTAGATTTGAAAGCCTTGCTGGTCTAAATAAAAACATTTTATATAGTTACTTGAATGATACCGTTTTCTTCCAGCACGCTGGAAAAGAAAAATACACAGACAAATGTAAGGATACGTCGAATCTTCTGTTGTTTTACGTCCCTTGCGAGAATTCACTAATATAAGACGTACAAAAAACCTAATCTGAAGAGAAACATGTCTAATAATCATTCCATTAATATTGAATTATTATGATACGCTTCACGGGTCACTTGAAAGCAGACAGACGTGAATTTCTTTTTTATAAAAATTATTTTATCTTATTTTTCTGCACTGAATACCGGATAGATATTCACGACGTCAAGCATGACGTTGCGATATTTTATGACGTCGTTCTTAAAAATGTTACATTTTGCGATATAAAAGCAATTATCCACATTAAATAACGCGAAAACTAACCCGAAGACATATTAATTTTATCACATTAATTTATTTCAAATCAATTCTTTGTTAAAATACCAAAGGGGAAACGATTTCGTCTGCACCATTTAAAAGTTATTGATATATTTGTAAACAAAATCTTGCGTCAAAAAGAGCCGAAAACGACGTTTTTCTTATATAATTCAATAGAATACCGTCAAAAATGTTACGACAACAATGGCATGTTTAAGATTTAATTACACAAAAACGGTGCAGACGAATTTTATAAAATTTTCAGAGAATGTAAAACGAAGGTATAGAATTCATATAACTGATTTTCACGGTATGTTTTCGGACACTTTTAAATGGCCTGCAAACCCGCGACCTACGTTAAGTACTGCCTTGTTTGCTCAAACCTTATTGATAAATGTTAAAATTCTTACATCAAACATTTTAAGTAAATCTTCTTTTTTCATCTCCAGTCTCTCAAAAGGCTGCTTCTCTTTAATAATTCCTTTGACTTTATCTTCTATACTACTGAAATCATTGCTGGAGACTGCCGCACTGAATAAATCAAAATGCTAACATTTAAGATTAGATACTGTTAAAAAACTAGTAATCTACCTCATTAAGAGCACAAGTCCTTGCAGAAGAAAGAGCACTTCAGCAATTGCCTAAATAATGACACTGGACAATAAAATTGGAGGATGCATCATAATTTTTATATCAAAAATTTTTATGGTAATGTGTATTGTGTGAAAATGAAATCAATCTGTTGATTCATTGAACAATAAATAAACAAAGTTGCACTTCATACTGGTAAAAATGTAAATTAACCAAAAATTTTATGGGTAAAACAGAAACTTTAGTGGTACTTTACCTTTCACAAAACATGTCATAGTAAAATCCCTCTTCTATTGGTGGCCCATAACATAAATGTCCACCATACAATTTCTCCATAGCCTCCCCAAGTATGTGAGCACTGGAGTGCCAGAAAACATACTCCCCTTAAAAAAAAAACAATACAGATTTATGTAAGGTGTATACAAATAATACCTTTCACATCACTGCAAAAAACTCCCTATTATATAACATTTGAATGTTGACACTCAAAATATTGTGATTGTCACAACCAAATATTGAATAAAATCAGTGTATTCAGTCTCATCATTTAAAAGAGTATTATTCATTATTATATTCAATAGCATACTGAACAGAAATTATTGTTCTTACTTGGTAATTTTTTCCACAGATCTTACAAGTATTTGATGTAAGTCACTAATCAAATTCACTCCAATTATTTTTTCTACATGGATTTCATATTTCAATTTTAAGTACATTTTCACCATTGTTATCTAAAACTGAATTTCCTACCATCTTTATCATCAAACTTGAGCAGCTGTAGGGTTGAGTCTTTCTCAAAAGGTCTGTCCAGGTCCCATAGTTCTCCATTTACCTTAGCCACAACAGTGTTGTCAGCCAAACCTTGGCTAGGAAAAATCAACTTACATGAATATATTGCCAATTATGATACTTCACCGATATAAAGTATCAAGGTTTAATATCCCACAGTGTGAAAAAAAAGAGATAATGAAATCCACAAAATCAGTGGAAGTCAAAGTAATCTCAGTTCATAAAAATCATCGAGTCTATTCAGACCACTCTTAAAAATTTCATTCATCTCGGAGAAAATTTGATATTTCTCACCTGATCCCTTTCGCCACTTCATATGGGGTAGTTTTCCAGGCCTGACCCTCCACCTGTTTACCGTCAGGAAGAGTTACTTTGATGGAATCTTGGGGCTGAGCAGCCACCCATTTATCATAGTCAGACTTAAGCTGCTGCCACAGTTTTTCTCTGTGTTCTATAAATTCTGGAGGTGGCACCAGCTGTAAAATCAATTATTGTGTAAAATGTGTAAATTTACGAACTAAAATAGGAAAATATCTTTACATGCTAAATTTTATAAAAATCTATGCATGGAAAATACAGAAAAGTCACAGTTTGATAGTAAGAATGACATATGCTGTAGAAAAAGTCGGAAGTGCGGAAGTCTATGTGCGTTTTCAGGGTATTCATATTAGGCATTACTGAACATGCTTATAACATTTTAAGAGGCCAGTCTGTAAATAATCATGTTTCAAAAAAATTAAAGTCAGTAACTAGTTTTTAGAATTATTTCTTTTAAAAGGAAACAGACTTGTGATTTAGTGACAGAAAAACGCATAGAAATGGCGAGGACATGCAAACGATCGGTGATGAAATTGATAAGCGTGAATTACACTCAATTTGAAAATGAAATATCTTGAGCATATATTCAAAAGAATTTTCACATAGAAAAATTATGTGCATTCTTTGTCAAAATTTCTAATCATATTTCCAGTACATTCTAACACTTATAAAATCCCAGCATTTTTTCCTTATATAACTGGTACTGATAAACAGTACCATTCCCAATGCCAAAAACATTGATTTTTCCCAATTTTGAGACTAAAAATTCCCAATTCAATTTCCAATCTACAGACTACGATGACATGGTATTTCTTTTTATATGAAACATTGCATAAGTTGACTAATTGTTTCACTTCCGCTTAAATTGAAAGTAGATATTAGTCCTAATATGGCGGGACCTGTGGTGTAGACAGCATAGTGTCATACATTTTGACAAATTGAAAGCATGAAAATGTGAAAACAAGGGACATTAATGATATGAAAAACAATAAATACTTGTTGTTTATTCTTTAAAACACGGAGTAATAGTAATGAGGTTGGAATAAAAGCACAATATATTTCATTTGTTTAAATGACAGAAAATTCTCCTTTGTTCTACTTCATTGCTATTTTTCCCAATTGAACCGGTACTAGACCCTTTCCAAATGGGTATAAAAAAATAGCTGAATCCCGGGAGGTATAGTCAACAGTTCATGTGGAGCATCAAAAGGATAAAGTAGTGCTAAATCCTCATTAATACTGTAAGTTTTTATCGTTAAAGTACCAATGTAATTTAATCAACAAAGTAAACACAGAGGTATAAATCATGATACTGAATATTTGAATGCTTAATTTCCATTCGAATATTTGCCATTTATTACATTTTCAACAGTGAAATACTGTGATTTATTTATTGAATAAAAGTGATATTCTCTCAAAGTGTGAAAGGATACCTAAATGATATTCTCTCACAGTGTGAAAGGATATCAAAGTAAGTAAAAAAATAATTTCTGGCCTGTCATAAGATAGAGATAGTAACTAAACATCTTGATAGAGCTAAAACTGCAAATTTTTTCCCAAGTATGTTGCTAAAATCTATGCTATGTAATGTTTTCAATCCCACAACTGCTAAGCTATGACGTCTCAACCGCTCAACTATGACGTCAAGCCTCTGACACTGTGTTAAGAAAAGACAGAGTCAAAGGGAAAATCAAAGAAAATGAAATAAACAGAAAATTTAATGTTTCGTAGACGAATATGGAATTTATTTCACTCATGAGACTTGATTTTTTTAAAGATTTTCACTCGTGCTTCGCACTCATGAAAATATCAAAAAATCCTGTCCCACTTGTGAAATAAATTCCATATTCATCTACAAAACATTGAATATCCTCTATTTACTATTCATTTGCGAATATGCAAACATTCGTTTCAGCTCTACCAAACTGTGACTTCTTTCACAGGCTTGAAAACTACACTTTTTTTAAAAAAAATCATTTTCTTGTTCAGTAGAAACATACACTTATTTCACTGATGTTATTTTGCAAGTACTTCAAAAAAATTATTTTAAAAAATGACTATTAACTAGAATTTAAAAATCAAGATTTAAAGAACGCAGTAACTTACATCTTTTAATTTTCCTTTGGTTTCTTTGTCCATTTTCTTCGATTTGGAGCCCTAAATTAAAACAAATCAAGTTACAAACTGCTTTACCCATGGAATATATACAACATAATCAGTGATGAAATATTGTGTAAAGATCGATCTCTCCAAAAAATTATGTCAATAGTGCATGATGATGAAATCGGGTCGAGAAAAAACACACCCTGCTGGCGCTAGCAAGGAACTTTGGCCCTAGTTTCCTTGAAATACGGAAGAGAATTGACTTTGAAAGCATTTTGAATTGATTTTGAAGACGAAAATTGTCATGCCTTTTTAGGATCAGACACGCTCATCTTTTCAAGTTGCTCTTCTACTTTCTGTTCGGCCATGCTGCCACGACAGTGCTTTTGCGCATGTGCATTTGGGCCAGTACCGTTTCTTCAATAACGCGTACCCTGATCAATTCGGAATTTGTCACTTCTAATCATTATTTTATTTTATTTTTATTTTTTTTAAAAGGCTGTCTATGAATAAATATTTCAATATTTGGTTGCTCAAGCTGAAAAAAACTCTTTTCCCTCGTTGTGCCCATTGTATGTTGTATGTAATATTTCCATGAAATAACAGACAGTATTCAAGCTCACAAGTCCACCAATCAATACAAATCAGAAGCAGAGCAAACACAGATCTCCAAAACATCAGAGGTGGGATTAGGTGCCATGGAGGAGTGAGCATCCCTGCCAACCGGTCTCACCCACCGTGTGCTCCTTGTCGTGATCAAAAAAAAAAAAAAAAAAATCCGTAGACAATTGAACAGTGTGTAAATAATGGCCTAACAATATTAGTATGAAAACATCATTTGTCCTAATGATAAATTGTATTGGCTGAAAAGGTCATTGATTCGACCATAAAACTTGCGAAATTATGACTTTAAACGAGACTGTTGATATTCTTGTTTCCTCAACTTGTTTGTCAATAGCTTGCCTCGTTTTAGAAATTGTTCGTAGGTAGAGCATGTTCTTGCGTATCGAATCAACTGAGAGACATAAATCCCATATGCAGGTGATAAGGGTATATTGCTACATAAGTAGGGAAAGTTGATTGAAAAGTTGAAGTCATCACGTTTATAATAAAGCTTTGTTGTTAGGCTATCATTAATTAACTTCTTTTTCTAGTAAAATATCCAAATATGAAAAGTTGTGTCAGACTCTAGGGTATCTTTCATTTCAAGCCTTTTTATTGAAAAAGCACTGTTAATGATGTCAAAAAGCCTGAGGCCTGTTTTACAAAAGAACTTACAACAAAGACCAAAATTTAATTCTGCTTATTACTTTCTATTTAACATTAATTTGAAAATGGCTTTATTCTTTTTTAAAAGAATTTAGAAAGATATTTCTATTTTTTCAATTTCAAACAGAATAATTAATTTTGCAAAATGTTGTAATCTACTGAAGTTTTTGGTCTTAGTCTTAAGTTCTTTTGTAAAACGGGCCCCTGGACATAAATTTATCCTGGGGAATGGTTGTACAAAGTGTTGAAAAGTTGTATGTTTTGATGTTATTGATTTTGGTAAAAAAAATTATTTCAAATTTTCTAAAACTTCCTTGGAATTTTTGAGTATCCACATCTGATTTACACCATTTTTCGAACATATTGTTGTACAGTACTTCTGAAGTTTCTTCCTTCACTGCTGTTAATATTTTAGTGAGAAGTGAAGAAAGAGGCTTGGTAGAACATTTACTGGAACCCGCTATATATCTTTCTTTGTAAGAAATAGGTATGGTAATTCAAATTCATTTTGATTGTTGGGAATATTAAAAATATTTAAACTGACATGATTTTGAAGAATTTCATCCTTAGAAAGGGAGCTATGGATATAAGTTGAATTACCGCTAGCAGAATTAAATTCCAGTTCCTCCAAAATACAATTAAAATAATGAGCCTTACAAAAAGGCCGGGACAAAATTAAATCATCAAGTTCTTCAGTGAGAAGAACGAAAGCAGGAGTTCCCCAAGGTTCTGTTCTTGGGCCTTTACTTTTTTTAGTATATATAAATGATCTACCATGTGGACTTTCAGGTCTCTCTAGACTATTTGCAGATGACACATCTGTGTCAAACACATCTAAAAACTTGAAGGATTTAGAAAAATTTACTAACCATGATCTTGAAAAAATTAACCAATGGTCAAAAAACTGGCTTGTAAAATTTAATTCTGAAAAAACCAAAATATTAATATTTGGCAGTAGTGAAGATGAAGTATCCAAACTAAGCTTTAAGTTTGACGGTCAAGAAATCATTCCATCTTCTACTCACTGTCATCTTGGACTTACGTTTTCGAATTCTGGGAAATGGACAAACCGCATTGATAATATTATTAAAAAGGCTTCAAAAGAAATTGCAGTTCTTAGAAAATTGAAATTATCATTAAATCGTGATTTCTTAACAAAGATGTATATTACATTTATTAGGCCCTTATTTGAATATGCATCAAAAGTATGGGATAATATTTCTGCAGCTGACTGTGAAAGGCTAGAGAAACTTCAATTAGAAGCTGCACGTATTGTAACTGGACTTCCTATTTACTCTCCCCGTAACTCTTTATATTATGAAACAGGATGGGAAACACTTGCTTATAGACGAGAAAAGAGAAAGTTATGTTTAATGTTTAAAATAAAACATGGTCTTGCGCCAGACTATTTACCGAATCTCTTACCTCCTGAAGTCTCAGAAATAACCCAGTATGATTTACGAAATTGTAATAATATTGTTATACCCAAATGTAGAACGAACTTATTAAAAAAAATTTCCTTCTTTCCATCTACAATATCATTATGGGACGCCTTGCCCTCTGAAATCAGAAACCTTGAAATTGTAAATGCTTTCAAAAAAAGACTTCTTAAATGTGAACCTCCCCCAAAATATTTTTCCTTTGGTGTAAAGAAAACAAACTCATTTCTAACTAGAATGAGACACAATGTAAGTCTCCTTAAGTCAGACCTGTTTAAAGTCAGGCTTTCAGATAATACTCAGTGTTCTTGTGAATATACCAATGAAAACACTGAACACTTTTTTGGTATTGTAAGAATAATGCTGAAATAAGAGCAGAATTATTTCACACTATAAGAAATAACAAAGGAACAATAGACCTTGACACAATTCTATTTGGGGACTCAAACTTGGGACAACAAAATAATATGAACATAGTTAAAGTCGTACACAAATATATTAAAAAATCGAAAATATTTTTATGAATAACCAGCGTAACTATTCTGTATCTATTACAACCCCTTTTCTTTCTTTCTTTGCACCTCCCCCCACCCTTTTCTTATTTCCCTGCACTTTTTTTGTATTGTACATTTGTTTGTTGTACATCACGTGTATATGTCATTTTGTTTGTGTTGGAGAGGACAATTCTAAGTTGGTAAAACTTGTGTCCAATCCTATTGATTATGTTTCAATAAAATATGTTTAAATACAAAATACAAAAAGACGATGTTGTTGCCCGTTTTGTCAGCTGGGACCAGTACATACTGATCGTGTAATCGAATTCTTTTTTCATTTCTGAATAATTGAACACAGAAGGATATATGGTTTTCACATTGCCCGTCAATCGCCCCTTTTTCATATTTGACCCATCGCCTGGCGTAATCTTCCGTAGAATTCATATATTTATGAAATGTATTTATTATATTAAAGTGTATTGTCATTTCCTTAATCGATAATGGTGATAAATGTGAAGTTAACGAACCGTGATCAATCTCTCTAATCCTGTAGACGTGAACAGGGCAAATACACGGAACTCCTGGAAACGCCAGAGGTGGGATCAAGTGCTAGGAGGAAAAAGTATCCCCTTATACTAGTATTGAGTAACTGTACTTAAAGTACCCGTAAATAAAATTCAAAATCTGTTGGGGTTTTTTTTTGTTTTGTTTTGTTTTGTTTGTTTGTTTGTTTGTTTGTTTTTTGTTTTTTTTGTTATTTTTTTTTTTTTTTACCAATAAATAATTATCTTTAATACCAGTTTTAGAACAAAAAATGACTATTTTAACACTTGAAAAATCACATTTTTTCCAACAAGAATTTGTAGCTCAGCAATATCATTAAAGAATATAAGCCCAGCATGTCATTAAACAATAGAAGATGCAATATCAGTGCGTTTTATTTTTTGTAAATTGTGAAGTGTTATATACATGTATAGAACAGATAGACCTGTTGGATAGATTTCATGACAAATACCATTGAAGAGCAGCAAACCGAAATCTGAACAAGAGTTTCTAAACGCATGCGTAAATACAACAGATTTTGCGTCAAAATCTCTTTTTTTTTTACTACTGATTGCATTTTATGAGATGATGTACATGTATTTGATAATTTTTGAAATCATGTGCATGTACGTGTACTTAAATCTGATTTGCTTTTGTTTATTGTGATATATATGCATTGTTATTTCTCTGAATTCTTTATAAATATGTTGTAAAATTCTATAATACAAAGATTTTAATGAAGCTTATAGGGAAAGCGGCCCCAAAGGGAGTAAGGGGAGCGTTTGGGGAACATCTGTAACGGCCACTGTTACAATTAAAACTAATTTATATTTAGGATAAAAAGGAAAAATAACTGTGCAATGGCTTATTTATTACAATACTTGTACAATAAGCATTATTACAATTAGCCGTTTCAACATTGTTAGTTTCTTCTAAAAATGTATGATTTAAAAACCATATAAAAGCTGAACTCTAAGTTCTATACAAGTTCAACAGAACAGACCTTTCCTACACATTTTTTTTTTTTTTGCATTTAAGGTATATTATCCTGCGGCTTATATCACAAGTGACTGTATCGCATATTTTTCCTTGCCTTTAGTTCACATAATTTCTACATTATAAAGTATCATTCAATGGCCTTATCAATACTGTCAATACTATCTGTCCTTTGCTTTGTCTTCTTTGCCCCAGGAAGTTGTTTATGCCACATTTCAATCTCTATAACAGTAGAGGGAAGTTCAACGCCTTGAGTTTCAGGTAACTTGAGAACTGCTATGGTAACCACAAAGCACATGCAAGCAAAGATTGCTCCAGGCGCCCATGGTATATATTTGGCCTGAAATAAAGGAATATATTTTTATGAAATTATGAAATGCACATATCCATATTAAAGCAGAATCAAGTCTTCATATGAACAGGTGGTTTTCGCAATCCTGATCGGCGGAAAACGCTTTATAACTATTCCGAATATAATAAAAATATCAAAAATTACATGTTTTTTATTCATGTTTACAGGTAGGTATAAAAAATACAATTTTGCAGTTCTCTTAAAAATGTTCACTTCATCCCTTAGGTTCGATAAATATTGTCTTTACGGAGCTGATATCATCAAACTCAATTGGAGGAGTACCATTGTTGTAGAGTAGAATTTCCCCAATAGCCAGCGCCCCCCCCCCCCGGGAATCTGTACTCTAGGATTTCCCCCTTAGGGAAAATCTCACACTAGAGCCGAATTCCCCCCTCTTTCTCTCTAAGAGTAGGATTTCCTCTTTTTAATCAATGTTTGAATCTTATGGCAATAATGTGACAAAACGTTTCTATGAAAGTCAATTGATTTTTAATGAAAATATGAACGTTTTCGACTCAATAATTTTTGAATAACAAAGAGTTCAAATCATTGGGTCTCAACCCAAAATTTTAACTCGTAAGAAATCGCAAAATGAGTCACTTAAAAATCGTAAGACTCAATGTCTCAATACCCTATCTCGGAGCAGCGGTACGTGTTTGCTCACAATAAATTTTAAAATTATATGACACTTTTAATGATCTGACAATTTGTTTGCCCTCTAAAGGTCCAGTATTTCATCTATGGATCCAATCTGATAAAATCAGATCCTTTGATCCACTCACATAGATCGTTTCCTTGTGTAGCGATCTATGTGAGCGGATCAAAGGATCTGATTTTAATCAGATTGTCTATGGATCCATCCTTTTTTCAAAGAGTGTGCGAAAAAATTCTAAAATTTACGTTATTGATGGGTTCCATGCACATGCCATTTTGTGAGTATTATAATCTTGTAGTTCTTCAAAGGAAAAAAAAGTCAAATCAATAAACCCAACAATGCAAGAAACACTGCTTTTGAAAGCGGAAGCATAAGTATGTCCCCTCGACCCAAGCGATGTATTATTGGATTTGAAAGTAGAGAACACATACTCTCTAAAAGTTTTGCAAAATTTTAATTTTTTAGAAATATCTCATTCTTACTTCCAAGGCAATATTGAAACACCAGAATTTTTGAGAGACACTTATGTACATGTTGTTTGAAATACGATTGAAGAGAAAAATCCATTTTAAATAAAATTCCTTTTTTGTTTCTATGGAAAAAATTGAAAATTTGTCCACCGATTACATTCTACGTTTTTTTTCAGAAGACAGTTTGACCAGATGAAAAGAATAAAAAAATTTAAATTCTTTTTTTTTCTGGACGGGTACTGAGAAAAATGAGATTTTAAAGTTTCATTTTTCATGCTTTGTCTGTTTCAGTGGAACTGGTCACTATTTCGAAGAAGGAACACTCGTAACAATATGTGGCCCCTTCCCCTAATACATAAGTACAGTCATGATATTTTATGGGGGGATTTAGCTCCGGGGGAAATCGTACTCTATAACTATTAAACAGAGTAGGACCCCGAAACCCCCCCCCCCCCCGAAACTTGAATCCGATGTGGGATTTTCGTGGGGGAAATCCTACACTAGAGTCATTTTTCCATGGGAGAAATCCTACTCCAGAGCTTATTTTCCGGGGTAGGGGGATCCTACAATAGAGTCAGTTTTCCGGGGGAAAAGATTTTAGAGGGGAAAGCCTACTCTACAAGACCGGTACATGAATTTCGAATTTTGGATTAAATAATTGTAGTAAAGAGAATGAAAAAACCACGCGCCAAAGTTCCCGCAAAAGGCGACAGCATGCCACCAATCCGAGCAAAAGCTGATGCCATTCCAATTCCAACATTCCTTGAAATAGAAAATTCGGAGAGACATATTTCTGCCCCACAACATGCAAGACAAATTATGTTAACATGCAACATAATAATTTAGACATGCGACTTATCTATGTCAACGTCCAAAATAATCATGTTGACATACAAGTCACAAATCTGTTTAGAGAATCTAATTTCAATGTTGGTAAACTTATATACTAACGCCATTCTATGACCTCATACAAGCAACATACAACAGGATTATGTTGACGTGTAACTCATTTATGTTAACGTGCGAGATAATTATGTAAACATGCAAATTATTTATATCAGCATGCAAGATAATTATGCTGACATGCAACTTATTTATATCAACATGCAAAATAATTATGTTAACATGCGTGTTAATTATGTCAACATGCAATTTTTATCTTGCATATTGACATAAATATCTTGGATTTTAAAATATAACTCGCATGTTGACATAATTAACTCGCATGTTGAAATAAATAAGTAGCATGTTGACATAAACAAGTCGCATGTTGACATAAATATCTAGCATGTTAACATAATTATCTTGCATGTTAACAAAAATAAGACACATGTCAACATAATTCTGTTGCATCTTGCTTGTATGATGTCGTATACTGGCGTAAGTAAGTAAGATTACCAACGTTAAAATTATATTCTCTAAAAGATTGGTAACTTGCATGTCAACATAATTATTATGCATGTAGACATAATTATCTTGCATGTTGATATACTTTTCTCGCATGTTAACATAATTTATCTTGCATGTAGGCAGCAGAAATATGCCACCATAGTAAATACTAGTAGATAAATTTGCAAATAGAAAGTGTCGCATAACTTTTAAACCCTTTTCTTTAACATCTACCAAGAACAAACAGCTTTTATAAAGTAATTGAAGATTGAATATATAATGAATGAAACTTCTTTTCCCTTGTTAATGTGTATGGGTTTTTTTCATTGCCGTTGTGTGGTTATAGCCGCTATGGGTGTAAAACCCAATGGAGACATTAAGTAATAGAATGACCAAATTTGATATGAAATAGTCAAAGGATATATAAAGTGAAGCTTTGGGGAAGTCAGACATTCAGAAGTTAGCTGAAGAAGTGGGCGCTAGAATAAGTTGGCAGTCAAATAAGATTAGTTGTAAGAACCAGTGGTAATTAATCCTAGGGAAATGATTATCAGTTCTGTGTGCAGTAAGACACCAAGATCTCTAGCAATTATAACCTAGGGAAGAAACACGGCACAGGAAGTAGTACCTTACTAGTCCTCGTCTCTAGATAAGAGAATAAATAGTACAATGTAATTTACCCTCAGCCTGAGATAAAGTTATCGCAATAATCATTCCAATCACCAACTCAGAATAAGAGGGAAAATACTATATCCTTTGTAAGAATCCGATCATACTCATTACATTATGGTTGCAGAGGTAGGATAGAGTACAAGGCGTTTTCTGATTTATCTTTGATTTTTCTCTGATTACTTTATTTTAAAATCTTAAGAATTGACAACGGGTATAGTAAATAAGTGAATAAGTGATCCCCAGCAAAATTCTTAAGAAACCCTTGGAAAATGTTACGGTTATAACGAACTCTGATATGAAGAATTTACGGATATAGCGAACTGATTTTCTGTCCCGTAGAGGTTAAAGATAACGCAAATTACATCGTTTATGACGAATTTTCAATATCTTAAATTTCAAAACATTAAACTGACATTATTTTTTATAAGTATTTATATTTGAAATTCAATTCCTCGAAATATTTAGTACTCCAAGTAAAATTTTGTATTAAATACCTCCCTGAACATATTTGGTATTCATACTTGAAGGAAAAGATGCATATTGCGAATACGTTATATATACGTTAATGAATTCTTTATACGGATATAGCAAATGAAATATATGGAGATAACGAACAGTATTCAAGCTCAAAAGTCCATTAAACAATACAAAATAGGAGCAGAGCAAACACGGACCTCTAAAACATCAGAGGTGGGATCAGGTGCCATGGAGGAGTAAGCACCCCCTGCAGATCGGTCACACCCGCCGTGTGCTCCTTTTCATGATCGGGAAATAACGGTAAAATCCGTCGACAATTCAGTTTGTAAATAATGGCCTAACAATTAGTATGAAAAACGACAGTCAGCATTTGACTCAATGATAAATTGTATTAAATTTTGCTGACAAGGTCATTGTATCGACCATAGAACTTACGAAATGATGACTTTAAACGAGACTGCTGATATTCTTGTTTCATCAACTTGTTTGTAAATAACTTACCTCGTTTTAGAAATTGTACATACGTAGAGCCTGCTCTGGCGTATCGAATCAACTGAGAGATATAAACCCCTTATGCAGGTGATGAAGGTATATTGCTGCATACATTGTAAGTAAGGGAAGTTGACGATTGAAAAGTTAAAGTTGTCACGTTTATCATAAAGCTTGGTTGTTAGATTACCATTAACGTCTTTTTCAAGTAAAATATCCAAATGTGAAACAGGTGTGTCAGAATCTGTGTTATCTTTTATCTCAAGCTCACCGGGATATATCGTATCGACATAAGAATGGAAATAACCATTGTTAATTGTCAATACGTCGTCGATATACCTAAATGTCGAATTGAAGGCCACAGCAAGTGTTTTCTTCTTTTTACATATAAGATTTTGGACAAATTCTGCTTCATATGAATACAAAAAAGGTCTGCTAATAACGGCGCGCAATTGGTACACATGGGAATTCCAATAGATTGTTGGAAGACCTCGTCTCCAAAAACCACATAGATATTGTCAATCAGAAACTCAAGCATCTTTTTAATGTCAACTTCAGAGTACTTGTGTGTACAATCAGAATGTTTTTAACAAAATAATTTTGCAAATGTCCAATGACAAGGTAAGTAAATTTACGAGTTCCATTTTTATTGAAAAAGCAGCTGTCAATGATATCAAAAAGCCTGGACTTTAATTTTTGGCGGGGAATGGTTGTGTATAAAATTGAAAAGTCGTAAGTTTTTAAGCTGTTTTAAATTTTCCAAAAGTTCCTTGCAAAGTAAAGTAAAGCAAAGAAAATTCACAGGTCCCTAGGACTTCGCTATAACCGAGTTTTACTGTATTTACATGTATAAGCACCTCTGGCAAGTAAAACCAAAAGACTGATGTTAAGTTCTAGGGATAATAAATCTTAAGAAGATTGAAACAACCAACGCTTCTCTTTCAAGAGGAATTTATGGAAAACACGGCGCAAGAAGTTGTACCTTACTCGGCTCTTGTCTCTAGGTAAGAGAAAAAATTATGTACAATGTATACTTAGAGCGGGTCACAATAATGATTCCAAACTTTAACTCAGATAGACTGAGAGGAAAACACATATATCCCTTGCAAGAATCCGATCATACGTGTTACATAGGAAATTTTTTTTTTGGATTTTTAAATTTTTTTTTTGTTTTAAGCAAGGATATGATTGCTATGATAATCTACCAACAAGATTATCCCATTGATAAATGTGATTTTTTTTTTTTTTGTCATTAGAAATTAGTCAATCATACATGTACTTATAAGAAAAGAAACGATGGATAAAAATGCGTAGAAAACATTTCCGTCACACAAAATATAAGAATTGAATTTTAGGTCTACACCCTATGACAAAAGATGCTCTTGCATTCTTACAGAGCAAACAACCAATGAGAGTTGAATGATATGTTTGAATTGGACTTTGAAATGATAACACACCTGAGATTAGTTGGATACAGCTCAGGGGTGAGCAAGAAAATGGTGCTGAATGAACCAGTTATTGCCATCTTCCCAATCAAGGTAAAAACCACTGAACCGGTAATCATAGCTGAACCTGCATCTGAGACATACATAATTAATTCAGTTCTGAGATAAACATGAATAAACCCTATTTTTCTAGACATACTGACTGGTCACGGTAGCCTAGCACCCCTGACAAAAATTTAATATAGTTTTAAAACTATAGTTTACTAGAGTAAACTAAATTACTCAGGAAGTTTTTTGAGATTTCAAAGCTTAAAATCTCTTAAATTCGGTAACAGTGATATAAAATTTGGTAATATTAAGTGAATATACAAGTAATAGTTTCATTGTATATAAAAATGTGCATATGTAAATTGGAGAACATAAAATATAACAATCTGAAATTCATAGTAAAAGACTTTGATTTACTTAAGTTTAAACTTTGATTTACTATTGTAAAACCTTTGATACCATTGTAAACTATAGTTAATTATAGTAAATTATAGTTAACTAAAGTATTTTTTTATTTGATAGAGAGTGGTAGGGCGTTCGATTCCTGTTAGGGAGGCCACGTCAAACCGTAGACGTAAACATAGACAGTGACTGTTCCTTCGCCAAGCGCCCGGCATTAGAAGTGGAAGTCACGGGTCTTTCGGGTGAGACCTTAAAAACCGAGGTCCTGTGTCACAGTAGGCGTTGGCACGATAAAGAAACTTCACTTCTCAATGGCCCTAAGTGCCGAGTATAACATTTTTACCGGCATACGGTGACGTCTCTATATGAGCGAAAAAAATCTCGAATAGGAGTTAATCAACACATTTAATCAATCAGTCAAGATCTGGACAAACTGAAAATGTGTATTGATGAATGAAATCCTCGTATGTGCTCATTTTAATTCTCTAGCCGTTGGTATTAGCAAAAAGTTCAGTTTAATCAGCATTATTTCAGAAACCCATGGGCTCTGAAAATCGACTACTCTTTTTATGGAGACGGTTGAATTCGAATCTGATCAGCGTTATCGAACTAAATCTGCTCTCATCCCCACAACGCCAGGGGTCCTGAGTCAACACGTTGCCGTTTGACCCCTTACAAATTCCATTCTATATCTTGCGGGCTGACTGCAGCGACGTCTTTCGGGAAAATTACAAATCTTGATTGTTTTTCTTATCTCTCAACCAATCACATTATGCCTTTCGGTGATAAACAATGCGTAACACGTGCATTTTAGGTGTCTGTTTACATTAAATATCTTAATGAGAGAAGCAAGCCCGAAGATATCGAATGAAATTTGTCAAGGGCCCAAAAGCAATGTGTTGACTCAGGACCACTGAAGTTATGAGGATGATCTGCTCTGTACTACAGTTTGTTTCATCTGCAAATGATTTTCTCGTTTTTATTCATTTTAATATTACCCAAAAAGATACAGTATGTTTTAAAATACAGTGGTTTTCTTCTGCTTTAAGATTCCAAAAAATAAAATGCTGGATTAATGAACAATTAAAAATGAATTAATAATCTAATTATACAGCGTAATAGAAATACAATGCGTCATATGTGTCTTTTCAGCATATTAGAAATACATCTCGTAATGTATCATGTGTCTTGAAGCATACTATATTGATTTGATTGATTGATTGACTGTATATTGTTCCGAGATTTTTTAAGTCATATAGAGATGTCACCATATACCGGTTCAAATTGAAACCTATACTCGGCACTCTGGGCCTTTGAGCAGTAAGTACCGGTAGTTAATCGTGCCAACGCTTACCGTGACACGGGACCTCAGTTTTTAAAGTCTCAACCGAAAGACCCGGGATAGTCACTTGTTATGTCGAGCGCTTGACGAAGGAACAAGTCACAACCTATGTTTACGTTCTAGGTTTGACTAGGCGCGGCGAACGAGAATCGAACCCGGGCCTCCCTTTCACGAAGCGAACGCCCTAGGCTACCGTAACCGGTTTAAAGCATGATAGAAATACAATGCGTCACGTGTTTGAAATACAGTGCGTCTCGTGTGTTTTACCAGCACACTAGACAGCGCGTCATGTGTCTTACCAGCAAAATAGCGTAGAAGTGTTGCAGTCAGTAAGGATATAGCGGTTGTAGCATGAAATATAATAACTATTACTCGACGACCGATTCTGAAAAAAAGTTTCTAAATGATTAATTATGTTATCATATTTAAGTATAATCAAATAATGTCTTTCATTGAGATTGAAAAGGTAAAATATAATATTATATTATGTACATATTATGTCATTGTTTTTCTCCCCCCAAAATATTTATAATATTTGATTAGTAAATAAAAGAAGTAATATCATCTTGACTTTATTTTCAGTTTTGTTTGTGCTAACCTTTTCATCATGTTATATTCCAAAAAACAAGCAATATATTCTACAGGTCCACTGAGAAAGTAGTTCAGATATCGGTTGCCTTAACGAGGTTGGATCCTGATATTTAAAGTCTTAAACTTTTTTTGTCAAGTATATTTTTAGCTTGTACACACATAGCTTAATTAAAAATCAACACAAAAAATGGGGGTCAATATGCTTCTTTTCGCGCTACAGTACATTTAAAATGATCTTTTTGCACTGAATTTGTGTCTTAATCAAAAATAACATCTTCGAAGTTTTCCCTCCAATATTTTTTATCCATATAAATCATGGTACAAAGTATGCTATTATTCTCTCTTAAAAAAGACACATTAAAATTGTGACAAAGAAAAATTTTCAAATTGCTTCGCATAATCAATTATTTGACCTTTCTGCACTCACAAAATGTCATTTTTCGGGCATTAAAAATTTAACAAGCAAGAAAAATATTTTAAAGTCTTAAACTTTTGCTGAATTTAAGTAGATTGATCAAGGTTATCTTATATATTCAGAAAAGAAAATCAAAAGTGGAGGTCTATGGTGTTATTTTTTAGATATTACTAAAAAACTGTTAATTTTATGATAAAATTGGCTCAATTTTTTCCTGGAGTTTCAGAATATATTTTCTATATTTGTCACAATATGATGATAGAATTCACAAAAACTGATTTAATTAATATTTTAGAACCAGCATTAAACATTTCAATGCACAAAATAGCTCTGTGTGCAACCAGCATGGAAATATAGGAATCTAAACTTAACAGTACTGTATATATTTCAAAAGGGAAAAAATGATCATTTTCTTCTAAAAAATCTTCCGCCACAAAATATAGTTCCTGGCTTAATCCTATTTGAATGAAATTTAATCGCGTTTTTTTCATTGGACATAGTATAATTTGCATTGTAGAATCCAGATTTAATGTTAAAACTTAAAAATAATGCAGAATTTTAGAAATAAAGCTCCAGACCAAGATCTGCTCAAAAGCTCAGGATCGAACGTCCTTAAAGACTTGTGGACGTTAAGGCGAGGGCAAAGTACGTCAGACTATTCGTTGTCCTTATCAGAAGAATTAGAAAACAATTGTTATAACAACTGAGAATAATCAAAGATTAAAATCGTTTCTTTAAAAAAAAATACATACCAGGTAAACCACATAATCAGAGAGTTCACCAGTAAACGTTTATTCCTGAGTATGTGAACATTGTGTAGTGCTGTACTTTGAAACTGTTGTCGTTGCAAATCTTTTCTTGTTTTGAATTCAATAATTTGTGATTATCCTCATTTAACATTCCAGGTGCCTTTTCTTTATCAGTGCCTCTATTAGATGCTTCTACTATGCGCTTTGGAATAACATCGTCAAAATTGACTTTATTGCGCTTGGCTGCTTTTCGAAGTATTCGTTCTGCTTGACCTGTTTTGCCATTTATTAGTAGCCATCTAACTGATTCCTCTTGAAGTCTGTCAAGCAGAATAATAATACTATAGGAAGTCTAAATTTATTGACAAGTGAAAATAAAGGAATAATCGGAAATGCATTTACGTTTAACGATAAATACCAATATTGAACGAGACTGTAGGACGAGCAAAGAATTAAAACAAGCTGCAACTCTCTCCACGTATTGCCACGCATCAGAAAAGCAATAGGTGCTACCAACACTACGCCGGTCGTCCAGAATAACAAACTGAACACTTGACAAAGAAAACGACACTCTTGCGGAAGCCATTCCATAGTCAGAACTGCCCCCACCATTGCTAGTGCCTATTCATTTTAAAAAGCATAAATGATTTATCTTGTGCATTTTTCCAACATATTTATTTCATTTTAAAACAATTGAATAATTTCTCTATCATTCCAATATATATACTCATATCATTCCAATATATATACTCGTACATGCAAAATGAAATTTGATGATGACATACGACAGTATGCCCTAATTCAGTTAAGTTGTGCCAATGACTATGAAAAAATGTCCACTATATTTCATACCGGTATCTATTAATGAAGAGAACATTTTCAGTAGTTTCCTGTATGTCAACTCATAATGAAAAAAAAAATATTTGGATGAAAGATGTTATTGAGTATTAATCCCAAACAGAGAAACTGGATAAAATATAATAGGAATCAAATATAAGGTTAATCATTGTAATGTATTTCCCAAAATGATGCTTTTTTGGCCCTTAGAACTGAAATCGTTATGATAAATTAATGGCATCATTGATGCTGGTAATTCGATTCAGTGACTTGCATTCCATGTAACTGCTGTATTAAAGGTAGATAAGGGGTCACAAGAAAATGTTTTAAATTTTAAAGATTATACTGAAATATTTAATTCTATGCATTTGTAGAAGAAATATTAAACATATTTTTCTTAGAAAACAACATCTTTTCAACAAAGAATAATAACATGACTTATATGTTGCTACAGCATTTCAGACGGGAATATATCAAAAGCGTTTTCAGAAACTTCTTTTATCTTGAAATTACTGAGAATACGAATTTCGGGACGCGTTTGATTCGCACATCCTTACACTTTCACAAAGTAAACTTTATCCTTCATATTTGAGAAAAATAGAAATTCTGTTGTGTATTAATGAAAAATATTAAAACTATAATCCAGAAAATTCAGAGCAGAAATTCGAGAAGGAGCACCAACTCAACAGTATTGTTAGTCCCTGTTCAGTGATTTGTGCAGAGTTTAACAAATAGAACACACTCGGTGAAACATAGTCCGAAATATCTGACGTTTTCCAGGCTTTTTTTCACGATTTTGATATTTTAAGTGCCAGGAAAACGTCAGAACCAGCGTCATTATGAAAATGGAAATTCGCCGCCTCCAACCGGAGGCGGCATTCTCGGGCTGATTTTCGATACTTGCGAACCGAATTAAATTTCAATCTCACAACTTATCAACAGTACAATACTTTTAATACTACAACATCGTTTTTATGGTTCGTTCATGAAATGTACAGTCAGATGAAAATATTTTATCTTACTGTCGAGATTTGTTTTCATTTCGTGCATTTTGAAATCTTGCAAGTACTGTATCGAAATGTGGAGTGATGTTTTCTTTTCATCGATATTGGCGAGTACTAGAAACATTGTGCTATTGATAAATTGTGATTTTGGCATTTAATTCGGTTTGGAAGTATCGAAAATCAACTCCAGTTGGAGACGGCGATTTCCAGTTTTCGTAATGGCGCCGGTTCTGGCGTTTTCCTGGCAGGTAAAATATCAAATCGTTAAAAAGCCTAGAAAACGTCAGATATTGTCAGATATTTCGGACTAGGTGAAACATAAACACTAACGATAACAGAGCTCGTGTCCTGTTTACAAAAACAGATGTTGTGTGATGTAAAGAAGAATGTTATTGTCATTGAATTCTAAGAATATTCATCCAAGTTCAATTCATTTAACTGGTTTTATTTTTTTGAATAAGCGTAGAAAATTAAAATGTAAACAATGCAACTGTGAATTAAAGTTTAAAGGGTTTCATGGCAATGCATTTTTGTAACGTAAATCATTAACTTTTTGTGTCAATGAGATGTTACAATTTTTTATTTCAATAGCACTATTTTGATTACTGCTTTTTAATAAAGAATTTTTCATATTTTACTTCTGTAATAAGAATTGGTGAAATATTTTGAAAAAGCTCTATTTGTCCAACAAAGATACAATTTTCTATTCATATAGTAAATTTGTGACACAATTTTTTCTGAGAGCTTCTCCATACTTTCGTTTCAAAATACCTTATTGTTAAACATTTCAAGTTGATTTTTTTTCCAAGAATAATGTTCTTTTATTTTTTGCAATAAAACAATCCTTTTGTATATCAATCACTTTAAAAATATTGAACTTTTGACGTAAAAATTTAAGATTAGCACAGCTGACTTTGGACGAGTAATACTCGTAATTAAGCTCTTGATTCTCATTGTTTTCTCCTTCGTAACTAGTGGAGCTGTATGTATCAAACTGAGCATAAACTGTTCAGGAGAAACATGGGCTTTTTATGTTTACAATAAATTCAATACCAGTCTGAAATTAAGTTTAATGAAGTAAATTATGTTTGAAGTTTTTAAAAATGTTTTGTGTAAAAAAAAGTTGTTATAAATTTTCAGACCCATTATCAGAACATTTTTGGAATATGTTGTTAAAACAACAAATAATATTATTATTAGTTAAAATTATTTTAGTGCATGACGATTTTGATGAACTTTTAAATTTTAGATGGCGAAGTGTCAGTTTTTAGAAATGATTGATTGTTGATTTACGTTCCTTGATCACTCATGCGTTTTCGTCTTACACAAAAATCGTCTTTACAAAACTCACTTTTAAACAAAATTGATTTCATTTAATTCTTTAATTTCAGACTGGTATAATGATTTATGTAAAATACTAAAATAAGGCATGTAGGGCACCTGCTCATCAAAGCATTTTATACTCAATTTAATTTATATTTTATATAAACCAAAGAATAATATTGGTGGCTTCTTTGCTAGTTGCCCAGGTGCATACTTACATGTACGTGTGAGCACTATAGTATTCCTGTGTTATAACAGCATCTTTTGTTTGTTTGTTTCTTTTTTTTTGGGGGGGGGGCATTCTATTTCAATGGTCATTATGAGCGAAGGTGGCATGAAATTTGCCATTTTTGTGAATGAGTTTTGATTAAATACATGTAGATGTTTAATTTTTTGCTCACCTGTTGAAGTGCCCCTGTTATAAATCTCAGAATAATCAATACAGTATAATTAGGCGAACAAGCCACTCCAAAACCGACCAAAAAAATGGCCACGTGGGCTCCAACTTGAACCACTTTCCGTCCATATCTGTCAGAAATGATGGACGAGAAAATTGCTCCAAAACCCATCCCCGCCATCGTCAGCATCTGGGATACTTCTGCCAATCCTTCGTCATCACAAACCAAATCAAACTGAATATGTATGTATAACATATCCTTCGCAATATAACTTTGACTCTAAGTCAAACATGTAAACTATGTCTTTATTTGGAAAAGGCAAAGATAAATATGATTTGCCAAACATTTTAAACAGACAAGAGGAAAATTATATACTTCCGCCCTGAAAGTGATTACTGTAGTTAAGTGTAGTATGGTGTCTATAATAAACACTACCTCCGTGACAAGACTTGAATCTCTTGGCATGGTATACTGATAACCAACTGGACAGGTAATCTCCTCCCTCAACACCTTACCATTACTGTTATTCTGGTATAAAGCAATGCTACATTCCTTGTACACAATCTCTAAATTATCCGACATGTTGTTAGCCATCCTATTGAACGTTAGGTTCTCCACTGGTGAACATTGGAATGAAGGTTTGTGTCCTGAAAAATGTTTAAGCTTTTCAACTTTATATAAAACAATTCCCCACGAGAAATTAAAGTCCAGACTTTCTGACATCGTTGACAGCTGCTTTTTCAATAAAAATGGAACTCGTAAATTTATTTACCTTGTCATTGGTCATTTGCAAAATTACTTTGTTAAAAAACAATCTGATTGTACACACAAGTACTCTGAAGTTGACATTAAAAAGATGCTCGAGTTTCTGATTGACAATATCTGTGTGATTTTTGGAGAACAGGTCTTTCAACAATCCATTGGAATTTTGATAAGTAATTAATGCACCCCGTTATTAGCAGACCTATTTTTGTATTCATGTGAAGCAGAATTTGTCCAAAATCTTATACATGAAAAGAACAAAACACTTAATGTGGCATTCAACTCGACATTTAGATATATCGACGACGTATTGTCATTAACAATGGTTATTTCCATTCTTATGTCGACACGATATATCCCGGTGAGCTTGAGATAAAAGATACCACAGAGTCTGACACATCTGTTTCATATTTGGATATTTTATTAGAAAAAGACGTAAATGGTAATCTAACAACAAAGCTTTATGATAAACGTGATGACTTAAACTTTTCAATCGTCAACTTCCCTTACTTATATACCAATACAATACAATTACTTATATACAATACAGCAATATACCCTGCATATAATATATCACCTGCATACGGGGTTTGTATCTCTCAGTTGATTCGATACGCCAGAGCATGCTCTTCGTATGAACAATTTCTAAAACAAGGTAAGTTATTGGCAAAGAATTTGATGAAACAAGAATATCAGCAGTCTCGTTTAAAGTCATCATTTCGTAAGTTCTATGGTCGATACAATGACCTTGTCAGCAAATACAATCTATCATTAAGTAAAATGCTGAATGACTTTTATCATACTATTTGTTAGGGCATTATTTACACACTGAATTGTCGACGGATTTTCCCGATCATGACAAGGAGCACGCGGCGGGTGTGACAGGTCGGCAGGGGATGCTCACTCCTCCATGGCATTTGATCCCACCTCTGATGTCTTAGAGGTCCGTGTTTGCTCCTTATTTTGTAATTTTTAATGGACTTTTGAGCTCAAATACTGTTCGTTATCTCCACATATTTCAATTAAATTCCGTTCAGAACTAAGGCACTGCTGGTAAAGTGCGAATAGAGAAAATATTGGTTTCGGGTACACGCTACTATTGGTGTACATCAATGAGACTGCATAGGTCAAGCCTTCTATATGTTAAATCGAATATGAGTACATGAAAAACAAGATGCAAACAGCTATTAACATTGTACATGTAATGTTTCGATGATGAGCACTTTTCTGGTATGGAAACAATTCAGTCGCTTATTTGCTTTATGAAAATTGATATTTATTGTGTTATTTAACAAAAAATAAATTTAACCAGACAATTCTCAGGTGCCAATTGTAGCAAGTGTCCGAAATCAATATTTTCCTTATTCGCCCTTCACCAGAAGTGCAAGTGTCCAAGCCAAACGTGTAAGAGTAAAGAAAATTTTAATTCCCCAAAATACATGTAAATTATTTATAAAGGCGAAACATCAGAAAATATGTCTGTATAAGAAAAATCAGCTATTTGTACATGTATACATGTACCTAAACCGATACAAAAGTTAAACACTTGGATGACGTCTCCGGCCATAGCAATAATCTATAAACAATACAATTATGTGAAGAGGGCATAAAACATGGATCCCTGGAAATTCCGGAAGTGGGATCAGGTGCCTAACTATTGTTAATTGATAATAAATCGTCGATATGTCTAAATGTGGAGTTAAAGATCATCGCACGTGTTTTCTTCTTCTTTTTGTTTTGTCTGTTTGTTGTTAACGTCCCTCTCGATAATTTTTCACTCATATGAAGACGCCACTTGACGGTGGAGGGCTGCAAATTTATACCTTTGCTCGGCACTCAAGACCATTGATCATTGAGGGGTCTTTTTACGTGCCAACACCTACTGCGAGATAGGACCTTGGTTTATACTGTCTCATCCGAAGGACAGGTCTCCACGTCCCGCAGTGGATTCGAACCCGCGACGTAAGGATCGACTCCTTACTCCTTGACTTTAGAGCAGACGCTCTAAACAATGCGCCACGCGGGCGACCAGAAGTTTTTGATTTAATTCTGCTTCACAGGAATATAAATAATTCAATTGATGAGAGCCTAATTGAATTAATGCGCTTCAAATAAATTTTTGCTCTCATCAATTAAACAAATGTGCACATGATTAAAGCGGTGTTATGAGACATACATGCAGTCTATCCGGAACAGAAATCGATAAGCTTTTTATAAAGACTAAAACCAATCCCGACCCTACATCTTTTTTAAATCCTGATTTGATCGTTTTTATAAAACTATTGCCGTATCTTTCAGTGAAATTTCGACCTCATATGAAATGGAGCGACACATATATAATGTAGGAGCTTTGAACAAGTGCAATCAATTTTACCTGTAAACACTGAGCTCATCAAGCTAAAAGCAGCTGACCATATCGTCACAAGCGTCAACAATAACTGTGTAACCTGAAACGAACCATATTTTCCTAAATTCCGCCATATTTCATCCACATTGGTGGTGGGGTCCATTTGTCTTTTTCCGGTTTACGTAATCATAATTTCCTTAACTACAGATAATTTATCTCGAGTCAGCTGAGGTCAAATTGTTATACCATTTATGTTCTGAGCAAAAATATATAGATAAAGAGATAGCAGAAACAGAGCATTGTAACATTGTTGAGGAATGAACTACATGTATTACTTTTACCATCTAAACAACGTTTCATTTCTAATGCCACTACAAAAGATGACTAGAGTATCACATGGTCGTGCTTAATCTGTTTTATAATACTTTACAGTAACTGTTACTCTTTTTTTTTGTTGGATCATCCATTCGAAAATCCCTCAATTTCCTGTATTTATTGACATGAGTTTAGACTTTCACTCTGTCCTTACCCATGTAACCTGTTACTACGAAATACTTAGCACGGGTTTTAATATAATTATAAATATCAGACCTGGGGTAATGGTAATGTGTAATGGTAATGCATTGTAATCATTACAATTTTTCAAAGTAATGGGATGTAATGTGTAATGGGTCCATCTTTCATTACAAGTAATTGTAATGTAATGCATTACTTTAAAAAATGTCAGTAATGACTATTGCTTTTCAATTACATTTTATATTTTAATCTCTTTTTATTATCGAATCTGAAATAAATCAAGGTCACTGAGAGGTTATTTTTTGTTTATAAAGTCTTATAGCTTACATTTAAAAAATGTTTATTCAATGGTGATTGATAGACACACTTAATATTAATTGTTAAAAAAAATTCTTGACAAAATAGTTATACAAACAATTGAAGAGAGACAGAAAAAAATATTAAAAGAAATCATATTTCATCAGATCAGATTTCATCAGATTTTGCATAAGATTTCAAAGATAGCCACAAAAGAAGTGAAATTAATACATGTATACTGTGACTACCAATTAATATACAAACTTGATTTTTTTTAATTTCTTTTCACAAAGTTCATTCTGGTGAAATGGACTTAATAAACAAGACAAATGATCAGAATGATCTACTTGAAGACACAAATGGAAACTAAGGCCAGATGTAAATATCGATATTGTCCATCACTCATTTTTGGTAGCTTGAGAGTCACCTCTAATTTCAAACCCTATATCTAGATACCTGTTATTATCATATATATAAAATATCTTTAATTGTGTTAAATTTATATCTTCATTGATTATGCCTGCCCAGCTAATTACAAGTGCTAATTCATTAAATTATTAATACATACTTATTTTAATTTTTAGCATTATCAGTTAATTAAATATCGTTTTACCTAAAACATACAGTATGAACTGTTTATCATTTATTTAATAAAAAAAAAAAGAAGAGAAACTAACATCAGAGACTGAACAAAACTACAACATTGAAAGTGTTCCTATCCACTTTCTTTGTCAACTGTAGATTGGTAAACTACATGAACACAATAACTGAATCCAAAGTACCAAATACCACTCTGACTTATAGACCTGAAGGAAAGCATATTGACCGAGCACAAAGTATGAGAAAGATAATTTATAGATAAATTATGTGTTCATAAAATTTGTGGGTTTTTTTTTTTTATAAAATGCAACGTGTAATGTAATTCATTACTTTAACAAAGTAATTGTAATTTAATTAATTACTTTTCTGAATGAGAGTAATGGTAATGGTAATTGTAATGGTAATTGTAATTTAATGCATTACATTTCAAAGTAATTGACCCCAGGTCTGATTATATTTCAAAGTAATTGACCCCAGGTATGATTACATTTCAAAGTAATTGACCCCAGGTATGATTACATTTCAAAGTAATTGACCCCAGGTATGATTACATTTCAAAGTAATTGACCCCAGGTCTGATTACATTTCAAAGTAATTGACCCGAGGTATGATTACATTTCAAAGTAATTGACCCCAGGTCTGATTATATTTCAAAGTAATTGACCAAGGGTCTAATAAATATGCATCAAATAATGTAATCTAACTCTGTATTTCGAGTAATTACAACATTTTGTCCCATTATTAAGTATGATGGGATATGTTGGTCATAGCTTGTATGAAGCTTTCTGTGCATGTATGTGTAACTTTAATGTGTATTTGTTGTGTATGTAGGTCCCGATGTGCCATGTATATGGTCTTCCATGGAAACTGGACCCAATGTATGGGATGAATACTTGGAAATAGTGTGGAAAATGATGCGTAACATTATTGGATTTAAGAAATATGGAAACCCCTAACTTAAGAAATGTTTATAGTAAGGAGTGTCTGTAGTTAAAACACATATTGTTCAAGAAAATGAAATCCACAGTACATCCAAATTTGTTAAAGTTATTAATTAATTTATCATTTCTTTGCAATTTTATGGAAATTACGTTTCGAAATATTAATACATGATGCATGTACAACCACCCTCCCACTCTTAGAATTTATTTCACACCGAAGTCTCGCTTTGTAAAATATTTCTTATCTCTTATCAGTGGCGTTATTGCACAGTAGTATATTTTCTCTTTTTTTGGAAAATTGGCAAATTCATTTATTATAAGTGCCTAATAATTATCCAAAATTGCGATATCCCTGTATCAGACATAAAATATGACGAAAAATCTAACTTACCACATTTTTCTTGATATATATTTAGAACACACATTTACACAATAAAATGCTTCCTTTGTTTAAAAGGGAATGAGCGGGTTATTAAAACTTTTTCTTCTATGAATGCAACCGTTCATCCCAATATAAACAAAGAAAACATTTTACTGTTGATATTTAAATCTGCAATAGATTACACGGTAGGTGAAACTCTCTCTCTCTCTCTCTCTCTCTCTCTCTCTCTCTCTCTCGTGCGCCTCCAGGTGTACGCCATCTTATATTTGCTTTTTTCCCTTCAGGGGCCAATGTTAAGATGATTTTCTTCTTGTAGGGTCGACATGAATTTCATGACTGTGACATAGTTTAGGTTCAATGATAGTAAAAGGTCAGCATATTCCTCTTTTGCTATAAGTGTTTGTCATTTCATGCATCTAGCTTACCACAATGATGAACAGGAAACTTCAGGACTTCCATACTGCTTTAGTTAATCCCACAGCTTGTCTCTCATTATACAGGCATAATAACAGGCTTTCTTGAAGTCTGTAAACTTGTGTATAATGGTGCTTGCTATTCTATGGACTAGCTGTTCCAGTACAGGCATGGATGCAGGAATTTAAGTTAGAGGGGGTGCAAAAAGTAGACAGGGGGTCTGGGGGTCGCCATTAGGCCCCCAGTGGGTCCAGAGCGAAGCCCTGTTGGGGACCCTGGGGGCAAAGCCCCCGAAAGCTTCTGAATTCTAGAGATTTTGTAGGGTAAAAATGAGGTCTACCAAGTAGATATTTTTACATTTTCTCGACGAAACTATGATTTACGCTGTGACAATTTTAGGGGGAGGGGGGAGCCGGGTGCGCCCCCCCCCCTTTAATCCGCCACTGCAGTATACAGTGTATTTCTTACGATGTATTTTTGTTCTGATGATCCTCTCCCTCTCTGAAATGCAGCTTGTTCTGGCCCGAGATTATCTTCTATTCTATCTCTAATTCTGCCTATCATTATTCCACAATACATTTTATAGAGTACTGACAGTAGGGATATTCCTCTGTAGTTGTCGCGTATAGTTAGGCCTCCTTTCCTTAGTACTTTTACAGTGAGTGATCTTTTCCAATCTGGTGGTATCTCCTGTTCACTGATGATTCTATTGAAGGAACTCAGAGTTCTGCTAACTTTAATGTTGTAGACATTGTATTCTCTTTTCATAGTTCTGTTTTTAGTGTAGGTGTTACATTCTTTTTTTAATAGTTCTGCGTTTATGGTGTATATGCCATGTAAATGTATGAAATATATGGAGATAACGAACAATATTCAAGCTCAAAAGTCCACTAAACAATACAATTATGGAGCAGAGCAAACACGGACCTCTAAAACATAAGAGGTGGGATCAGGTGCCATGGAGGAGTGAGCATCCCCTGTCGACCGCCGTCTGCTCCTTGTCATGATCGGGAAATAACGGGAAAATCCGTCGACAATTCAGTGTGTAAATAATGGCCTAACAATAAGTATGAAAAACGTCATTCAGAATTTGACTTAATGATAGACTGTATTTGCTAACAAAGTCATTGTATCGACCATAGAACTTACGAAAATCCGACTTTAAACGAGACAGCTGATATTCTTGTTTCATCAACTTATTTGTCAATAATTTACCTCGTTTTAGAATCCCACTGTGGGACGTGGAGACCGGTCCTTCGGATGAGACCGTATAAACCGAGGTCCCGTGTCGCAGTAGGTGTTGGCACGAAAAAGACCTCTCACTGCTCAATGGCCGTAAGAGCTGAGCATACGACAAAATTTGCAGTTGTCCACCGGCAAGTGGTGGCGTCTCCATATGAGTGAAAAATTTTCGAGAGGGACGTTAAACAACATACAAACAAACAAACAAAAACCTCGTTTTAGAAATTCTTCATACGTAGAGCATGCTCTTGCATATCGAATCAACTGAGAGATATAAACCCCGTATGCAGGTGATGAAGGTATATTGCTGAATAGGTAAGGGAAGTTGACGATTGAAAAGTTAATGCCATTACGTTTATCATAAAGCTTTGTTGTTAGATTACCATTGACGTCTTTTTCTAGTAAAATTTCCAAATTTGAAACAGATGTGTCAGACTCTGTGGTATCTTTTATCTCAAGCTCACCGGAATATATTGCATCGACATAAGAATGGATCTAATCATTTTTAATTGACAATTAATACGTCGTCGATATATCTAAATGTTGAGTTTAAAGCCACAGCAACCGTATAAGTCGAAATTTTATCGAGACGCAAATTTAGCGATTTGTCCTTAAAAATTGGTATTTTATTTTTAGCGAGAAGTAATTTTAGCGAATTTATAATGCTCACTAAAGAAGCAATTACAAATAAAACGCAATTAAATTTTAGCGATATTCAATTTTAGCGATCTAGCACCCTCGCTAATAATGCCAAAATTAAATCCTCGCAAATAATTCTGCTTACACGGAAAGTGTACAATCAGAATGTTTTAAGAAAATAATTTTGCAAATGACCAATGACAAGGTAAGTAAATTTACGAGTTCTATTTTTATTGAAAAAGCAACTGTCAATGACATCTAAAAGCCTGCACTTTAATTTATCGTGGGGAATGGTTGTATATAAAGTTGAAAAGTTTTATGTTGTTGATTTTGGTAAAATTTTGCGATTTCAAATTTTCCGAAAGTTCCTTGGAATTTTTAAGTATCCACATCTGATTTATACCACTTCTCTAATATATTGTTGCACAGTACTCTTGAAGTTTCTCCTTCACTACTGTTAATATTTTAGCGTGGAGTAAAGAAAGATTCTTGGTTGAACATTTACTGGAACCCCCTATATATCTTTGTTTGTAAGAATTTTTATGAAGTTTCGGAATCCAGTATAGATATGGTAATTCAAATTCATGTTGGTTGTTGGGAATATTAAAAATACTAAAAACTGACGATGATTTTGAAGAATTTCCTCCTTAGAGAGGGAGCTATGGGTATAAGTTGGATTACCACTTGTAGAATTAAATCCCAGTTCCTCTAAAATACAATTTAAATAATGAGCCTTACAAAGACAATGTTGTTACCTGCTTTGTCAGCAGGGACCATAAGTTGGATTACCACTTGTAGAATTAAATCCCAGTTCCTCTAAAATACAATTTAAATAATGAGCCTTACAAAGACAGTGTTGTTACCTGCTTTGTCAGCACAGTATATACAATTTAAAAAAAAAATAAGGATTTGTCCTTTCAGCAGGAAAAAATCTTCAAGGTTGTCTGTTAAGGTTGGACTGTTAACCACTTACTAAGCAAGCTATAATATTTGTTCATTCTTTGTATTTCTCAGGCTGATTTATGATGTGAATGGTTTTAAAACTTAGACTTATTTTCATGCTGTAGTCTCTCTTGTTTGATTGTTGTATCCTTTTTTTAAAGAAATTTGTCGCATATATTTTTTAAATCTTTTTACCTCATAATTTCCAAAATCAGTTCTAGGTTAGATATGTTATAACTCTTCACTTCAATCTAGACAGAGTAACCTATATATAAAATAAATCTGAAATGTATTTTCTTGTGTGATTTGAAGCTAGTTATACATCATGATACTAAAAAAAACCCCACCAAATACTGTAGTTGGTTAAAAAACAAAAGCAAATCCATCTATTCTGTTGTCTTCAAATGTTAACAGTAGGCTGATTCAACCGAACGTACAGGTTCAGCCTAAAGACGTATCAGCCTATAACGGGAGAAAATTTTATATATATATATATATATATATTTCTCCCGTTATAGTAATGAAACAACTAGAACGATACTTACACCTAGGACTATTCTGATGGTATGGAACCTATATGTCACAAAAATACACTTTGTGCAATGAATTATGTTAAAAAATTCCGTAACCCTAAAACACCATCAGCTATGATGCTTTCCTTGTGTAAATTCCATCTTAGTTGAACATTCATTTTTTTTTTCGAGAAAATTTGTATTTCTGATCCACTACACTGTAATTTTTGTTTTAAAAACCTCGAATAAAGTTTTAAGTATTTCAAATTTCCGTTTTCATAGTGACCTATTATCATCTTAAATTCAAATTTTGTAACGGGCGATTAACCATCTGGTGGTGATTTAAGTTACAGTGTCTAACATTACGTGAGGTTCATCCTTTATAATAAGTTTGCCAGTACAATAGTTGTAACAGTAATAGTTGTAGCGAGCGCAGTAATTTTGTGTAATTTTTTTACTTGATAACATCACCATTCATTAAAAAAAAGTTTGAAATTATTCCAAGCGTAGTATACGATTTTGTCATTGCACTGTTTAAGGTTGCTCCTCAAAATGGAAAGCTTTTTGTATTTTGTTTTAAATAGCTATACAACAGACTATAAATCAGATTTGTATTTATAATGGATTAGACGTAAACTGTGAAATAAAAGAGTCCAGCTCATCTTTGTTTTAGCCCTCGCTGTAAGTTGTAAGGAAATATAGTGATTGGTCCTCCTGTGTATGTGCATACTGCCGTCTCTGTGTTGTGGACTAATACATAGTTTTTGGTGACCATGGGTACTTGTCTATTCATATAAGGGTCAAATGATCAAAGTTAGGGTATCTTTTCACATGTTTGGACACTGTATGGTAAACTACCTTTTGACATTTAAGTATTAGTATCAAACTTCATATAAATATTGCAGGTGACCAGAGAAACACGCTCAATTATTTGAGGGTCAAACAGTCAAATTCCAAGGGCGTTACAATTTATAGCACAGTACTATTTACTTTTAAGTCTATAACTTGCCAAAGACGTAATGATTTAGCTGTCAGGATTATGTGAATTTATTGATAATTTATTGCTTCATATATGCATTGCTTTCCTGATTAATTATTCATTTTGAACTGTGTTTTCATACATTTATTCATAAGGAACCAAGTACAATGCTTCCCGTTCATGAAAACTAGTTAAAACTCATTGTAATTGTAAGGACAGGATATTCTAGCATTATCTAAGACACACTGTTGTCTTATTACAATTACTAAGGGTGCAACGATAAACCGTTTGACGGTATATCGCGGTATATTTTTCCACGGTTCAATTCACGATACGCTAAACTGATATCGCGGTTCGGTTCAATCGGTGCAGAATTATCCGTTTTGTCCGTTTTATTTCCTTTTTTACTATTTCAAAATGGCTTCCGCGCAAAACATGATGTCGCCGATAACGCATTTACGGCAGTTAAACTCATCTCCAGCATCTTACAGACCTCAGATTTAACACGGAGAAGGACTTAATGTGATTATAAGTTATAGGTGTTAAATGATAAACCCTTTAGATCTAAACGTATTAATACACGATATTTCATCAGGGCGTGTATTTCGATGAAAATTCGCTGTCTTGTTGACTAAAACGTATTAACACGAGAAATATGACAACTGGTTTCTACGTAAATAAAAGGAATAAAAGAATGAATGTCATCCTTTTTCATTCCAATTTAAAAGGAAGATTATTAGGAAAGGTCCCCGTAGTTCCTGTAAATGTTCATTATTGGTTTTGAATGTTGTCACAACTCAAAGATCTACCTAACAATCCAATTCAAGTTAACAAAATGTTATTTTAATTATTATCAAAAAATATGAACATTTTGTATAACCCTGTCAAGTTTAAAAAAATATAATGACAAACTTGAAAGACTTTTTAACCTTGTCATGTATCGTGATACGTATCGTATCGTGAACTGAATACCGTGATACACTTGTACGTATCGTATCGTGAGGTTAGTGTATCGTTGCACCCCTAACAATTACAATTCATAATATGGAAAAACCCAAAGCCAACTTCCCAAAATAAGAAGATATTCTATTGCATTCATGAAATTTTTATAAAAATTACAGGGCGAGACGCCTTAGTTTGTGATTTTCAGTGCATGTCTAATTTGAAGATTGACTCCTCCCCGGCAGAGTCAGTCAGCACTCCAGCTAACAGGTGCTACATACCCCAGCACCAGGGTTTCTTTTCTTCGAAACCTGTGCTTAGAAATATTTTGCTATTTTGGATTTTCTCTTATTGTGCACGAGGATTAAACGTAGCAAATGAAAGGTTATTGACTTTCTACTGTTCAACGTAAGTAAGTTGCTATCTAAGGAGACAGCAGTTAGTCGTTTACATTCATTGCTAACTAGAAAGTTAAAAATGCCTAACGGAATACTGTATTAAATCTTGCTCAAATTATCGAAAAAAAATAATAACACAGTATGCAGAGTTCACAATTTCTGGGGAAAATGTCAATGTAGAGGAGAGTCAATGAAAAATCTAAACACATTGCTTGAATTTAAAGGAAAAGAATAATTCTGAAGATTTGAAATTATGAAAGGACGGAAGAAAGTGGGAGAACAGATTACAAAACTAATTTCTTTTTCATTAAAAAATTTTTTTTGTTCAGAAGCCGTAATAATTCATTCTCCAAAAGCATTATTTCAAAGATTATTTAGGACTGTATAACCGCCATAATCCAGTTGGATATGGCTGTGAACCATTCTTAGATCGTTATAAGCTCAAAATACTCTGTATATTCCTTTTCAATTATGATGGAATATTCAAAATAAATGTATACAAGTAAAAAGAAAGAAAACTCTTCCGTAAGCAATAATTGTAATTAATGACATTTTTGTTATGAAATCATACATCGCCCATGATGGTCCTTCTAATGAGTTCTGAGAAGTAGGTTTGTGTGTAATGTGCCATTCTTGAAAGTTTTTTAAAAACATATTTTAACTGTTTAATATTCAAATAGACGTATTAAAGTCAATATGTAGCATACAACTGAGTCAAAATGATTTTGTTTTCCTTTAGTTAAACTACAACAGTTGATCCCAATCATTTGAGCGTGTCAAATCAGCAATAGCCTGCCTCGTTTTAGATTTTCTTGTATGTAGAACATGCTTTGCATATCGAATCAACTTTGAAAAAATTTTTTAAAGTGCGTTAAATTTGGGACAAACTTAACGCACTTTGAAAAAAAAAATTCTTTTGAAGGTGCGTTAATATCGACCATATTAAAAAAAATGTTCACGGATTGGTCAGTATTCTAGCAGTTGCCTATATTATGTCTATCTTTTCAAAAAAAGTTTGGGCCATTAGTCCCCCCTCCCCCACCCCCCTCGGTTCCGACGCCTAATGTAGGTAAGATGGCAATGAACATTTAGGGGGATTTCAAATTTAAAAGAACTAAAATTCAATTCAATGCAGTAAGGACTTCTTTAAATTTTACTGTATTTAGAATTTTCCATTTTTTTTTTCAAATATGATCTTTAGTACGAGAAATGCGACAAAATGGGTTTGTAAGCTCATGAAAAATAATTTTTCCGCAATTTATACCCCGTAAATCCGGAAATTTTTACGTCGATTTATTTTTGTGAATCTGGGTCAAAAGTCTGCTGATTAATTTTTACGTTTAAAATTTTTGCGAATCGTCATTTGAACTAAAATATAAAAAGCTTTTAAAATTTTCTTAAACGTTTGTAAGTTACGCATGTACATACAATAAATTACGAATAAACATACAATATTAAACTACGCCAACGTTCAATAATCAGATAAAAATATTAGAAAAGATAAATCATCCAAAGTGTTGAAAGTTTTCATAACATTTTTATTAATCACACATGTACATAAAATATATATAACGATGTAATTTTAAGTAATCTTTAGATTAAAAAAAACATTTTTTGTCGTTGATTTATTTTTAAGAAAAATATTTTTGCGAATGCAATGCATGCGCAAATTTGCTAAAAATTTATCTACAGCAAAAATTTACAGATTTACGGTAGTTATTTGATAATCATGAAAAAATGTTTATTCCCGCGCAATATGATGGTTCTTTTTTAAACATTTATTTGATTAGTATTAAGAGATATGAAAAATTAAATGCATGTATTTATGCATTTTATACTATAACCCAGATCCTTCAACTGGCGTAAGAATTTCATAAATATTATGGATTCTGTAGAGGACTACGCCAGGCGATGGGCCAGACATGAAAAAGAAGACCTTGACACTTTGTCAGAATGGATTAAATGTATCAGATGTATGTTAAAATCGCGCATTAAAAGATTGAGAGGCAATATGAAAACCATCTATCCTTCTGTATTCATTAATCCAGAAGTGAAAAAAGAATTAGATAGATTACATGATCAGTACGTACTGGTCCCTGCTGACAACTCAGGTAACATTGTTTGTAAGGCTCATTATATTAAATGTATTTTAGAGGAACTTGGATTTAATTCTACAAGTGGTAATCCAACTTATACTCATAGTTCCCTTTCTAAGGAAGAAATTCTTCAAAATCATATGTCAGTTTTGAATATTTTTAATATTCCAAACAACCAAAATGAATTCGAATTACCATATTTATATTGGATTCCGAAACTTCATAAAAATCCTTACAAACAAAGATACATAGCGGGTTCCAGTAAATGTTCAACCAAGCCTCTATCTTTACTCCTCACTAAGATATTAACAGTGGTGAAGGAGAAACTTCAAGAGTACTGTGCAACAATATATTCGAGAAGTGGTGTAAATCAGATGTGGATACTTAAAAATTCCAAGGAACTTTTGGAAAATTTGAAATCACAAGATTTTACCAAAATCAACAGCTTAAAAACTTACGACTTTTCAACTTTATACACAACCATTCCCCACGATAAATTAAAGTCCAGGCTTTTTGATATCATTGACAGCTGCTTTTTCAATAAAAATGGAACTCGTAAATATACTAACCTTGTCATTGGTCATTTGCAAAATTATTTTGTTAAAAAACATTCTGATTGTACACACAAGTACTCTGAAGTTGACATTAAAAAGATGCTTGAGTTTCTGATTGACAATATCTATGTGGTTTTTGGAGATCAGGTCTTCCAACAATCTATTGGAATTTCTATGGGTACCAATTGCGCCCCGTTATTAGCAGACCTTTTTTTGTATTCATATGAAGCAGAATTTGTCCAAAATCTTGTACGTGAAAAGAAGAAAACACTTGCTGTGGCGTTCAACTCGACATTTAGATATATCGACGACGTATTGTCAATTAACAATGGCTATTTTCATTCTTATGTCGATACGATATATCCTGGTGAACTTGAGATAAAAGATACCACAGAGTCTGACACATCTGTTTCATATTTGGATATTTTACTTGAAAAAGACGTTAATGGTAATCTAACAACCAAGCTTTATGATAAACGTGATGACTTTAACTTTTCAATCGTCAACTTCCCTTACTTATGCAGCAATATACCTTCATCACCTGCATACGGGGTATATATCTCTCAGTTGATTCGATACGCCAGAGCATGCTCTGCGCATGTACAATTTCTAAAACGAGGTAAATTATTGACAAATAAGTTGATGAAACAAGAATATCAGCTGTCTCGTTTAAAGTCATCATTTCGTAAGTTCTATGGTCGATACAATGACCTTGTCAGCAAATACAATTTATCATTGAGTCAAATGCTGACTGATGTTTTTCATACTAATTGTTAGGCCATTATTTACACACTGAATTGTCGACGGATTTTTCCGTTATTTCCCGATCATGACAAGGAACACACGGCGGGTGTGACCTGTCGGCAGGGGATGCTCACTCCTCCATGGCACCTGATCCCACCTCTGATGTTTGGAGGTCCGTGTTTGCTCTGCTCCTGTTTTGTATTGTATAATGGACTTTTGAGCTTGAATACTGTTCGTTATCTCCATATATTTCATTGTATTGTATTTGATTTTGTAAACCTACTTTGGCCAAAATATAGTTAGATTGCTATTGTTGCTTAGATCAGCGATATGGTCCCTGAGCCTCTCTTTCTTAATATAACAGGGTGCGTTATTTTTTAATTCTTTTCGGGAAAGTTTATCTCAATTTTTTTCATCTATTTTATATGTATTCTCAAATTTCTTGAGAGAAAGTATATCAGTGCCATACCAGGAAAGATAAAGAGTTGAGCTGAGGGACCTTCTACCTGTCTTGTCCTCGTTCTCGATGAGGGTAGATCAATTAATCAGTTTGTCGAAAGAAATTTAACTAAATAATGCAGTCTATTACTAAAATCTCAGTCCAAATTTTTTGTTTTATAGATATTTTTTCAAAGTGCGTTAAGTGTCTCTATGGTAAAAATTTTTATGTACACTCTTAACGCAATTCGAAATTTTTTTTTAAAGTGCGTTGATTTTGTCCCACTTTTAAGGCACTTTGAAAAAAATTTTCAAAGTGCGTAATTTTTTCAAAGTACGTTACCACAGAGCCATAAACTCCATATGCAGATAATAATTGTATATTACCGCATAAATAAGGGAAGTTGAAGATAAAGAATTGAAGTCATCACGTTTATCACAAGGTTTAGTTGGTAGTTTGTCATCAATGTCTTTCTTAAGTATCTAGATATGAAACAGATGTGGTGTCTTTTATTTCGAGTTCAGTGAATATATCGAATCAACGCATAAATAATAATGAATATTGTTAATTGATAAAACGTCGTCGGACTGAGGACCACAACAAGAGACTTCTTCATATGAATACAAAAACAGATCTGCTAATAATGGGGTACAATAAGTACCAAGGCATTTAACAGATTTTAAAAGACTTGGACTCAAAAATCAACCTAGATACTGTAAATGAGAAAGAAGATGGGCGTGTTTGGTGTGTTACCTGCAGGAATAAGGCGTACGAAACATTTGTAGTTTAAATGTCTACGATTTGGTCAGCTGACCACAGCTGGACATATTTTACAAAGTTACGCACATGGGAAAATGTTACATTTAGTTTGAAATACTTTGTCAAATTTAATATATCAGTCCGCTTATCTTAATAATTACTACATGTAAACCTTAGTAATGCTTCACATAAATAATAAACACCTATAGAATAGATATAATAGTCATATGCAATTACAAATCCATGTATATATTAACTTATCAGGAGGTTTGAAGAATTGCTTTCGGTGCAACAGAACCAGAATTTATCTATTTGAAAATAAATCAGTACAAAAAATGAAAATGACAAAAAAATTGTTTGTAAAAAAAAAATTAACGCTCCATGCCAGGATCGAACCAAAAATATTTTTTTTTCATTGCACTGGACGAGTAATGCATATTACTGAGCTATCACTGCTACACACCATTTAAGGTTTTAAAAGCGACAATGAACCACCGCATTTACACATCGGAATTTTTTTGGAAAAAGTTCATTTTTTTATCGTCTCTGGGTCTTCTCTCCATTTTTTACAAATCTTTGTAAGTTTATTTTAATTAAAATGCACACAAATAACGTTTCAAAATCATGGAGAGATGACCCAGAGGTAGCAAATTTTTAGAAAAAACGTGTTTGAAAATGAAACATTTTGTACCAAATGACTCATCTAGCCAACTTTCAAGTTCTTTTTTAACAATTCAAAATACAATATCGGGAAAATATTTCCCTTTCCTATTTCACAGGAACCCGATACATCAAAAGAATGCTAAAATTTCATATGACACGTAAATGAAATTTTCACTTTTCAAGTACGCCCAGATTCCTGCCGAATGCCAATCAAAAGCGCCCTCGTTCTTTCATCTTTTTAATATCAGCCTCGGAGTACAATAAGATTTTTTATAATTAAAATGTCATTCAGATTTATACCAAGGTTCACTAAAATTTCGCAAATGGCCTCTGCAACTATGATAACCGAAATGGCGAAGGCAACAAATTACTGTTTCTTATGATATGTAATTTTTTAGTACGTGCAACACGAATTGCCCTGTGAAATATGTATGTTAGACAGTTAATGTTTTATTCGTTTTCGATGTTTTGTCCCCATTTTACTCGCATAGGAAAATCACACAATAGGCTACACCAAACCGAAAATGTGAAACCGATCCCCTATGCATGATCCGGGTAATAAAATCCACTTAGATAAATGTTCCCTGCATTTTTATTCACTTCAGACGATAAACTGTTTTCTGCATTTTAATTCACTTCAGACGATAAACTGCTTGTACATTGTTACGAAGAATTTTGGAAAGTCATTTTATTCATGCATTAGATTAAGTCAAGGTATTTATACTTGTTGTTATATCATATTCGAGGCCCTGATACCATAACAAACGCACAAGATGATAATTTAATCTAATTTTTTTTTTTTATTAACGTTAAAAATTGTAAATATGTTTTATCATACCAAATGTGTTTGAATGTTCTGAAGACCTGTTTTACAGAACTCTTTGTCATGTGTATGAAATAAATTCCAACTATGGAGTAATTCGTTAATACAAAGTAAGACAATTTCCTGTCTTTTATCATAGACCATCCAAGTGTATCGACGGGTTTTTGACAACTTTTCTAGTATAGAAACTTGCAGAAAAAGAGACTTGTCCTTGACAAAATCTGATTGTGTGTAATTGTTTCGATTTCCGTTGTCAGGAATTTTTTCATGTCAAAAAAGGTCTTTATTCCCTCAGTCAAGAGATTTAATTTAAGATCTCTTCTGATTAGTACAATAAAAAACTGGAGGGTTCTAAACAATAGAAATCAGGAGATATTTACTTTGATTACCACTTTGCATGTCATGTAATCAGCCATGCACAAAAACAAAGACTTAAGGGAAATTTACAGTAGACGTTCTGACATGTAATGTGCACACAATACTTGTCAGTTACCAATCAAATATTGACATTCAATTCAGACTTAAATGTAGAAATGATACTTAGTGTTTTACTTTCATAAATTGTTTCCTATAAATTTATACTGAAAAAATCTTACATTTCAAATGTTTTTCTCTGGACAGTAAAAAAATGGAAATTGGATCGCTGAGCGAGATATTGGACCGCTATGAAGTTATTATACGTCACGCTGTAGGTGGGCTCAGCTGTACCATAACAATTATGGCAAACATAGAAGCAAACCCAAGATATTTCATGAATAAAAAGTAAAATGAGAAAAAAAAAACCCATTGGCTTTGTTCTCGGACAAAATGCGCTTTGCCTACCCCTTGAACCAAACTTACTGCCTCATGCAAACAATTTAGTTCTTGGGTCCGACAAAACGCATGCTACCCTCAAATCCAGTTAATAAATGTACAGTAGGAATAAAATTCATAAAGTTTCTAAACTGAACCAATACTTTGTATCTCATACTTGTTTCACTAAACTCGGGCATTAAAGCAACTAATCGTATGGTATGCCAGAATCACACATGTTAAACATTTCTTTCCTTTTCTCGTCTGATTTGTGAAAGCATCTTACATTAAAATAAAGTTTCAGAATTCATAGAATTTAAAGGTCACTGTAAAAAAAAGTGCCATGACCCTGTAACAGGTAATGACAAGATCCTGTAAATTTACAATAGACATTCATTGTCTATATATTACAGTTAATATGACTGTGTAACCGGAAATTTCATGTATTTCCTGAATTTTTGGAAGTATAAAATTATGTATGAAAGTATGAAATTCCTATTCTGTTTAGGTAATACGTGTACTTACCGTTTTTGGTTAGGAAATACATGTATTTACTGATTTTTTCAATACATTTTACACTTATTTACTGTATTTTGGTGAGATAATTTTAAGTATGATTCTTAAAATATGATAAGATACACAGAACATTCAATATTTATCTTACCAATTTTAACCAAGTAACCGGTTGTACATACAATGGTCTTTCATTTAAAATAGTTGATGATAGGACAAGTCTTTTTACCAAGAAGCTATTTACTTGGCATCAAAATGATATTTCAGTCAAACTTTTAATTCAAAAAGAAATGTTAAGGAGGAATGCTACAACCAAATTTTTATTTAATGAATTTTTAAGACATCCCTTTTAAAATATGGTTTCAGCTTTTAAAGACCAATATTAGTTTCAATTTTTTGTACATGATTTTTTTTTATTCGCATTTTTTTCTTTTCAGAGAAAATGCAAAAAACAGAGTTTTATACTGTTCATAAATGCATAGTATTATTTAAAAAAAACATATCAAGAAGAGCCAGATTTTTTTTAAATTTATTAAGGACCGTCTCTACACCTGTGCAAAATGTTTTTTGGACATCAAAAAATTATATTGAATAAAGGTGTAAATATTGAGCTTATCTATTTAATTTTAGTATATGATACTTGGCATTTACCCCCGGGAAAAATGTTTAAACACAACACAGTATCAGTGAACAGAAATCAAAGTTGTTTACTTCCATGAAGAAAATACATGTAAATAACGTGTTCAATTAATTTATCTTGGCTTTTTAAAATGTTAAGAATACTTGTATTGATTACAAATTGAGCAATGTACAATAAAGGAATTGAGATCTAAGGGCAGATCACTCTAACTGCAGAAAAATACCATAGAATCAGAACTCTTTAGTGTGCAGTGTAGAGAGGGTTCTTAATTGAAATAAAATACATTACATGCATATTTATTTTAATGGAGCTAATATAAATATATCAATGATGAAACTTAATCTAAAGAATTCCTCCTTAAATGGAATTTTAGAAAGACAGTGCACTGAGTCTTGCCCAGAAAGTAATTTATGACGAATGTCAGCTTTGCAGAAAAAATCTTATACAATGCTGTTTTAAAAGCATGTACACTATAGTATTTGTATACTAATTGAATATTTTAAAAATATGTATAGACATCCTGCTTAGTTCAGTAAAAACGTGTAAAACTAACTAAAATTTTCAGTAAATGCATGAATTTCCTAGTCTATTCAGTAATTACATGTATTTCCTAAAACAGCCAGTAAATACATATATATGCATCAGATGTCTTTTTTTTCAAAAAGAGATATCTCTTTTCCATAAAATATTTCTCTTTTCCATGAAATATTTCTCTTTTTCCAGTGGAGATTTGTATTTCCTTTCATTAAAGATATGACTTTATCCAAAAGAAATAAATAGATATCTCTTCCATGGTAAGAGATATCTCTCAGTAATTGCTATAAGAGACGCTTAGCTTTTCTGTTTCAGAAACAATTATCTATTATGACTGACCTATCTCTTTGCAGCTCTTTGGGCATCCGTTGTTAAAATTAGAAAAAAAAAAAGAAAATTATAATTTAATTTACATGTTTACAAGCCGTGGTTTCATGATAGATTGAGGTATTATCCTTAATTCTATTTCAGTTATATTTTTGTTCAGATCATATTTTCTATGGTGAGGTCATTGTATTTTCTTTTTTTCACTTGAAATGCAATTGGCAGTGAAAAAATAGTGGTGATCTATTAATATACATTTTTTTAAAGTTCCATTTTTGACAGTTTATTTCATTTATGAAAGAAATATTCGGTTATATTTTAAGCTGCAATAATTCATGTGTAATATTGATTTGTCTCTCAAACTTCCATCTGCATAGTTAAATCAATAGTTCAGCAGCACAGTACATGCAGATGTGTGACGTCTGTTTTCTTTCTTTTCTTTTTTTTTTAATATTGTCGGCTTCAAAGGTATGTTACTTGGGTTTTTCCTTGTAGTATATTTCAGGTTTTGCTATCGTATATAAAATTCAAATGTGTGAATAAACTGTTAAATTCCTCGTAATTTTTATTTTTGCAGTTGTCAATAATTGAGGACATCCATTGTAGGAGAAAGGTACACAATGAAGATACGTCTTCGTCTTGAACTGAAGAATACAATAAAACAACGTAAGAAGACAGATTTTGTTTTACAAGAACATAGTGGCAAAACTTGATAAATCACCGAAATCATGCATAATATGTAATAGTTTATGTTTTGTATCGATTAGTTTTCGAATGACATTGGATATTATGGTATTCTTTTATTATTTAGATTAAATTTTGTACTCACTTTAGCAATATACTTTGTCCCATTTGATTTACGCACCTAATGAAATATGGAGATGACGAACAGTAATCAAGCTCAAAAGTCTATTTAAGGTTTTGCCAAAGGTCAAGATGTCCAAAATTTATTTTAATTTACAATAGCTCCAAAACTATGAGAGGTATAAAGTTAAAACTTTTACAGTTTATAAATATTTCATTAATTAACAGATAGAAAGTATCACTTGAAAACAAATATTTAAAATAGTATATTTTTTGAGAAAAAAATTCAGAAAATTCGCATATTTAAAAAAAAATGCACCTGCTTAATTCTGTACTTTTAGTGAAAACCACCATTGCAGAAATAATATATGTTTATCAATGAAGGACAAGTTGGACGTGAATGGTCTCTGAAAGGCTGTTATTGGAAGAATGACAGGTATAAAGACAAGACTCCTATAAAATCCGCCATTCGCAATGTACTTTCGGTTTCAAATCTTAACATTTGGACAAAATAAACAGGGAAAACAACCTTCCAGAGGATATCGAAGTCCAACTCGGCACTTTAAAGTGAAAGTTGCGGGTCTTTCGGATGAGTTCAAAAAAAAATCCGAGGCCCCGTGTCACTGTAGGCGTTGGTACGATAAAGAACCCTCACTGCTCAATGGCCCTGAGTGCCGGGTAAAGGTCTAAATTTGAAGCCCTTCAGCGGTACTGTAAACCAACTTTTATTCGCGTGCGAGAAATATTCGCAAGTTTCGCGATCTACTTTAACTCGCGAATATTAATCGCCGCGACCCATTTATTTTGCTTTGTATTAGTAGAAAATGTTTCCTCAGTCGCGAAAATTAATCGTCGCAGATTGATTTCAAACTGACGAATCGCGAATAAAATTTGATGCGAATAATAGTTGGTTTACAGTATATGGTGACGCCTCTGTATAAGTGAAAAATTCTCGAATGGGACGTAAAACAACATACAATCAATCAGAATCAATCTTTATCTTTTTACTCTAGTTACTTACATTCTTATGTCGACACGATATATCCCAGTGAGATTGAAATAAAAGATACCACAGAGTCCAACACATATGTTTCATTTTTGGATATCTTACTGGAAAAAGTTGTAAATTGTGACCAAACAACAAAACTTTGTGATAAACGTGATGCCTTCAACTTTTCTATCGTCAACTTCCCTTACTAGTACATGTAGCAATATACCCTTATCACCTGCAAATGGGGTTTATAATAAATATATCCCAACTGATTCGATATGCAAGAGCATGCTCTACGTACGAACAATTTCTAAAACGATGCAAGCTATTGACAAACAAGTTGATGAAACAAGAATATGAACAGTTTCGTTAAATGTCATCATTTCGCAAGTTCTATGGTCGATACAATGACCTTATCAGCAAAAATCATTAAGTTGAATGCTGACGAACGTTTTTCATATTAATTGTTAGGCCACAATTTAAACATTGAATTGTCTACGGATTTTTCCGTTTTCCCCATCAGGACAAGGAGCACACAGCGGGTGTGAACGGTCGCTTACTCCCCCATGGCACCTGGTCCCACCTCTGATGTTTTTATATCTCCGTGTTTGTTCTGCTCTGGATTTGTATTTTTTCTATGGACTTTTGAGCTTGATTATTGTTCGTTATCTCAATATTTGATTTAAGTTAAAACTCAAAATCTACTGCATCCAGCTCAATTGGATTTGCAAAATGATGAATTAAATACTGGAGCAATAAGCTCAATTGGATTTGCAGAATGATAAATTAAATACTGGAGCATCAGTATGGTCATAGGGAGAATTTGCTTGTGTGCGTGTGTTTTTGCCTTTTGTTTCTTGCTTTTTGTTTCTTTTTTCTTTTCTTTTTATTTTGTTTTGTGTGTATGTTTTATTCTTTGTTTTATGTCAAACAAACAATGCAGTTCTGTAAATGCACACTTCTTGCAAGTCACTTATTATAAATGTCAAATATTTAATGCAGAAAACAATGGATAGATTTAATGCAGAAAACAATGGATAGATTTACCTTCCTCGACAAAATATGCACTTCTCCCCCCTCCCCATCTCTCTCTCTCTCTAATCCGATATAGGTCAATAAAGGTATACATGTGTGTTCATGAATTATAATAGGATTTTTTGTACCAGCAAAACAGATTACATATGTATTTTATGAGAAACATTTTCAAATTAGTACCTACTTTGTATTTTGCTTTCAATGCTGTCTCAATAAGAACATGATAATCCGATAGAATAAAGGAGAATTATGATACAGGGCATGATGTGGCCAACAAAAGGTTTTTCATCAAAAAGCTGGAAAACAAAATACTGAATATTTCTGTAAGCAAAAAGAAAAAAAGCAGCGGACCAGACAAGGATTCGAACCCGCATCCCCCTAGTCAGGTGCTCTACCAACTGAACTTTGAAAAAAGTGAAAGTAACGAACATTGATAGATCTAAAAAATCTTAAAATCAATAGAACTTTGTGAACTGGGCATAAAATACGGACCCCTGGACTTTTAAGAGGTGGGATCAGGTGCGTAGGAGGATTAAACATTCCCTGATGACATGTCACATCCGCCGTGAGCTCTATGTGCATGTATTGATCAGGTGAGCGGAATTATCCGTAATCAAATTAAGCATAGAAACAATGGCTTCAATTGGTATGAAGCATGTTATTCAAAAAATAACCCAATAATACTAGTAGGTTGTATCTGCAATGCTATCTTTATACGAGATTGTTGAGATCCCTATAACATCAACCTATTTGTCAGTAGCTTGCCTCGGTTTGAAAATTAATCGAACTCAGAGCATGCTCTTGCATATTGAATAAATTGAGAGACATAGACACCATATGTAAGTGATAGTGGAATAAGGAAAGTTGACGATGGCCATTATCGTCTATCGTCAGTAAAATATCCAAATTTGAATAGATGTGGCAGACTCTGTGGTGGCTTTTATTTCGAATTCACTGGGATATATTGAGTTAACATATGAATGAAAGTTACTATTGTTAATTGTTAAGACGCCGACGATATATCTGGCCTCCAGCGATCGAACCCGTCTGACTGTCACATTCCTTCCTTCTTAAAGGTCAGCACCCTCGAAGAAAGAAGCCAGGCTTTTCCCTGGCAGGTCTTTTGTCTGGCACTTCCAGGGCATGGCCACGTCACCAAATGTAACAGTAAACAAATGCAACGGATCAGACCAAGATTCGAACCCGGGCCCTCTGAATCACTAGTCAGGTGTTCTGGCCACCAACAATCAAAACTTCCTGACCGCCACTTCCCTTCCTCCTTAAAGCCCCCCTCTCCCACAAACTCTACCCTGGCATGTCTTCCACCTGTCACATCATGTTTACGCACCAAATGTAATGGGAAACAAAAAACACGGGTAATCAAAGATTACGAAACTCACCTCGACGAATGTAATCTATAAGTTAGGCAAATCTCACGCATTTTTTTTCTACCTGTGTGCATTCTGAGATCAATATCCATGAAAGTTTGGTTTATTACTTGGGAATGGACCTGCTCTAAAAACTTAAACTTGTTCACTCGTTCAGTAAAAATGTACGCCAGATCCAGCATCCGAAGCAAGTCTGATAAGAGTCCATTCCTATAGTTGCATCATTCATCCAAGTTTAATCATATTAACAGGCTATATATATAGTTGCAGAGCTCTCCAAAAACATTAACCTGGTCTCTCATCTGAAAAATGTGGGTCAGATCAGCATCTGAAGCAAGTCTTATAGAGTGCATTCCTAGATACATCATTCATGTAAAGTTGGTGTAGGTTGGGTTTATAGTAACTTGGGAAAGGACCTGCTCCAAAAACTTCAGCCTGTTCAGTTATCTGGAAAATGCAAGTCAGATCCCGCATTTGAAGCAAGTCTTGTAGTGTCCATCCCTAGATGCATCATCCATGCAATTTTGTTCAAGGTAGGGCTTATAGGTAATCGGAAATGGACCTGCTCAAAAACCTTTTAACTGGGACGCTGACGCCGAGGGGAATAGCATAAGATCATCTTCGTCGAGGTGAACTAAAAATGCGACGGACCAGACCATGGAGGATTCGAACCCGGACCTCCTGAATTACTCAGGTTCTTTACCATGCATCTGAGCTATCTAGTAACCGGCAATCTAAACCGTCTGACCCCAACAGTTCAATACGAGGTAAAACTACTTTTCCATTGACTTCGCAGATATATACAGTATACTTTCCTCATCAGACGTTGAAATGTGCAGTAGAAATTGTTGTTGGTTTTTTTAATATACGTGTACCTACTTATAAAGCTTGTGCTAATGAAAATAGTATAGAATAGGAATAATGATATGCTTGTCCTCTTTTGTTTGAATTGAATGAAACTTTTTTTTTCAGATCGTTTGTGTATATTAGTACTTCTCTGCGGTGTTGTTGCTTGGTTCCAGCTTCATACATCAGAAGAAATATTAGTACATTCGCCTTATATTGCATGTGTCAAATTCAAAGGTAGACTCGGGAATCTAATGCTACAATATGCCTTTCTTCATATAGCAGCTAAGATAAATCTACTTATTCCTATCATTCCAGAAAACTTTGAACTCTCTGATATATTTTATATTTATGATAAAACACCGCCAGAAATTAAGGACAGAAAAGCAGTTTGCTCAAGACTGCCTCTCCGTGTGGAGCGTTGGGGGCTCTCTTTCGATGAGGATCTTCTGAGTGTTCCTTGTTGTAAGAGCGTTCAATTTGACGGATATTATCAGTCATGGAAATACTGGATAAAATATGAAGAGGAAATTCGGGACCTGTTTGTTTTTAAAAATTCTATCAGGGAAAAGGCATTGTCACAATTCCAAAACATAATGCTTATCATGAACTTTGATATCAGCAAGAAAGGTAACATCGTTGTAAGTATACATATAAGAAGAGGTGACTATGCAACCAAAGGACATTTAAAATACGGTAAAATCACACCTAATGCAACTTATTACCTCAATGCAATGAAATATTTCAGAGATAAATATGAAAATGTATTATTTATTGTGGGTTCTAATGACATAGAATGGTCGAAAAAGGCTTTGAACAGAGAAAGTAATGTCTATTTTTCCACTGGACTTTCGGCCGCTGAGGACATGGCGTTGTTATCCCTGGCCAATCACACAATCATGTCGGTCGGAACTTATGGATGGTGGATTGGCTGGATGGCAAGGGGAACAACTGTGTATTACAAACATATATTTGTTCCTGGATCTGAATTTTCGAAAGAATTTAGAAATAATTCAACCAAAGATTTCGTTTATCCAGGATGGATTCCGATGGATGAATCACTTGCATGATGAAAACAGATTTTTTAAATAAATGTCTTTGCAAGTAGAAAGAAATCGGCAAGTATTCCTAAAAACTAACATTGCCCTTTAAAAATGACTGAAAAGTTAAACATAACATCAAATGACAGCTAGGAAGTTTTGTCGATACTAAGTTTTTTTTTAGGAGGGGTGGGGAGTATGAACGAAGAAGTAATTTTAATTCTGAACAAAACAATACCGACTTTTCCAATGGCACAACCTACTTCCAGACAAATGAGGTTTTGTGAATTTGGATTTCTCACTACTGCTAACTGTATGAGAAATACATTGTATAGTAAAGGTTTAATTTCAAATATTAAAGTATATCTTTTGGGGGGATGTAATACGTTCATCTAAGGTAGTTTGGGAGGGGTGTGTGGACTGTTGCCATTTCCTTATATTCCTCACTAGTATTTCTTGTATTTTTCAGGTTCATGTAATACATTTATTCTTTTACTCTTCCCTATTTCTTTGTTATCACATTTTTCTAAAGAGCTACATTGTGTGTAAATATTTTCTTTAAAATCGGGAAGTCATTGCTATGTACTAGTACTCTAGCTTGCTTCCTTTTCCCAGACTATTGTAGGAAATTTAGCTTTGTGAATTGTTTTTCCTTTCCTCTAATCCCTATTTGCTCTTGGTAATATAGCCTAGTTTTGCTAATTGGTAAACGTGGTACTTTTTGTAACATTATGTTGTTGATAAGTGGCTTGTCAATAAACTTTCATGTACATGTACATCGTTCTTACCTCAATTCATTCCATTCGCTAGCCAAGGGCTTTCGGTTCGCTTTGCTCCCGGGGAGCAGGGAGGACCAGAAATCCTTTGCTAGCGAAGAATGCATGATTGGTATAATCTGCAATTTCGACATTACGATCGAATTTCACTATGTTAACGTTGTGCATAAATTAGCTGATCATGTTAATATCTCTACAAATATTAGCTTTTCTAAAACCTTGTCTGACGTAGAAAATTTTATTTTTATGTCCTAGTTTAATCGGTATAAATAAATTCTTTTGCTAAGATTGAAGAAAAGAAAGATCCAGTGTAAAACTTTAAATGAGACTCGACTTGAATTTATTTGTCTAATTGTTCTCTTTTAAAGCATGGATATAGCCTGTGTTTGATAAATGTGAAAGGCTATGAACAACACAGAAAGATCTTAACAGGACATTCGACAAGTGTTGACCTGACCAATTTCATTCCTGTTGTTTTGCTGGACATGATTGATGCATCCGAGAATGGCTAAATATTAAGTAACATGTACAATATATAATGTGATAATAATGAAAAGATTAATTTTGTTTTAACGTCCAATTCTCTGCTCTTGATCGAGTGTTAAGAATATTTCCATTAATTAATCCTCATGCTCTCAAATTGACAGTGGCGATAGTATGAAGTTTCCAAGACCGAATTATCACAAGAACACTACTGAACTTGTCCAACAAGCCTTGACTAAATCTAGTACTGTCTGACACCACGACGTCCGACAATTGCATCCAGTAAATATAGATCACTCATTGGCTTTTTGTCATATCCCACTTGACAAACACCTGAAAATCATGAGTTTCTCAGGCTATGACAACATTAATATCTCCAGCTGAAATTGAAACTCTGATCTAACAAGTCTAATGTGACAAAATAAGTTTGGTGAGGAGTCTATAATCATTATCACATTCATACAGCTGGTCCTCTAGAAGTTCAAAAGCAAAGAAATTAAGGTTCACTGTATATAAACTGAAATAAATGACTTACATATTGTCACTTAGGGATATGATCCCTGGATCCAAAAGACATGATTTAAAAAAAAAAACTAGAGGAACTGTGAGCACAGAGATTACAAAATGATAGCTCCGCCTTCCATATGTTTACAATGGCAAAGTTCATATTTTGCTATAGGAGTGTCTGATCAAAAAAAAAAAAAAAGGAGGTGCACAATGGCACTGTGTAACAAAGATTCTGTGAAAGCCTCATTAAATTTTAATCAGAGGTATAGGAGGAGTTGCGGATAAGAGATGGGTACCCCTCAATATAATAGAAGGAATGGCATTGTTCTATGTTGTGCTATTGGAAACCAAAATATGTGTCCGATCAAAAAGTAAAATAGGAAGTCACAATGGCACTATATAACAAAGATTCTCAGTGAAAGTATCATTAAATTATATTCAGTGGCATAGGAGGAGTTGCGGAAAAGAGATGGGTGCCCCTCAATATTTTAGAAAGAATGATCGTGTCTCTGTTTTGCTATTGCAAACCTGAAATATGTATCCGATCAAAAAGTAAAATTGGTAGTGCATAATGCCATAAAGATTTTCAGGAAAATTAGTAAAGAGTTTTCAAACTTTGGTCTGAACGCTGGATGCAAGGGACATGAACTTTACAACTCATTTTTAACATTTAATCAGTTTGCCCCTAAGATGCCCTTTAGAAAAGATGATTTTCAAAGAAGTTAAGTGTTTTCAATAACTGACCAACTACTGGGAACTAAACACACACCCTATAGCCAGGAAATTTTACATTGTTTGGTAAAGAACTAAGTGCTACATGTAACTACTTGCCTGTTAGATGGCCAAACGTAGAAAAGATTTTCCAAAGTGTACTGTATTTTCAATATATGACCAGCTACTTGCCTGTTAGATGTCCAAACGTAGAAAAGATTTTCCAAAGTGTACTGTATTTTCAATATATGACCAGCTTTGTCCAACCCTGGAGCCTGAACCCTGGGCCCATGAATTTCACAGTTTTTGTAAAGATTTTATTGTTTGTAATAATCATGCTAAAGATTTCACCGATTGATATCCAGGAAAAAAAACAAATGTATTATACTTTTTTCTTTTCTGGATTATGTATTGCTAGGGTTTTTAAATGATCTCGGATTTTTGGTTTGAATAAGATTAGAAATTTGGCCTATATACAGATTTCTTTGACTTAATTCTTCAAACTTAGCTTTTCTAATTACATGTGTAATCACAGTTATTACAGAGTTTACTGCAGAATGATCTGCAAGTTTCATAGTATCCAGAAGTTGAACCAATTATTTGTTTGTTTAAAGTCCCTTCAAGAATTTTTCACTCATATTGAGACGCCACCAATTGCCAGCGAAGGACTGCAGAATTAGAACTATACTTGGCACTTTTAGGGCCACTGAGCTGTGAGGGAACTTTTTCCTGCCAGCACTTACTGTGACACGGGACCTTGTTCTATATGGTCTCATCCGAATGACCGGTCTTCATATCCCACAATGGGATTCGAACCTGGACGTAAGGATCAACTCCTTTCTTTGCGACTCTGGAGTAAACACTCTATCCAGTTGAACTAAAAGATCAATGCTTGATTTTTATTTCAAAGGGATTGCTAAAGTCATTGATCCAACAAAAGAACAAACATCTGTAGCAAACAAGTCCTGTGCTCTTTGTATTTGATAATGATAACTTTTTTTTCCTGCGAGACAATCATGAAATTTTTGCAATAATCTCTGGTCCAGCTACATGTACCATTTACAATCCACAGAGAAGAGCTGATTCCTCATTGGTAAGGACAATAATTCCTCTGTCATCCTTTATACATGTATATGAATTATATGTTCATCTACTGATCAATGGAAAAACGGAGCAGAGAACACTCTTTTGGTTTTTACGCTGTACATTTTTCTGGTTACTTTGGAATGGTTTAGTGTGTCACCAGGATGAACAGGAATCCAACAAGTATAATAAAATATGTGATCTAAGGCATGGAATTAGATTGCAATCTCTGTAAGAGCTTCAGAATACATTGGGAATGATTGAAGCCTCATATGGCACCTGATCCCTCCTCCGATGTGTTTGGAGGTCCTTGTTTGCTCTGCTCCCATTTGTAGTGTTTTAAAAGTGGACTTTGAATTTAAATACTGTTCGTTACCTCCATATTTCATGTAGAAGGAAGGTCAATGCACAAATATCAGTTGAACAGAACTTAAAATGGAGATAGGATTGATCCTTTCATTGCAAGGCTTTTAAGCTCCAGAATTCTGAGCATATTAGTCAGTAGCATGTTGCTGAAATATATACACAGGACAGAGAGGTACGCGCGCGAGCTCTTCTTCAATGAGAAACATAGGATGTGTGCGACAAAACGTCATCTGTCCCTGTAGTCATAATATCCCCTCTCTAAGGGTGACTGGATCAATTCATAAACCCAGTCATTCTCATAAAGGAATTTGATGTAATTACTTGTAACAAGAGCTCGTGGGACACAACGCTTACCCTAAGAAAACTCAATATACTACACATACACGTGTCAAAAATATCCAGTGTTCAACTATTATTTGTACTCTGCCAAAATATCAAATACATGTAAATCATGATGACTTCACCTGACCTAAACTTAACTTATTAAAGGGGCCTGGACACAATTGCATTGTTTATATATTAATTTCCTACGTTTATTCAAAAAGTAAATTCAGTTTAGTGAATTGAACTTACATGAATATTCTTAAATTAAATGACAACAGATTCTTCAAACACCTGTGATTGCAAAAAGGGTACGAGCTCTGTTATTGTTAATGTTTACGTTTTACCGGGAGTGCTCAATTTGTCTACTCTGCACACAACACTGAACACGGACTGAAGATACTGGTGAGCTTGATTTGCTTTCTCGCACTTCTATTCTTAATTTTCTAGGGTATGGTTTTATTATTTATGCACAACTAAATTTTTACTTTACTTAAGTATTAAGGATAAAGTTTACTTTGTAAAAGTTCAAGGATATCAGTCAATCAAACGCAGCCCGAAATTCATAGTTTTAATAATTTCCAAATAAAAGAAGTCTCTAGACACGCTTTTATTATACTTCGACGTGAAATGCTCTAGCAATATAAAAGTCATAATATTATACTGAAAATTTTTGAAAATATTAACTTCAAGTTTGTGCCCTTTTAAAAGGACCTGGAGCGAAAAATTCTCGAGAGGAAAGTTAAACAACAAACAATAAATGGACCTGGAAACAGTTGCACTGCCCGTTTTGTTTATGATCTTGATTTCTAGTTTTATTAAAACAAAAAAATAACCTCAGTTTAATGAGTTGAATTTCCATGAAAATTCTTTAAATTCAATGAAAATAACGTTTTTCATAATCACGTTAAACACCAGACCTGTGTTTGAAAAACATGGACACAGTTAATCTCTCTTATTGTTAACGTTTACCTTTTTCCGGGTGTATTCAATTTGTTTACTCTGCACACATCTCTGAGCACGGACTGACAATACTGGTGAGTTTGTTTTGCTTTCTCACCTTTCTACTGTGAATTTTCTGGATTACGTTTTTAATATTTTTCATACATAACAAAATTTTCACTTTTCTTAAATATCAAGGATAAAATTTACTTCGTGAAAGTAAATCTAACGTGTCCTGAAATTCGTAGTTTTAATAATTTCCAGATAAAAGAAGTTTCTAAACACACTTTGATAATATTTTAGTGCGAAATGCTCTATCAACATGTAGGTCATTATATTATACTATATATATATATATATATATATATATATAGACTTTCAGAAAATATTACCTTTTAATCTGTGTCCAGGCCTATAGGCGGCGGAAAGGGCAAAAAATACCATATAAATTATTATAATTTCAATGTCCATAAAAACTTAACAAATGACATTAAATGCATAATCAACAGACCTTTTTGCACAACAACTATTAATTAAAGCAAAACCAACAATTCAGAACAAACATAGATAATGCAAAACGAACATGTTCTCCAAAAAGACCCCCCGTCAACAACAAGAACAGCACTGCATTGGACCCCAGAGGGCAAAAGAAAGAGGGGGAGGCCTAGAACATCATGGCGAAGGACAGTTGAAAGCAAGATGAAAGCTATGCACCAGACCTGGGGATCATTGACGAGGCAAGCCAAGGATAGACAAAAGTGGAGGAAGTTTGTTGCTGCCCTACACACCATAGGGTGTAAAGGACAATGATTATGATCTTAAAATAGTTAAAATTCCTGAAGTGGCAATAGAATAGACAATTGCATAAAAAAGTTTCAGAATTTTTATTAGTAAAACTTTTAATTGAAAAAAGAAAAATATTACTACATCCTAAAAGACCTTCTTAAATGCATAATCAGATGAAATTGTAGCTTTTTATGCTTCAAAATGGTGCCAAGGATATAAATGAATAATTTAATTTTGGTTGTAATGCGTCATTTGATTGGATAAAAGAAATTAGAATATATCGTATAACCTGGGTTGCCTAAGTCACAATGACTTACATCAAAGACGTATCAAGCGTTTAACAATTTGAAGGCATTTTGAAGGAGAAATGGTCTTATTTTTTTTTTTACACTTAATGATTGAAAATTAAATTATAAGGAATGAATTTAATAGCTACCCAAGTTATACTGATATATCCTGGGTTGGAACAGTTTACGCTTTTTTATAAACCAATTCATTCCTTAATTAGATCTAAACCTTGATCAAGTTTCTTCTCTTGTGTATGTGAAAGAAATTGTCTTTTTGATTGTTAATTAACATTTTTTTTTTTTAATTCTGGTTTGAAAAGTTTTAATATGAAAGAAATATGAAACAACAACCCCCCCCCCCCCCCAATTACTTTTTCGTCTCCATTTAAGTCAGTTCTTTAAATCTAAGCCAAAAAAAGAATTTTGATATACAAGTTTTCTTATAAAAGATGCTAGATTTTGAAGTGATCCTATTTTACCTTATTTTGTTGCACTCCTGACATCTGGTATGTATTTTATTAAATTATAACACACAATTACTCATTCAAAGTTTGTAAATCAATTTCTCATTTTAATTTTTTTTATTTACTACAAGTTTTTTCCATACTTTCTAGACTTCAACATATATTATTTGTTTGTGTAATACATATTTTAAAAAATATGTTGGGTGACATATAACTAGTATTCTCCGAATTGACAGTAAAATGTCCAAACAATATCTGTAATTTTTCGATAGCCATAATGATTTGTACAAAAAATAATGTCAAACATTTTATGCAATTTATTTTTTAGCAAAGATAGATGAAGTTCATTGATAATTATAAAACAGTTTTGTTGCACTCCTAACTGCATTTAAATTTAAAAATTAAAACCATAGTAAACAAAAAAATCATAAAGTTCTGGCAACATCAAATGAAATTGTGCAATATATGTATTTATCCCATGTTAACCCCTTTATCCCGTGGATATGACTCATTGGATAAATTTTTAATAATCCACAGTCAAGTGCAGTTGTGACGTCGCAATGGTTTTTGCGTTAGCGTATTGAAGTAAAATAAAGTGGAGTCCTATATAAAACAGTGTAAAACATTGTTTGTGAAGTATTAAACAAGGGATAAAAAGAATCTCCCATGATTTGTAGTTGGATATGACTTTTATCCAACTCGTTGTGTGTTTTTATCCCCTCGCCAAGGCTCGGGGATAAAAAACACACAACTCGTTGGATAAAAATCATATCCAACTACAAATCATGGGAGATCCTATATTTATAGTCCAACACTTCATGGTTAGAACACATAAAAGTATAGAAACTTGGCTTTCTTTCTTTAATTATTCCCTATTTGTGTAAAAAAGACTAGCCAAAAAATATATTTAGAAGATAAACGTATACTTTATAGTTTATTTTCCTTCACATGGCAAACACTGTAAGCAACTGGGGTCAACACGAAACATTCTACTCATGGATTTTTTCTTTATATTTTTCATCATAATTTTATCAGCAATAATTCTACCATTTTTGTTGCACTCCTGACCAAAAGCATGCAAGTCTTTTAAGTAGAATTATGAAGCAAAAATTACATCAGGAACATGTCCTGTTCTTTCAGTGAAATTGAGGTGGAATTACTTGAATTTTATATAACAAATTTTCAGTGGGTTTTTTTTTTTTTACATTCATAATAAAAATTCAAAGAAAACATAAAAACACATCTGGATTGATAAAATTGAAAAGGAGACAGATTTTAAAAATAAAACTGTCAATAATTTAGTACTAAATTATTGAAATAAATCACTTTTGATTAAAGAATATTTATCAGTATGAATAGAGGTCTTTTCATCATATAACTTGGATCTTTTTTAAAAAAAAATGTGTTGCACTCCTGACCATAGAAATATAAATCTAAAACACAGACAGACCATGTTATTTATTCATCTATTTGGTAAAAATGTTATTTGTGTATCTCTTTTCCAAAATAAACATCAGAGAATCATATACAGATAAAAGTTTTTCCATGTTGGGGAGCAAAACATAAAATGTTGCACTCCTGACATAACTGGGTATGCACAGATACTTGACTCTCATTAATGCTCCTTGTGATTTATGTAACATTTTTAAGTTTTAAATGGCATTTTTTGTATTTGATTTGTTGTGTATATTAAATGGTTTGTCGAATTTTTATGCATTGTTTGTTCTACAAAGATAACTGTTCATTTTGCATTTATCTACATGTATAGTTATTTTAAGTAGTGTGCATCCTTAGTTGTATCATCCACGCATGTTTGGTCAAGGTACGGCAATAAGTTACTTTAGAATAAACCTGCTCAAAAAATTTTAATCTGGTCCCTCATCCAGAAAATGTAGGTCGGATCCAGCATCTGAAGCAAGTCCAGAAGTGTGCATCCTTAGATGCATCTTCCCTGCAAGTTTGGTCAACATAGAGCTTTAAGTTCATTGGAAATGCGACCTGCACCAAAAACTTCAACCTGCTCCAAAAACATTACCTGGTCATTCTTTAGCTAAAATTGCAGCATCTCAAAATGGTACAATGAAACACTCTAGAAGCATCTTCCATGTATCTATGATTAATGTAGGGTATAGAAGTACTTAAAAAGAGAACTGCTCCAAAAACTTTAACCTGCTCCAAAAACATTACTTGGTCATTCTTTAGCTAAAATTGCAGCATCTCAAAATGGTACAATGAAACACTCTAGAAGCATCTTCCATGTATCTGTGATTAATGTAGGGTATAGAAGTACTTAAAAAGAGAACTGCTCCAAAAACTTTAACCTGAGATGCCGATGCTGAGGGTATCACATAAGCTCCCCCCCCCCCAACATCGTTGAGGTGAGCTAAAACTGCAATCATTCAGCAGTATTCTTCCTCAATAAACACAATTTCTAAATGATCTTTTTGTAGGATTTGGAAAACTTACCATAATTTATAGACAGTTCTGCACACACACACACACACACACAAAATAAAAATAAATTGTAAAATATTTTACTACTATAATTAATATAAAGACTACATGTATATCAAAATACTTTTAAAACCGAGTATACAAAATCAATAAATTTAAAATGTTCAACTTGCGTACCCTCATGTATAGCAAGATACATAAGTGGATCAATCTTTTGTTGTTGTTTTTTTCAGACTTTATACCAAATTTTTTTAGATAAAATTTATCCTATATTTTACATACATTCAAAAACGGGACAAAGAATATAAATGCCATGTAATTGTCAAGGTCAATAAAATTGATGCTGATGCAGTTGAATAGCTCTCATCAGTATGTATCAGCATAATTTATAAAGTTTGATAAAAATTTCTTGAATAGTTTCTTTGAAACTGAGCTAAATGCAAGGTGTGATGGAAGGACAGACAGACAAGAGAAACAATGGTGGAGCATAAAAAAAAAACTGAACACCAGCATTTATGATACCTGGTCCATCAACAAAATCCCATCCATTTTGGCTTGGAAATCATTACTCCTTTTTACAATTATACCTGTACATTTTTATAATTCAGCAGTTGGTGCTGAACATGATATACTTTCTGTCAGGTTTTTCAGACAATACATTCAGGAATGTAGACCTTTTTCTATCAAGTATCTTCTTCTGTTATCTTGTTTTAGGAAAGTCATGCTGTCAACAGATTCATCTCTGATAGCGGCGTCTTGCCCTAGCAGCTGAAAAATTCAAAAATTGTTTTCTTTAACTTCTAGAAAAACAATTAATCAAAATAGCGTATTCAATGCATATGTTATGAATATTTTAAAATATGTGATATCTAATCGACAAGCAGCCTACTGATTTTAATGCTATTTAAAATAACATGTTTATACACAGCATACACTGAACAAAAGTTGTAAATGTTCATCAAATACATGTACTTTTTTGTAACTAGATCTTTATTCATAGACTGATCAATGTATCATTCAGATGTAACATTAATCTTTGGGTGATTTCACAATGAATAGGATACCTTCTTATGGTGGAGAACAATTAAAGCTAAATATTTAATACGGTGGTTATTCTTGTGAAAATATGTGAAAAGCTAGTTAAATTCAAAATAAATTCAACATCTTTTGGAGCATTAACAACTATAAATACCAATTTTGATTAAATTTAAACTAAAAATAAAATTAAGCTAATTAGCCAGATATTGAGTTTGTAACCATGTCAAAGAGTCCTGCATTTAGTTATAGGGCCACTGGGATGAAGAGGGACTTCTAAAGGACTGTATTTGGAGAGGATGATTTTGTACTCAGTTTTTGTCTTAGACTTAGGGAGAAAAATAATGCTATTCACATTTTTTAACTTTCCTCTTTTTTGTAAAGGGGGGGGGGGCTTCTTTTTGTGTGTGTTGGTTAATTAAGTACAAGGAAAAAAGAAATCATTTATTTAGAATATTGATTTAATAGAGCATATTATTGAGCATATTATCACCACCATAACTGGAAAAATAATCAGAAATTTAAAAATTCCTTTGGAAAAGAAATGGTTCAATGGTATGCAAGAAAGGCAATAAAACAGATCATATGCACTTACTTATGTCTATTTTTTTAAAGACACAATATTGGGGAAATGTGACTGGAATTGGTCTAATGGGAGAGAATATGTATCCGGACAAGGAGTTTATATAAAAATCTTGTCCTTTTACTTGGTTCAAACACTGCATACCATTTACCACCAAGGATACTTTTTAGGTGAAGAAAGATATAAGCCACAGAGCAGAAAATATATACTCCAGACAAGAATTTTGCACAAAAGTCTGCTTTGATCTTGAATTCTGACTTTTTTAAATACAATACTTAGATTGCTTTGACCTTAATCCTTGACTTAAAAACTAAGTTCAAGGTCACTGCACACATTTGACTTATAGGCACTGTTTGGACACCTTACTATCACATAACTGACCAGGTGAGCTAAAATTATCACAAAATTCAGCTATTTTCCAATCATTTTAGAAACTGGGATAAGAACTTAGAACTTTTGCTAACTGTACCTGTTGTATTACTAACTGTATCTTCACAGGCACTTGACGTACATGACATATTTTTCTTATAATAAAAAATACAACCCCTAGCCCTAATAAATCACACAGGCTTTCTCAGACTTCTGAAGCAGTAGCTTGAAGAGAAATTTTTAATATTTGCACATGTCCTTTTGTATGCACTTTCCATAAGTAATATTATATCCCAAAAGACTGACTGCTGAATTACTTTGGTGGCAAAGAATTCTTATTACCAAGTTTCAGGTGGAAAAAAGTTGATGTGACTGTCCTAGAAAAATTCAAGCTGTGTATCTTGTGGTTTGTTATAAAAGGGGTTATATTTTTTTATGATATTATAAAAAATATATAATGTGTTATATTTATTATGATGAAAAAAATATATAATGTCAAGTGCCTGCATGATTTATTAGGTAGGTGGTTATATTTGATGATAAAAAATATGTCAAGTGCCTGTGTTTATTTTTTTCAATTTGTATTTACTATGAAAGAATAGAAATAAAGCTCCTCCTAAAATAAACCCACCTCTTTCCGACCTCTGCCTCACTGACTTTGGGGTGCCGTCTACTACACTCCTGCCATTCAGAATGGAAACAGAAGACTTTGATCTCCTGTCACCAGGTGTAGTGTGCTTTTGCCCTATGCTATCAGACTTGACAATCACACTGTTAGGGGTTGCCCTTCTCTTCCTTCCTTTCTGTAATACCTTTGCTTTCAGGGTGTTTGAATCTCCATTTACAACAATCTTTGAAGCTGAACTTTTCTCTGTGATGGATGATTTAGATTTTTTCTGATTCAAGTCTTTTTCTTCCACTGTTTTAACTATTTTTCTTATATGAGCAGATTCATTTTTTCCTAAATCTGATGGACTGTCAAACTTCCTGCTTTTGTTTGATAATGTTTTAAGTGATTTTGCTGACGATTTTCTTGAGGACTTTACTGTCTTCTGCTTAGCATCCCTGTCTTCTGCTTCCTGGAGCTTCCTTCTTGTCACAGTTTCTGAGCCACCATTTTCCACTTCTGACTGCTCTGACTCTGTGTCTTTCTTCATTTTCTACCATAAAAAGTAAAAAACTTACAATATACAGTTGAACTTCAGTATCTCGAACACTGATATCTCGAATACCATGGATATGTCAAAGTGATTTGGAAGTCCCAACCCCTAATTCTTAAGGTATTTAACCCTGGATATCTCAAACCCTCAGATATCTCGAAGTTTTTTCTCAGTCCCTTTGAGTTCGAGATAACGAGGTTTGACTGTATAATGTAGGGTATCATTTACTCTTTTTCACTTTCCACCAGTTCAATGTTCTATTCAAAGCTTAATTTTGAATTGTGTTCACTACATGTTTATTTTACACTCTAAATCTTCAGCAGACATATATTACACTATATTTCCTTTTAAATTAATTAAGTTCTGAAAAAATGATACGCCATGATATTTGGCCAACTAATTTCATAGTTACTGAATCATAAGATAAATTTGATGTATAATATTCCTACCTTTGCATTATTCTTGGCCACTTTTGAATTTCTCTTTAGTCCCCTAACTGTGATTTCTAAAATGTGTACAAATCTTTTCATTAACAGATAAAAACTTATGTGAATCAAGGTGCTTTTTTGAAACAAAAAAATTGACTGCTTTTTTCATACAGTAATTAGTGATGCAATATCTTTGTTGGTACCAAAAAAAAAAGATAATATCAAGCAATCAAAATATCAAGAATAACCAAAATTAAATCTTTCATAAATGCTTTCGGGATAGTCAAGAACTCTATCACTTTGAGAATTATTCCATAAAAAGATGTCCTTTTTAAACACATAATGATACCTTTTGGAACCAAGGGCCCTGGATTGCCATGAAACCAAATGGTTCTCTTGTTGTGGTCCGCCATGTTGTCCATGCCTTCCTTATAATAACACTGAAGCCATTCTGAGAACTTTGAATAATCTGGATCTCTCCCCTCAGGGTCGTAGCCTGTCCCTCCTGGAAGATGATTTTACAAAGATGATTTTACAATATATACATTGATATTCCTCAATTTTTTTCACCTTAGTTTACAATCACTCCAGAAGTACGGTTACAACAATATTTGTTCTCCATCTACCCCAAATAATTTATTTCCAAGAGCATTAAAACTGATTGTTTTATTTTTGTTTTAAGCATTCCTTTTTATTAATTTAAAAACAGATAGAACAAGATGTGCTCCCCTTTTCACATATCAATGCAGGGTGATATACCTTTGTGCCAAGTTTGCCTAACTTCCACATTAACATTTATAGAGAGTTGCAATGACATTGGGAGTAAGACAGAAAATTTACAACCAAGGTCAAGGCAGTAGAGAAACAAATATCAAATGAGAAATCTTGTGCCCTGTTCACACGAAGAGTTTAATTCGCAGTAAATTATTGCGAAGTAAAATGATGCAAATTAAATTAATGCGAATTAAATTGCGTTCACACGACAGCAAATGCAAAGTAAACTAATGCGAATTATAATTTTATTTCTACAACAAGGCTATTCAGTGAGGCTATTATGACGTCATTTACAAATCACACCATATTGTGCAGAGCAGATATACATTTGACATAATGTCATAGTGTCTGCTCAAATTAGTGATTAATATAATTTTCCTTTGTTTTCCACTCAAAAATAGCACAAGTACCTATATTTGACCATATACATGTGGCCTGTGACTAAATTCTGCCCTTACGCATGCGTCAAAATTTAATTCGAATTTGCTTCGCTTAGCGTTCACACGGAGCTAATGCGAAGTAATTTAATGTGCGGTAAACTAATTCGAATTAAACTAATTTGCATTAAATTCCCCGTGTGAACGCGGATCAAATTTAATTCGCAGTAACTTATGTTTAATTCAAATTAAACTCTCAGTGTGAACAGGGCATAGGTTTTACTACAAGAACAAGTTGGAACACTTGTGATATTTCATTCTCTAGCTTTTCATATTCTGAACATGACAAAAAGAAAAAAAAAGATAGGTAGCAAAACCAAACAAATATTCAAATATACAATCTCTAAATTCACTTTTCATGGATCAAAGAAATTGTTTATTTACATTTGAGGAAATAGCTTTGTTTAATATTTTCTTTAAGTAAGCTGTATCTGGGATCAGCCTTAGAGATGGTTGTAAGATAACAATGTCCTGACTTAGTACCTAGATTGATCACTTCCTGTGGCAGAATATGACACAGCTGTAAAATGTCCGGGGTCTCTGTTTTGAGTCTCAATTTTTCTGAATTCTCAGATACTTCATCACAGAGAGGTTCCAAAACTGACCTAGCAGACACAAATGGTGGTATTCCTGCCCTGAAATAAATCACGACAAACAGTAGTTATTATTAAGAATAACCTACTTAGATGCTTTTCAACCATGCATAATTTCACATTTTACTGTATACAGACAGACAGATGCACAGCTAGCAATATATATAACATAAAACAATATACAGCTGCAACAGCTCTAAGATTATTGTATGCAATCCATCATTAAGCATGTTAAGTTGAAGGCAGAATCCAAAGTATGTATGGCAGTTTTCATCTCTAAATACAGAGTATATCAACCATGTAAGTTGGTCTGAGTAGGGTTTACTTATTAAAGAAAATAAGCCATGGGCCTTGACAGTCACCTGAGTATCATGAGTTTCTCAGGTTATGACAACTTTCGAGGCACATCTAGAATTGGCCTGGACTTATGTGATAAAAATTTGGTAAGGACTCTATAATCATTACATATTCATGCAGCTTGTCTCCTAGAAGTTCAAAAGTAAAGAAGATAAGGTGTATCGAATGATTTTCAATAAATAAATCCCACCCAAGGGCCTGAACCATGGGTCCAATAGACATGGGATAAGAACACCACTTGGTCACTCCAATCACCATAGACACAAACACAGACAAGAACATCACCTGGTCACTTCAATCACCATAGACACAAAAAGAGACAAAAACATCAACTGGTCAATCCAATCGCCATAGACACAAACACATACAGGACTGTCAACTGGTCAGTCCAATCACCATAGACACAAACACTTAAAGGACTGTCAACTGGTCAGTCCAATCAACATAGACACAATCACATACAGGACTGTCAACTGGTCAGTCCAATCACCATAGACACAAACACATACAGGACTGTCAACTGGTCAGTCCAATCACCATAAACACAAACACATACGGGACTGTCAACTGGTCAGTCCAATCACCATAAACACAAACACATACAGGACTGTCAACTGGTCAGTCCAATCACCACAGACACAAACACTAGGGATGGGTATCGGCAAAAATTTCGTATCGTGATATATCATGATTTTTTCCCAAAAATATCACGATAAATCGTGATATTTTTACACACATTTTTTACTACAATTTCAAATGAATTTCCATAATATTTCTTAAAAATATGCAATGAAAACATAACTTTACATTTTAAATTTTCATTTATTTAATATATTAGCATGTTTTGATGCCGTTGTTTAACTGTTTTCAACATTTTTTTTACACATCCTCTTATTGTCATTCAATAGTTTGAACAAATAAATAATTTCCTCAGTTTATAGTTATGTACCAAATACCAGTATTTTAGTCTCCACATCACGATACGTATCACACAATAAAAAATCGTGATATACCGGTTTACCAATAAACTCGCACATCCTTAACAAACAAATACAGGACTGTCAACTGGTCAGTCCAATCACCATAGACACAATCACATACAGGACTGTCAACTGGTCAGTCCAATCAACATAGACACAATCACATACAGGACTGTCAACTGGTCAGTCCAATCACCATAGACACAAACACATACATGGCTGTCAACTGTTCAGTCCAATCACCAAAGACACAAACACATACAGGACTGTCAACATACATGGCTGTCAACTGGTCAGTCTAATCACCAAAGACACAAACACATACAGGACTGCCAACTGGTCAGTCCAATTAACATTGACACAAACACATACAGGACTATCAACTGGTCAGTCCAATCACCATAGACACAAACACATACATGGCTGTCAACTGGTCAGTCCAATCACCAAAGACACAAACACATACAGGACTGTCAACTGGTCAGTCCAATCACCATAAACACAAACACATACAGTACTGTCAACTGGTCAGTCCAATCAACATAGACACAAACACATACAGGACTGTCAACTGGTCAGTCCAATTACCATTGATGCAATCACATACAGCACTGTCAACTGATCAGTCCAATCACCATAGACACAAACACATACATGGCTGTCAACTGGTCAGTCCAATCACCATAGACACAGTCACTCCAGTCACAAGACACATACACACAGATAAGAAAGTCACCTGGCCATTCTAATATAAACACAAACACAAACACTTACTCTACAAAAACATCACCAAATGATTTTTTATTTTGCTAACCTTTCTTCATAGAAAGACTGAGACATCACCTGGTCAGTCTAATCAAATACACTTTTAGGATGCAAACACATACAGGTTCATTAGGATTTATTTTCAAATCTTTTTAAAGTGAGATTCATAAAGGACAAAAGATACATGTATTTTGACGTCATAATGAGGAAAAACGCCGGTAAAGATAACGTCATAAAATGCAAGTTGCGTACGTTATATATTTTTCCAATATTTTTACCTGATCTCTATCAACTTATTTTCATTGTTGTTTATATCATTTAGAGCCAATAAAATATCAGGGGAAGAAAAGGAAATATGAATTTTTAAAGCTAAGTTCCATATAAATGGACATACTGTATATATATCATCTATCTTAAACATCCCTTTTAAAGCATGATTTTCTTTACCTGTATAGTATCTCAGCTCTCAAGTAATTTCCTATTCCATTGAAGTATGTTTGGTTCAAAAGAAATTCACAGATTGGTTTGTTGAAAACTGAGTGCTTCACATTGTCCAGGACATTCTTCCTATTAATTAAATAATTTTTTTTTCATTCTATATACCATGTACATATGGTCTGATATTCATAGTTAAATACATGTGTATCTCGGAAACATGTAAATAATTGATTTTCATATCATTACTGTGTATAATTAAATCATTCTGCTATTAACAAAAACTCAGTAGCAGGTATATTGATCAAAGGAGTACAATACATTTCATTCATTCATGAGAATGATATGTTATACTAAACTATATAACTAGCCAATATACTTTACAGACCATTTACCTAAAGGCCTGGTACTCAAACATGACACATGGACCTCTCTCTTTTGACCATTCGCCGCCCACCTGCCATTTCCCAAATCTCCTGTAGTCAACAAAACTTAGCACCATCCTGGGTTCATCTTTAGTGAAGAAATTAAGATGTGCATGCTTCTTCAGTTCAGTTGCTTCATAAAAATCAAACTTCCCGGACATGCCAAACTGAAATACGATGTCCAGAGATCTGCTTTTACTTAGTGATTTCTTGTCCTCGCATATGGTGTTTAATGTGAGCTTCATTTCTTTGCCCCTTGAGGTAGCCGAGATAGTGTACTCATCTTCAAACTCCACATCAGCATGTTTACTCACCTCTGATTTAATTATCGGGCCTTTAAAAAGCCTACCTTTACAGACAAGATTAACAAACTTGCTGGCAAGATGCAACTCTGGACCTTCTGGCATGGTTTTGGCTCCTGACACGAGTTCACCATGTGGCTTGTGTGTTACACAACCTGTTTACCTCAAAGAATTATGGGATATTTTCTGCTCATGAAACCGGAAATGAAATATCGCGGGAAAATTCAGTCATCAGTGATCAAGGCAGCAGATGTTTCACAGGAACGATGCCTCGGACAAGAAAATGGAAAGCCAAAACCACAACAAAAACTTCACCACCTGAAACTGTGGAGAACTCTCTGCTAAAAGATTACGATGACAATATTATACGAACTTTGGCTACTGCTGAAGACTTCGTTGTAAATAATCCACCCTCACTGATGGGGATGCTGTACGGAGACTTGCCGCCATCAGTTGTATGGAAAGTTTTGGTGAGATTTAGTTCCAGACATAATATTAAGTCAGTGAAAGGGTGTTGCGGTTGATGAAGTTTTAGCCTTGGTAGTTTATAAATAAATCAGCTAACTAAAAATTAAAAAAAAAAACCCGCACATATTGACTAATATAGTACGACGTAACACTCGAACACCCAAAATGGTATTCTCTATTGAGAAGTTGAGGGGGAATATAAAACGAGCCATCAACTTCTCAATAGAGAATACCAAAAGAGGTAAGAGACATTTTTAAGGACATACATGTGCTCTACAATGTATCTTTCCCACTGATAAATTTTCAAGATATTCCTAAATTAAATTCATAATAATATAGCAGATGATCTTGACCACAAAAAAAAAATCAGCATACATTACCGGGAGTTTTGAACAGATATCAAATGATGAAAATCCTTGCATTCTTTAAAGAAAAATTAACAAAAGTATAAATTTAGGTGGTATTTCCTTTAAATTTGATTCAGAGTTGGTGAACATCATGAATCAACTAACAAAGTTTGATGATTCAAAGCCAATTAGTGTCTGAAATATTAAAATATAGACTTAACTTTTGAAGATTTATTAAAATATTTCAGATACTACTTGGCTAAGAATCATCATACTTTGTCAGATGATACATTTTGGGTCCTCGGAGTACATCAACTGAAAAGTAGGTCACCATCACAGTCTTCGACAAATTCCGGGAGTCAGAAGCCCGGGACCTGGTAAAATTGGAAGCGGGCATGTGGAAATTGCATACTTACAAGCCCGAAGGGCGTGTAAATTCTGAGGCTAAGCCTCTGTATTATCAAATTAAATAATACCAATAACATTAAATGTACTTAAAAGTCTGATTTTTCATCTAAAGTGGAGCATCAAATAAAATTTTAATGATAGTTTATTCTACCGCGATTTCCAAGGAACTCTTTTTCAAAGGAGACACAAAAAGTATACATGCTGAAACCAATATGTGACTTCCAAGGAACTCTTTTGCAAAGGAGACACAAAAAGTGTACAGGTTGAAAACAATATTAATGGCGAGACAATAGATCAATAGAAATGGATTTCGGATCATTTCCTTGGCATGAAAAGGCAAATAAGAATAAAATTATTTGATAAAATTCTGGGCATGTAAATATTTGTTCGGGCTAGCGTAATAAGTGGTTAAACCTGCCCAAAAGGCATGTACTGAAAAAAAGATTTGGCGAAGACTGCATCACCTACTTTTTTGAGGCGCATCGCTATCAGCGATGTAGCCTCATTGCTGACGACCCCCAATTCTTTCTTTCGATTACTGCGGTGAAAAGGACTCCACAATATTGATTCTAAATATGCTATTGAAAATAGTGCAAATGTATATTAATGAGTTGGTTATATTCATTGTCTATTTTTAAATATCAAATAACATAAACTCTCACATATACTTAGGTATATGTTTTTTATACGTTGAAAGCAAGAAAGAAAACAAAAATGAAACAAACAAAAAGAGAGAGAAAAAAAAACAACAACGAACAAACGTGCGCTACGCGGAGTAAGATCTATTTGCATCACAACAGCTCGTACTATAAATTATTAGGCCTTGTAAGATGACATTGCTTGTAGGAACAGTGTTCGAAATTCAGAATTATTTTCTATGGGTCCAAAGGACCCACAGAGAAAGGGACCACACGAGTCCTTCCAGGGCAGCATAGGCCCAAAAAAAATTATTTGGGAAAAAGAAACTTTTACGTATTGATGATCTCAGTAAGTTTATCGCTTCATATGAAATATGTCAATTTAATAAAGGGTAACTACAACTCGCAAGTATTAACAATATGAAACACTAAAACATAAATTGTCACACAGTATATAACAAGTAAAGAGTTTAACATGTGTTTAGATTTTTCCTCGGAATTACAATTTCTGTTTTTAAAATCGGCGGGTAGAAAATTACACAGGTTTCTTAGATTACCACAATATCAGGGATGGGCACGATTACTGAAAAATGGTAATCGATTAATAATCGATTACTTATAGGAATTTTGTGTAATCGATTATTAATCGATTACACTCATTTTTGTCTTGTAATCGATTACTTTGGAAGATGTAATCGATTAATGATCGATTACTTCCAAGTTTTTATCCCTTCAAAGCAATATTTAAATGGTAAATGTTGATGTTATCCACTGAAGTTTGAATGTGTTCCTGCAGTTTCAGTGCAGATTCTTTCATGGTTTTATTCTGGCTAACATTCTCACTATCTTCCTATATTAAATGAATGAAAATTAAATTATAAGGAATGAAATTAATAGCTACCCAATTTATACTGTATTTATAAACTGGGGTGGAACAGTTCGCACTTTTTTATAAATTGCTTCGCGGTATATAAAGCGTAAACTGCCCCAGCCCAGAAATTCAATCCTTAATTGAAATAAGTGTTTTAATGAGAGCTATTAATTGTTTTAATAATATTGTTTGTCTTCAATGGAACTATGAATTATAAAAGTTAAACACTAGGTAGTTCACAATTTACACCTCATTATCTGCAAATCAGGGATGTCTCAGTCAACTAATTTGCCAATTAAGATAAGCAAAAACAGTGACACATTCCCTCTCTTACAGACATTTATAACATCTCACTGATATAAAAGCAACCTTACAATTTTGAATGAAAACATGAGAATGATTTTACAAATTTTAAAGTTACTAAAACACAAGTTTGAAGTTGTTTAAACATTTTCAGATATGAATAAGTATTTCCATTTTCTTCTTTTTTCGAGTACAATGTAGTTTATTTAACAAATTATTTATATTTAATACAGCGCTTAAATCTCTGTATATTTTATTAATAAATGGTTCAAATACACTTCTGAATTATTTAATACTAGACCAGTAGATCTGTAATGCAAATTTTATTGAGAATATTATTAAACTTATGATAATAAAAGTTAGGAAATCCAAACATTACACTAGGTGGTTTATATTTGATATTTATGTGACTGACTGGAAATAATTCTCCAAAATAATATCCATTTACATATAAAATAATTGAAAGTAATCGAAAAAGTAATTATAATTACATTGAAAATTTTAGCTGTAATCGATTAAATTACGATTACAAGTAATCGAAAATCTCTTCGATTACAGATTACTGTCGATTACTTGAAAAAAAGTAGTCGTTAAAATCGATTACGATTACTCGATTACAATTACCCCATCCCTGCACAATATGTTGTTAAAATGTACTTAAGTATACTTGGACAATTTTCCGTGGAAAGTTTGTAACCGCATACATATAGCATAAATTTATTCCACGCAGGAAAAAAAATCAAATCTTCAGTATATATTTAAAATGCACATGAAAAGAAGAATTGATACAATCTTGATAAAAATAACAAGTTTTACCCATCTTAAGTCCAATTTCTTTTAAAGACGCTCATTGGTTAATTTGTTTAATATATCCAATTAAAATGCAGGAATGATATAAAAGCTAATGTAAATGCAGAAACCAATATATGTAAACTTCAATCGCAACTTCTAAAGCCTTTCCAGGAAGCGGTAAAGAAAAACAACGGTGTATTTTTTCAAGCTTGCCGGAAAGGTCCAAGAAGATGTGATTGACTTTAACTTGTTTCCCGGCATCGGCCCAAAATTATTTCAAGGACCCATTTAGTCATACTATTCGTGCGTCCTTCTGTTTGTACATCAGCGCAGGACCGACGGGCCGACGCTAATTTCGATCACTGTGTAGAAATATCTGAGAAAAATATACAATAATTTTATTTTATAAAACATCACTAACAATAGGAGCAAGATGGTTGATTTTTTATAGAAATAGAAGGAATATTATTATTTTTTCACTTTGATGAAACGAATAGTAAGATGTCCAACTGAATAAATGTTTGCAACAAGCGCCACCTTTCGGGGAATCGAGGGTGACATGAAATGGTGAAATGATTGGTTTTTGGTAAAATGTTGGTTGAATATGATTAAATGACTGATAAAAACATGCAATGGCTGTGGATTTCAATTAATAGGATTAGCAATACCTCATAACATAGACGTTTTGAGTTCAATCCTTACCGCCAAGGTTTTCTAGAGACAATTTTATCGAAAATATCGGAGGAAATTGGCCGCCATTGACGGGTTTCATAGTATACGGTATACCACGCCCGATTGTCTTTAGTTTTTTTTTATCCAGTATTATTTATATGAACATTTCATGTATCCCACTGTGCTTTATGTATTATGCCATTTTGATTGAGAAAACTAGTCTAAGACAAAGTAATGATATTTAAAAAAAAGTGCACATGTTGAAGAAACTAAAAAAACTTCAGATATGATATTATATAGAATTATTCAATAATCATTCCTTTCTAAATTCTCATTCATTATTTCATCTTCCTACTATGATAATAATGAAAGAATTGAAATTAAAAATATAATTAAAATCAATTATAAATTAATTTAAATATCAATGAATTGTAATTGATATCTTAAAAAAATGTTTGTTTGACCTCTCCTGACCTACTGGCTAAAATGCCAAGACTCAAAACATTTTTTAACATCAAAGAAACGATATTTAATTTTTTTTTTTTTCCTGATTTTCCCTCAACATGTAAGTTGAATTTTTCAGAGAATTTTTTTTTTTTTTGAGTTTTCTATCTTCAATGCAATGCGCCTCTCAGGCCTTCATGCCTTTGATTGAAGGTTTATGGCTATATTTAAATATTTCAGATACTAATTGGCTTAGTATGTCATCAGGTCGCGGTGACCAGCTTTTTGAATTTATGAAGGCAATATCTATATATTTCATGTAAGAGACTTAGAATTATCAAACTTTGTCAGTTGATGCAATTTGGGGTCATCTGAGAATATCTGCCAAAAAGAAGGTCACACCGTAACCTACTTTTTGAAGTTCACGGCCTTATCTGAATATATTTAAGAAAATAAGGGACTAAATTCAAATCAGCAAAGGATCATTCTCTATAAGGCCGTTTTGCGGCCTACAATGACTTCAAATTTTCAAATAGTATTTTTTCCCTTAAAAACTGCATGACTCAGTAGGCTAATGTTCCAGTTTAATGATAAATGTTGATTGGTTAATGATACAAAAGTATTTGTTATGATATAGGGTCACAAAGTAAGGTACTATCGGTCCGTATTAGCATTAGGGTAATGGGAAAACTCAAGAGGGTTGGTGTGTTAGGTAACTCCTACACATGTCATAACCACCTTTAACCAACACCAAAATTTGCATGTAAACTTCTTATGAACATAAAAAGTGACTACCAAATTATCAACTTGGTTAAAGGTGGTTATGACATGTAAATAAAAACTTTTCGCTTCATTTTAACGATATATGCAGGAAAAGCTAACTACTCACAATGGAGGATATCAGCTTATGTAGATTATTTCTTATTATAAACTTCAACTTAGAGTACATGTTTCTATTGATTTACTAAGAATTAATATAAGCCATGCATGTTTACTCAAAAAAGGTAAACTTTTTACTTAAAAAATCTAAAATCAAAGGACTGAAATGACTGGTTGTTATGAAATTACGTGAAGACAAGTCTCATTGAACTATCTGCTAGAAATAAAGAAATTTTTTTATAGACTATAAGGCATGAATATAAGTTACTTATTATAATTATTATTATTAATAGGGTAGTTTAGTTTATCTATGCTAATTCTTTGTATTTGTATTTCCTTAGGAGTACTGCATATTTGTTATTAGTTCTAGAAATGATAAAAGCTATTTTTGTTGTAGCGGGAAGATGCATTTGATATTTGTGTTATAGACTTAATTTTTCTATGGGTACACATGTAACTTTTATAGATGGAGAATTACTGATGGGATGGTTTCATAATGGAAATTCTCGCCTCGACCTTTTAGAAGGACACTTTTCCGTATGAGTGACATAGGATCCATGTATTTTGTTAACTGGGTGTTGAGAGGACTCAATCTATTCATCACACTTCTTTGGTAGCATCAATATAAGTTATGAGAACAGTAGTTCTGTCTTAGAAAATAAAACGCCAAGGAGGAAAGGGGTTCCTAAATGTCACGTGATTGATAATTGAATGTTGCTTTACGTCATTTTAGAATTTTTCACCCAGATAAAGAGATCATCCACTTAAGGTGAAGTGTCACAATTTTGATTTATGCATGGTTTCAGTATTGACCAACACCTACCGTGGGGCAGGACCTCCTTCTTTAAGATAATATCCAAAAGACCCATGACTTTTACTTTCAATGCTGAGGACTTAGCAAAGGAACTGTCACTACCCGTGTTAAACATCTTAGTTCTTGACGCAGCACGGAAAGAGAATTTAGTCCTCAGGTTTCAAGAGTGCGAAAGGAGTGTCATCTCTTACGGTCCATTTTGTTCCTGAGATGTTGTAGAACTCTGTTAGTCCATGGATATACTAAAACTTCTGATATGCGTAGTGGAAGGAACTGTTGAAAATCTAAAATCTACTCCATTTTATGGAGTGCCGTTGGGGGGGGGGGGGGGACTCGACTTTTACACATACATTTGTATATTATAGTTTAGATAGCATTTTAAATTAAATATATTGTTTTACATGCGTAATTAAATTGAATAAAAGCAACTCTTACCATGTTATTTCATTTTACGTCGATATATATATTTTTAATACAACCTTTTGAGTTTTATGTACTGACTATTAAGATGTACTTGCATTAATATTTTTATCCTGTAAATTAATGAATTCTTTATTTTTTTTTTTTTTTATTTTTTTTGCAAATGTAGACTATATTTTATAAATTACAACTTAATTTTGATTTAATCACAAACAAAATTCATTCATTGCTTTAAACATTTGATACACAACTTTTATAGTTCAATAGAAACTTAGAAATCTCATTTCTTGCATGGGCATTTTATGCGTAAAATAGGTACCACATCTATAGAAACAATACACAATTACAATATAAACATATATGAAATAATACTTTTAATTAAATGCTAATTAAACATTTTTCAACATCATACGAGGTGCATTTTGTAAAGATTTACATTCAAAATATGCAAAATGTGAATGCATCAAAATTCTTGCCATAAAAAAATATCTTTAGCCTTAAATTAAACAATCTTTGCTTTTATTACTTAAGTCTGATATGTTTCCGACATAAATAAACAATTTTTGATCATTTACATCTAGAAACATGCATAGAAACTTGATGTAAATAGACCTACCCTCAATTTTTCTTTACTTGACGACCGTTTGTGATTTTTAAACCACGCAACTTAGGTGATCGATGTTGAAAAACAAACATCAAAATCATGAAATACAATGATTAAAGTTACATAAAATCACATTTTTAAGTGATTTTATCGTAGGCCGGAAAATGGCATTATAGAGAATCATCCTTTGTCAGTTTATGCATCTTGGGTTCTCAGAATGTCTTAACCAAAATGTAGGTCACAATGACCTATTTTTGGAATTTCAAGGCTTTATTTAAATAGAATTGGATACTTAGAGGCTTCAAATAGAAGTGATAGTTTGTATAATTTATCAGAAGAGCAATTCAAGGCTTTTGGGCCTCCTGTTGTATTATTTTTATATAGCATTTAACACTTCTTAGGACAGGATATTATAGTTCAAAATTTGCAATATGGGTCAGAAACTCATAAAACAGGCTTAGTGAATATATTATACTAGACTCTATTTTAATGTGTAATATTTTTAAAATTTTCAAATAGTTCATTTATAAAATATTTTCCAACAAGTAAAAGTTATGTTCAGACAAGTAAATTTCACAATCACTTGTTTGAGTGTTTGACTTCATAAATATGAATTTTCAAACTTCAGGGCATGTTTCCATGGTTATCATGACACTAGCAAACCAAACAATTTTCAGAAAAACAGCAGAGCCAAGTCAAATTTTTAACACTAAATTCTAAGAATATTTTTCAGTATCTTGTCAATCGTCAGATCACATCTGAGGAAGAATGCACCCTTCTGTGTTTGTTGACGGATTACCTGGCTGGAGAATGTGTTGACCTTGGACTTCTAAACCCCAGCAACAAGTACAACACGCAGACACACGTCTTACTAGAAGAAGTAGCCAATGCATGGAATAATGTTCTACAACAACCTCGTGTTTTCAAAGGTCTGCAAGTTTAAAAAGAATTGCTTGTTGTTCCCTGCTTTTTCTGAAAGTGGGGGATATTAATTTAGGTCTGTCTGTCCATTTGTCTGTATTTCTATCTGATATCTCGAGAAGTTTTTGAGCTTTTGCAATGAAATTTTATACCATAACTCCCTATGGCCCCGCCCGCCCGCCCCTCTCAAAGTGTCCCACCCTGTTTATCAAGTCAATTGGAAATTTGTTGGCATCGATCATGTTCAAAGTTTTAGAGTTACTCCCAGTTTGTATTAAAAGTCGTGTGACACTATTTTTAGCACAGGAGCATGTGGAGAGTTATTACATGTAATACAGGTTGTTGGCTGACTTTATTTTGTAATTACATCTATTAGAACTGTTTAATAAAGATTGTGTAAAATTTTGACAATATCGATCGTGTCAAGAACAAAATATACATTTGGATCTAAATTTGCTCTTGAGTACATCTTGACCTATGATTTTAACAAGAGGAATATAAAATAAATTATTTAGAAATTTGAAATAAGAAATGTTTTATATTCCAAATATATAAAAAAGATAAAATAAGCTGATTTTTTCTAGGGCTGAGACGATACAACTTTTTCTATATCGATACGTATCACGATATTTGAGCCACGATATGATATGTATCACGATATGTTGGATTGGTTATAAAATGTGTTTTTGTATTGAAATGAACGAAACATTTCTTCACAAATAAGACAAATTTATTCAAAGAAGTTGAAAATCTGTTGCAAAACAAAGTCATTTTACCTAAGTGGTATTAATTATTATGTAATTCATATTTAGCATTTTTATTTTATATTTTTAATCCAAAATGTTTAGTAAACAAAGAAAAACATAAGTAAGAAATTTTTTTTTGCAATATTTCGATATTTCTTCCTACGTATTGATGTGCATATCATCCTCACATTGAATCGATATTATCGATATCTCGATAAATTGTTCCAGCCCTAATTTTTTCATCAACATACTTTTTTTTATTGAAATGAATTTGATAATTCCACTAGAATTATGCATGTGTATGGGGACATTTTCAACCATGTCAAAATAAAAGACAAATACACCGTGTCGCGATGATACCTTGTACACATAATATCTTCATTCACTACTGTTTAGGAAGGATAAAACACAAAAGTATTTTGATGCACATTATGTCTCAAATAAAAGAAAAATTGGAATTTATTTCTTCTCATATTTTGAACGTAACGTCTGTCAGTCTCAATACACCGGGTACATTGTTATGAAATGGGCCATTGTTTATGGAAACTATTTTATCTTTCTTGTCTACTGATAGAAAATTTACATATTTATCAATTAAGTGATCCCAGATTCAACAGAAAAGCAGGTGTTTAGAAATTAACAAATCTGTGGGATGCTTCCTGTATCTGTCATGGCAAGTGGGCTTTAAGTTCTATTTTAAGAATGGAGCTCTGAGATGTTTCTTCGTATACATTTGACTTAAAGGTTATGAATATTTAAATTTTCTCCAGTGTTCTATACAAATATGTTTACATTTCGATAAGAAGAGCTACCGAGAGAACCCGAGAAGCCACGAACTTTTGTCTGTCAAGTGTTACGTTACACAAAGTATGTTATGTTCATAAAAATATAAGTTGTCTTCATCCTAGATTTTAAACATGTATCAAATATTGTCAACTAGTAGGTGTATTTTGGGTTTGTTTGTTTTTTTTATATTATGAACTTGCACTCTTCATCACTACATAAACACTTAAAATTTGACATTTCTTACATAACGTACTGATTGACAGACATTGCCTGAATACTATCGTAAAGGTGACGGACAAAACGAATGTCTGTTCATGTTACGTGAATCAAACCGGTGCATTCAGATTTATATGTTCAGTGAATTAAACCAAAAAGTATTTTTATTTAAGAACATTAATGTATCGTAAGGCAGAATTTGTCTTTATAACTTAAACGATACAATTTTGTAGTTGTTTTCTTGCAGTTTTTAAAACAAGTCTGTTAGGGTTACGTGCATCCGTACATGTTACGATATAGGTTTGATCTATATGAAATAATTTATTTTTTTAAATTTCATTAGTATTTTCATAAATAATGATATCTTGTATATTATAATTTCAAGAATAAAAGATAAGCTTTGAATGATAAATTTTATTGGCTTGTTTCAAGAGTGAATTTAGTGCCATTTACAATGTGAAAATTTTGTATAAGAAGATTGTTATGTAGATGTTTACAGTAAGTGAGTAATAGAAAATAAAAAAATAAAATCCTCCTGTCTGCCCCAATTTTAAGCAACATTAGAACTAAAATCTAACTTTAAATTTATGTGGCCTTAAGGCCAAAAGCTGAAAAATCAACCTCTTTTTCTTTCTCCATCTGCATTTGTTTCCACTAATCCAACTCTTCTAATAACAAATTCATCCATTCCTTTCTAATAAATGTTGCTTCTGGAAGTCCAAACATTCAGAATAAGATGACTTACTTTCTGAAGTGTAACAATACATTGTACTTTCGGCATACTCATTGTTCGAATCATAGAGCCGACTTCATTTGTCACACATCTCAGCGGAAAAAAAGTTGAATAATTTGAAATTCAATGTTTAAAAAAAAAAAAAACAAAACAATAAAATCATTTTACAAAATAACAACAGATTTTAAATATATGAATGACCATTTGTTTAAGAAGTACAAACAATTGAAGAACATCCAGATTTGCTAAAAAGTATCTGTATTTTAATACTCAGTATTCCTGCCATTTCTCTAAAACAGGCAAATTCCTCGCCAGTTGTTTAAACCACAGAGATTGGCGAATGCTGGCAAACCTCCAATGGTCAAGCAGCGCATTTGGCGTATGCTGGTTTGACAAATGAAGTCTTACCTTACGATTGTCACTAGCATAAATATGTTATGCCCCTAAAATGACTTGAGATTTATCGCTTTCTTGACTTTAGGTAGTAAGGTAGATAATCATGAGGTGATCACAATACTAAGTATTTTCTGTTTTCAAGAAATTTAAATTTAAAAAAAATTGCAAGGAGAAAGGAATGCATAATTCAGGGATCGACATTAACGGTTGTCCAATTGCCCGGGGCAAGTAAATTCTCTGTTCGGGCATGTGAAACTGCCAGTGTACTTGTCCGATCGGACGAGTGAATATTTTCGATAGAAATATTTTTTTAATCTTGCATTAGTTTATAAACAAAACAATAACACTTGATTTCCGCGAAGAACTTGACATTGTAATGTTTTTGCATTTGGAATTCCTCGGTAGATTTTATTCAGAAATCCATTATTCTGTTTTCTTTCATGGTACCGTTATTAAAAAAAAATAAACAATTTATTTACATTCTTATTATGAAACTAGAATAGTTTATTTATTCATTCATGGAATATAAAGGTCTCCAGTTATTCTCGGCACATAATGTATCCTGATCAGGACATGTATGTTTCAAAACATGGCTGTTTTCAATTAGCGTGGCCTCAGTTTTCCGACGAAAAAAAGCAAAATTCACAAAAAATCCTAAGAAAATAATTTTTAAAAATATGAATTTTATTTTAAACAAAATAGATATTGCTGCATGGCAGTGTGTGTTTACAGTATAAAAGACAGGAAAGTGGTATACATGTACATGTATTTACAAATGTAGGATCACCGACACATCAACATTATTAAAATGTACTTTGTCACTCTTTATTTACAATAATAAATTTAATCACCGGTATTTTCTTCTTTCTAAATTTTGGGCAACCAAGTTTGCAATCGGACAAGTCAAAATTTGAGTTCACTTGCCCGAAGGACAAGTGAATCTGAAAGTTAATGTCTATCCCTGTAATTGTGCTTTTAAGTTCTGTTAAGTAATAACAGGAAGTAGATCTAACATGAATGATTATATGGAGGATATGCAAAAATTGCTGTAAATTCTTTATTCTTCTTTTTTGTAGCATTAAGAGAGCCATGAATTCATGTCATCCAAGAAATGAAAAAAAACCTTCCAAATTCAGTTTGATTTGTTTTCTTCAAACATGAAACCAAATCTCCTTGTTGAAAAAGCTATTTCTAAAACCACAAAAATTGACCCCACGATATTAGTGATTTTACAGTTGAACCTTGTGAAAATAAAATGCAATTGTCATGCAAATAAAGTTAAAGTATTAGTGATTAACATTAAAATATTTTCATGAAAACATAGTTAGCAGTTTGGACTTATTAAAATCTAGGTCAAGTGTTGAACCAATTCTTTTCAGATAACAAGCTGCTGAAGTCTTTACTGTCCAACTTGAAGAAAAGCCTGTCCTCTTTCACTGTGTTTGGTTTTGACCACTACTTTTCAAGGACACTAGACATCGTCAGTAAACATGAACTAAATCAATCAATTGTTCCATTTTTCACCTATCCTATGGTACCAAAGAACTTCTCCATCCCGGAATACAAGGTTAAAAGGATTCTGTCAGCTGGTAAGGTACCAAGACAGGACCTATACAGTTCATATCAGGACACAGCGGGTAAACTAGTATCACAGAGCCATAAGAAACCAAGATGGGACAGTTCAGACATAGAATGGGTGCCTTCAGATGATGACCTGGACACGTCCTCCTCTATCTCTGAATTTGATGGAAAGGATTTAGATCCTTTAAGTGATGTAGACTCTCCACTCAATTCTGATTCAGAGGAATTAATTTCTCATAATAAAGAACCATTTAAAGATGTATCCAATTTCAGCAGCTCAGTCAAACCTGATGAAAAAGGCAAGAAAACCCAGAGGGATTGTTTGGAGAATTTGAAAGACCAAGGAGAAAAGTTTGCTGTTGAGCAGAAGGAGAATCTTATTGGCTGGAAAGATCACTACCATTATGAATTTGGATACTCGTCACCTCTCAAAGACAAAAAAGCACTTCAAAATTGCCAAAACCTATCTAATAGCAAACAGTCAATTAACTCTATAGGAGACACCTATACTGATTACTCAGATTGTTCTCTCTCTCCTGTAATCAGGAAAAGATGTAAAGACAGTCCTCCAAGAATCAGAAAAGGTGAAGTACGAGAAAATGAAAGGAAAGTGAAAACAGCACAGAGAGATCTGTATGCTGATGACTCAGATCAATCACTTTCTCCCATTGTCAAAAAAAGATATAAAGACAGCCTTCCAAGTTGTAGAAATGATGATTTTAGAGGAAAAGACAATAGATTGAAAACAGCACAGAAAGATCTGTATGTCAGTGAATCAGGTTATTCACTTTCCCCCATTGCCAAGAAAAGGTATGAAGGCAGCCCTTCAAGGTGTAGAAAAGAGGATGTCAGAGATGAGAAAGAGAAAAGAAAACAAAGAGATGGCAACGTTGGTGTAAAGGACAAGAAAGGGAAAACATTAAAAGATCCAAAAGAAAAGTTGAGTTTAAGTTATGACAGTGAGCTGAAAAGAAAGGAGGTTTGTCAAAGATGGACAGACATGTCTGGCAGAGAGGAAGAAAGCAAGAGTACAAAGAAAACTTGGGGATACCTTTACGATGATGAATACTTACTCTCTCAACCCACAAAACCCAATGAAAGAAAAAACGGGGTTCCTTTAAAGCTGAAGAAATTATCTGGTGGCTCACATTATAAGAACATAGATATGGAGAGACAACAGTCAAGAAAACAGATGATAAAGGCTTTTTCTGATGATTCAGATTCTTCTCTGCCAGATCTAGATGATGATCAGAATGTACCATACAGCATTAAGCAATGTTGGGAAGATTCTCTGAGTACTGATCAAGTCCTATTTCAACAGACTGAGGAAGATGATTATTATGCCAGACGAGTTGGATTTAGGTCTTTTTATGACACTGCAAGTGATGTAGAAAGTCTCTGCTCCTCAGAATACAGTGATGGTGAGGCATCTGTGAATCATTTTATTTCATGTAGTGAAGGAGGTGGAGTTTCTGAGAAAAGCAAAAAAGACGGGTTTGTTATGTGCAAAGAACAGAAACATGATATAGGGAACAAACAAGAAGACAGATCTACTCCTGGGAAAACATTCAGAAAATGTCATGAAAGCAAAGAAAAACTTAGTGGTGGCTCTGAATTCCTGTATGATGATATGAGTTATGTCTCTGAAACAACCAAGCAGAAGAAACGTAAAGATTGTAAAGATCATGTCTGTGGAAATCCAGCAAAGAGATTAAAGCACATTTCTTCTCCAAAAAGGATGGACCTAGAAAATGAATTGATTAAGAAAAGTATGTATGAAGAAAGCTTTCATCATGCTGCTCCGTACAGAACTCCAGAAATCACCAAGCCTAACAACAGAGATATAGGGAGAGAGATTCTTCCATCCAGCCCACAAAATCCTGAGAAGACACCATCCAAGTCTAGGAACCAAGACATTCGCAATTTTTTTAAAGGTTGTTGTTAATATTTAAGTCCATTATCTGAATATTGTGATTTTTGTCCTAGTCAGCAATGGATGTGCCAACTTTGTTGATTTTATTACATTTCAAATTTTCATTATCTTTTATCGCAGAAAATGCAGATTACCGTATACAGTTCTCTCAGTTTTAGAAATTGTGCCTCTAAAACACATATTGGTATGGAAATGTGTTAATTAGTTAATTAGTGGCAAGATTTACAGTTTTATGCTATTAATGCTGTTAAATGAAGTGTTGATCAATTTTGAAAAAGACCAGTGTACATGTTAAACATAATATCTTTGAATATGATAAAGGTACAGGATGCTTTTTTTTCGTAATTACATGTAATAATTTTTGAAAAACTAAGCAATTTACAGTGAAATACAAAGATGTTGCATAAAAGCAAGTTGGTTAAATTGGGGTCACAATAGGGGTACAAAGGTTAAGGTAGGTGTAGATTTATATAAACATCCTTAAAATTAACAATCCTATTCTTAAATTAATAGAGGCATTAATATTTATGCTGTTTTAAATTTGTTGATGGCATTACCCTCTGGTCAAGGTTAGGGCCACAATAAGGGGCCTCATTGCATACTGAATTGCCCTTGAAGTCAAAGCATTGTGACTCAGATAACCATTGCTATCCATGGTCCATTTGGTTTTGGTTTTGTTTTTTGTATGTTTAATTTTACTCTAAACTCATTGATATTGAGAGATGCATGTTTCATGGAGTGTTGAGTTTTAGTTTTGATAAGTTTTATTAGTAGAGGCACATAAGAGGCTATTTTGTAGAAGTAGTTTTAGTAGTACTAAGTAGTGCATGCATCATAACAGTAGTAGTAGTGGTAGTGCATCCATCAGTAGTGCTTTTGAGAATGTTTTAGTGCTAGTATTACTGTAGATTCCTTATTTTACGCGAGTACTTAATATCGCGAAATGGCCCAAGGGCGTCAATTCGCGAGAAAAATAATTCACGAATGGGTGATTTATCTAGAGATTCAACCTACATTAAAGCACCATCAAAATAAAAGCGTGTAATTTTATTTCGCGAGTGGTGCTTCTCAGGTAATTACACGATTATTTATTCCTCGCGTATATTTAGGAATCTACAGTATTCTGAAGGGAAGAAAATCACCTTACATAAGAAATCCTTTATTTTGTTTCTATATTTAATTTTAGGGAAAAAAATATTAAGGTCAAGATCTAGATTTTTTTCTTTATAAAAAGTGCCTATAGATTTTTGATACACTAAATATGAATTATTTTAATAAACAGTATTAAAGAAGAAAGTTTTTGGTCATAAAAATTGTGCATGGGTATTTTTAGGGTGAAGAAAGTCGTGTAAATAAGGGGGGGGGGGTTTATGCCCCCATAATCAAACATATAATTTTTAGTCTGTCTGTCAATATGTCTGCAAAAACTATAACCTTCCCCATAATTTTTTAAATGGTTGCTGCTAGGGCTTTCATATTTCACATGTGTATTCATTATAACAAGACCGTTCTTTGGGTACCAACATTTTTTACCTTTCGACCTTGACATTTGAGTTTGACCTACTTTGAAAAACTTTAACCTTGGCCCATATCTTTTGGCTGCTAGGACTTTCATATATCAGTGTATCAACATTTTTGAGCGCTTGACCTTGGAGTTTGAACTACATCTGAAAAACTTTAACCTTGAACTGCCATGTGGGGGGCATCAGTGTTTCACAAACACATCTTGTTTTGTTTTTGTTTTGTAGTTGGTAGTAGTAGCAGTAGTGCATGCACTGTTACAGTAGTGCTTTTCAGAATGTTTAAATGCTAGTGTACTGAAAATAGTATCAACTGATTTTATGTTGTGAATTTTAAAGGCTTTCATACTAAACCTTTCTCAAATTATCAATTTGCCCTGTAAAGCAGTACTGCAATTATCATGAAAGGGCTAATTAGATTTTTGTGAAGTCATGCAGACATCTTTTTTTTTATGTCAAGTAATACTCATGTCAGTCTCAGGGATGCAACTCCCATTTTTCTTAAAACATGTTCTTAGAGTACTTTACTGTGCTTAATATTTGAGAAATGATGGGGGAAAATCACTGGAGGGTCTTTTTTTCCCTCCACTTTATGCAGCAAACACAAAATTATGTAGGGAAATTGGGTAGTGTTATATTTTGAAAGATGTGCAAAAATACAATTTATTTTCTTTCTTTCTTTAGAAAGCATCTTCAATTTTTAATCATTAAAAAACAACATATTAATGAACAAAATTTTAAACTGGTTATTTTACTAAGTTGTATAGTTTTTCATTTGTTTTATATGTTTACAAAACATACCAATAGCACCAGAAAATTAAAAATTTTAGGAATATATGTATATTGCCATTTTTTCTTTAAATATATTTATATTAAAATTTAATAAATGGAATTTCAGTATCGGGAGGAACTTTAATATCAGTTACATTGCATTGGCCATCAGAAGTACAATTGAAAATTCAGATCCTTATGTACATTTTTTTTCAATTTTCTACGAAGTCCATTTCTTCTGTTAGTTCATAAATTGGCATTAATTTTCTATGATATACAGAAGCTCCATGTTCAAGCTTTCATGTATGTTCAATTGCACTCAATTTCATTGTTTGTATTTCATGTAAGACAGAGACAAGTCAAAATCACGTATACTGAGTTTTTGCAAGAATTGTTATAAGTCGCATAAAGAAGAAATATATTAAAAGATGGTTCATTCTAGATATGCATACGTAATATTGAATTCAATGGATATTGCCACTGTTTTTGTTGTCTTTTTTTTTTTTAGAAAAGATTTGATTTAACTGATAAATCAGAGGGGTTTTTTTTTTCGCTGAGTGTTAATCCGAGTGATTTGAATGATTTTAATTTTAAATAAAAGACAATTTCTTCCCTCTTCTGAACCTTTTCTTTTAGGTCACAGGAGCTGAAAGCTCAAGTGAGCTTTTCTGATCACCTGTTGTCTGGCGTCCTTCTGTAAACTTTTTACATTTTCTACTTCTTCTTGAGAACCAATATTAACCAAAGTTGGCAAAAAAAAACATCTATAAGTTAAGGATGGATTCTTCCCTTATTGTATTTAAAAATTCATGAAACACACAATCAAGAAGACAAGATCTCAAAGTATCATATCAGTTGAAATTGGCTGTCTTATTTTTGTAACAAGATCAGGTCAAAAATTCATGGTTCGCCAACTTGTATTTAAGGGGTAATGACCCTCTGCTCGAAATTTAACAAAAAAAATTAACTCTAAACATTAGTTTCCATCAACAACTATAGCAATAGTTTCAAAAGGAAAACGGTACGATGTATGAAGCGGTGCTTATTATTTCAGCATTGCATTTTATGTTTGACCATGATATGGAGAAAATTTGACACAGGGAATAGGAGATATTGGAAAAGTAAAAGGTTTGATGAAATAATTGTATTGAGAAGCTCTGAAGTTCATTTGAACTATACAAAGTGGGAGCAGAGCAAACACGTGAGGCCATGGAGGAGTAAGCATCCCCACTCGACCAGTCACACGGAAAAATCTCTAGACAATTCAGTGCAAAAATAAATGCATTACAATTTGTATGAAAAACGCCAGTCAGCATTCATCTTAGATTGTATTTGCTAACATTGTCATTGTATCGACCAGAGAATTTGTAAAATGTTGACTATAGGAGACTGTATATCCTTGTATCGTCAACTTATTTGTCAATAGTTTGCCTCCTTTTAGAAATAATTCGTATGTAGATTAATTTTGACCTTGGAGTTTGACCCAGTTTTAGAAAATATTAACCTTGATGTTAGCTTTTGAACGGTTGGTGCTTGGGCTTTTATATTTACCAGGTATATCCATTGACACAAATCCTTTCTTTGGGTAACAACATGTTTGATCTCGAGAACTTGGAGTTTGACTTGCATTTGAGAAACTTTAACCTTCGCCTTAAGCTGCCATACGGGGGCAAACACATCTTGAAAAAAAAAATGATGTGGATGCTTTTTCAAAAGTAGGTCAAACGCCAGGTAAAGGTCAAAATTGTTGGTATCCAAAGGAGGGTCATGTCACAAGGAATATACCTGTGAAGTATGAAAGCTCTAGTGATAACTGTTGAAAAGTTATGGGCAAGATTAAATTTTTTTTAAAGTGGGTCAAACTCTAAGGTCAAGGTAAAAAATATTTAAACCCATGAAAAGGTCTGTTCACGATGAATACACGTGTGAAGTTCTGATAATTTACAAGTGCCTCTCCTGGTGTTAGTTAATGATTAATATAAACTAAATTATAAAGTGTGTATATCATATAATTACTGTGTGAATAGTACATGCTACAATGTATAAAAACAACATTTTCAGAGGTAAATGTAGTTGAAATCAAAACCATTTAGACACGCTATTAATGCAAAATGGTTAGAACAAGATCTGTGATAATTCTTTTATTCTCTGATTATGATCATTATACATTTTCAATCCATTGTAAAAAAAAAATTACTACAAATGACGCCTTTCGAGTTGGGACTTACCTAAAACTGATGAGCAATATAAAACCCATTCAGAAGAATAGAAAACTGCTAATCAAGATTCTTATCTTTTATAAATTTGACTAGTTCTGACACGGTATGTAAACAGTGCTCCCTGATGATTAGCATTCGGTGTATCAGACTAGGAACATAATCATTGACGTCACTCTGAAATTCGGTGTAAATTTGTGACGCCAAATCATCCATGTTCTCAGTAAAGGAGTTCAAGAGTTTCTGTGACCGACCGTTCTCGTGAACTGCTGAGACGGCAGTATATTCGGCAAGATGGCGAATCTCAAGGTAGAGCTTAATCATATCTTGTAGAAAACCATGGACTTTGGACAAAAGGCTGTTCTCTTTTGACTTGTATCCTGCCAATAAGCCTGCAATTTTTAATGACGATTTCAGTCCAAGAGTTCGAATTTTGAGACACACAGAATGAGTTTTACTTCTCATAAGTAATGTTCTCGAGTGTGCTCTTCCTACACGTTGATTTACAGCAACTTGAATGAGTTTCGGTTCCTTTTTCATTTTCATTGGAAGGAGTAGATCTGCAGCAATGTATTTTTTAGTTGTACGATGAAGGTCTCCATGTTTCTCACGATGACAAAGGTCACTAACTTGGTGATTTACTCTAAAAATTCCACGACATCCCCAACAGAAGCAAATGCCACAAACACATACCACTGAGAAACACCCACCCTGTTTCTCAATAAATTGATTGCAATTCGGACAATTTTTTCCCCGCACCTGGAGCTCGGTGGATGAAATATCATCAATACTGAATTCTATATCAATTCCTTTTCCTCTCAAAAAATTCCAATATTCTTGGGATGTTTCACATGTAGCAGGCCAGTGAGGAAACTTGAAGCAACTGGAACAAAATTCGGTTCCACATTCGCATGTGGTATTGGTGTGATTAATATTAGTTAAAGATGCTGAGATGACACGACCACATTTTTCGTTTGGACAGTATTTGCACTGACTCCGTGCTAAATTTTCCTTCTGCCGTATCAAGTATTTCCGAACATCGGTAATGTTCAAAACTTGTAAAATAAGTGTGAAGTCCACTTCTTTTTCACAATCAAATTCGGGGCACAGAAGCTTGGAAAAATTTTGTTGCTTTAGATGTTCTCTCCAGCAACTTCTACAAAACCAATGGCCGCAGCACTCCATCGCGATTCCTGGTCTGTTCTCGTTCAAGCAGATGTAACATATTTCTGGTGGAAAAGACTTGCATCCCACATCCAAGTGTTTATTTACTTCATATCTTTCTATGGTACTCAATACAGCTTCAGTAAAAGCATCTTCTTCAGTTAAAGTGGACGCTCCTTGGAGCAAACACGAATTTAAAGCATTATATGCCGTCTCACTTTCTCCTTTTAGGTAGACTTTAGGCCTTGCAAATTGTTCTTCCGTATAAAACTTGATTTGAGATACAGCCTGGCTAATTACAGATTCCAATGACCCAGCATAGTAATCAAAAAGGGTTTCTAACTCTATAGTTTCTGAGTCAATATTAACATTCATGTATACATCGAATATCTCTTCTCCGTCCAAGGAAGCTTTGTAAACATCATGAGTGAAAATCAGGATTGTAGTTATGTCCATCAAGAATGCCTTGTACATCATTCGGATGTGCTGTTTCATCATAGATTTTACCTCATCTGTTATGTTTATGATGAAAGAACGAGGAAATGTCTTACATTCCATATACATTTTACCAGATCTGAATTTCAAGAATTCGGGTCTTGTCTCTGCGTTGGGCAAAACCACTTTCTTGGGAACCATTATTTGTTGCGGTTGTCTAGAATATAAAGAATCTATTCCGATTGTTTTATTACACGTCGGTTCTGATGTGGGATTAGGTTCGTCGACATACACAAGTTTGCCTTTTTTGTTTCTCTCATCTTCGCTGTGTTTATAGTCCATTTTCTTAGTCGACTTCTCAAAGATCTGTTTGGTTTTTTGTGCTGATTTGAGAACATCAGCTGCTGTAAAGAAACTCGGGGGTCGCTGATACTCGGCTTGAAAGAGGTCATCATCGTAACCATCAATCTCCTCGTCCTCTTCCCAAATATCATCTTCGTAGCTATCTACCACGTCAAACTTTAACTGCATACGATGTCTCCGTTTTCCTTTCTGTTTCTTTGTACTGAGTTGTACATCGGTATCGTGAAGCGGTCTGATGTATTTTTGGTTGTGAGTGAGAGAGCTTGTGATCGGAGTTGGTAGGAAAATTTCAACATTTATTTCGGGTTCCAAACATTCATTGACTGCCTTATCTTCTGTTACTTCCTCTTTTTCCTTACTAGGCAACTGGGGTTCTTTCTTCACACTTGAAACATTGAAATACCGCTTTTTAGATGGTACAGCTTTTCTGGTTGGTCCTTTAGAAGCATAAAATCCCAGGCAGTTGGCTGTTTTTCTTAGTTTGTGTTTTTCGGTGAGTTGAACTTTAGGCCCTTCCTCGCTGAATCCCCCGAGGAGTATGTGTTCCTTGAGGACTGTAGGCAGGACCCAGCGACCTTTTTTACTGAGGGAGTAGGCCACGTCGTCAGTGGCAATGCCAAAGTCCTGTAGAAGGCGAAGATTAGTGGAATTCTTAACTTTTCTTACAAGACAGGACTGTTTTCTATACGTCTTGGTATATCTGGAAGAAGACGGAAAAATAATTATAGTTACTATTCATTTGGATAATTTTATATATGTACATGTATCAAAACTTATCAATAAATAGTTTGAATTTCCCAATTCCCAGTCGCTCATTAACATTAAATCACAAGCCGTTTACTAATGGCCTGTACTTTGTAAATGAATGGTTCAAAAAAATGTAAAGGATATTGAAAATTTCCTCAACACCCACCCCCCCCCCCCAAAAAAAAGAACTATCAAAGTTTCCTTGCATTTGAATGCACATTCAGTTCTCTAGCTGCGAAGTGTTTTATTTGGACATACACCCTCCCCCCCCCCCCCTCCAGAAAAAGCCCACTTGCATTTCAAGTCTTATATAACTTGGTATGTATTAAGTAATTTAATACATTTTCTTGATATACAAAATACTTTCTGTGTGCTTACTCGAATCTTTAATGAAAACGTAAAGAATATCTAAAATGGAGATTCCACCATTTGCTGCAATAATTTAAGCAGTGCCAAGTCTTTTACAAAACTCTATATCTAAGCTTATGTAAATTTTGAAAATTTACACCTGTATGTTACTTTTTATAAACATTTATTCTCTCAATTTCTGTATTTTTTTAAAAATATTTTTTCATATTTTTTTTTTGTTTTACTTTATCTAGGCCCTACTTTATTTGATCTACCAGTCTACATCATTAACAAAACTTACTTGCTGTGTGACGCACGCAGGGTATTCCCTGAGTGAACTCCACACTTTGTTGTTTTATGCACCATTTTGAAAGAAGTCAGTTGTATATAGTGTTTTACTTCTTTGTTGATGTTGCTTATGTCGGTGATTCCGCCTGTGTTAGAAAAAAGAATTGTTGTTCTGTCCGTTTAAATAGTTTTCATTTACATTGCCGGTCTGTGGTGCAATCTTTGTGTTTAAACGTCACGGTTTAAAATTAGATTATTAGAGCGAGCCTGTGCGCTTTCGGGTAGCCTCTGTCATGTACATATAAGATGGTACGAAAATGCCCTATATATACATAAATACATACATACATACACACACACACACACCCTCTCTCACACACACCCTCACACACACACACACACCCTCACACACACACACACACACACACACACACATATATATATATATATATATATATATATATATATATATATATATATATATATATATATATATATATATATATATATATATATATATATATATAATAGTGATAGTTTTATGTTGTTTTAATTATCATGATATTCATATGTATAATTTATTAATTATACATTTATGAATATGCCACAACTGATTTTAAACTCTGAAGTGCATGTATTAATCTGTGTGACAATCATTATTGACAAAGACAAATAATTTAAAATCAAATATTAATAATATTCAATAAAATAATTTATCAAATAAAATAATTAAATAAATTAAATAAAACAAACTAATTGAAATAAAATAAACAATCAGCTAAAACTTTAGATCCACCCCTTGTTTTATCCCTACTCCTGTAATAAGCTACCTGAGTAGAATTCAACTTTCTTTAATCCTATTGGTCAAAACTTTTACCTCCAAATTCCTGACCTGAGACAAAGACACTTTTTCAGCTGACCGTTCATGGCTATACATGACTGTACTTTATGACCATTTTATAATTCAATGAAAATAGACTGACTGTTTGAAAGAAACTGTACATAGTCAACATTTATTTATTAATACTCTGACATCAAAAGAAGGAGTCAGCTCTATTCCACAAATAGGACTGCAATACTTTTATGATGATTGAATATGGAATAAATACATAATCGAACCCGCAGGTGTTTTTATTACATCATAAACCCCTGTCATATATATATATATATATATATATATATATATATATATATATATATATATATATATATATATATATATATATATATATATATATATATATATACATTAATAAATTTTGCAAATAAACTCCGAAACGGGTGCACCAGAGTTCTTACTTACTCCTCTAACAATACACTAGATGAAATATATGGAGATAACGAACAGTATTCAAGATCAAAAGTCCATTAAACAATACAAAATAGGAGCAGAGCAAACACGGACCTCTAAAAATCAGAGGTGGGATCAGGTGCCATGGAGGAGTGAGCATCCCCTGCCGACCGGTCACACCCGCCCTTTGCTCCTTGTCATGATCGGGAAATAACGGAAAATCCGTCGACAATTCAGTGTGTAAATAATGGCCTAACAATTAGTATGAAAAACGTCAGTCAGCATTTGACTCAATGATAAATTGTATTTGCTGACAAGGTCATTGTATCGACCATAGAACTTACGAAATGATGACTTTAAACGAGACAGCTGATATTCTTGTTTCATCAACTTGTTTGTCAATAATTTACCTCGTTTTAGAAATTGTTCATACGTAGAGCATGCTCTTGCGTATTGAATCAACTGTGAGATATATACCCCGTATGCAGGTGATGAAGGTATACAAGCTGATGTCCGTAAACTATATTTAGATTTTACTCGCATAGTAAGTATCGTACATTAAATTAAAAGTCTACTTTCATTTTCTATAAACAGCCATGAAATAGCTAAAACCTGAGTACGGTGGCGTTTCCACTTGGCGGATCTAAGTTACTGGCAATTTTTAATGAAACTGACAACAAGCAATCGTATATTTATTACAGAAAACGTCATCACTGAATTATTCAATCAAAACTCGATTTAAATTATATAAAAGAAATAAGTTGTGATAACCGATTAAAAAGGGAAATGTGCAAAATATTTTCGTCATTCACCGATCTTTATATTGACGGAAGCTTCTAGAACATCATATAGCATCGAGCCCGATTAAGAAAAAAACGAGGCGATTATAGCTACATGACCATAAAAAAAACTTTTGTGTAAATAGTCATAATTGAAATAATGGTAAATCACTGATAACACTATAAGTTGTGAATATGATTATATATCGAAAGACTATTACATATACATGTTTGTAGTAGGTTTTCCTAATAAATTAATCGGTAAAATTTGTATATATTCCTTACTGAGAGCATCGTGGCAACGATCCCGAAGTACAATTTGTACTTCGTAATAAACTTGCTTACATGAAAAGAGAAAATTAATGAATAAGGTATTTTTCAAATACAATTAAAGATGTAATATTTTGCGCTTTAATCAATGCACAGTTAATTTCTGAATACAATCTTTTAAAGGTGCAATAATGTAGCCCTCTCCTTTGGGGGGGGGGGGGGGGGGGAGGGCAGAGAGAGAGAGGGGCCAGAAAATATCAGATCAAAAAAAAAAATCGGAGAGGGCTGCATTATTGCAGCTTAGTCTTTTGTATCAAATACTCAGCCTATTCATAGGGCGTTAAAAGCTAATTTTTACACAGGTACTTGGTTCTTGGTTTATAAATATGTATGTACCTTATTGATAGGTAAAAAAATAAGTACATTTTTACATATCAATAAGGTACAAACATATCTATAAACCAAGACCCAAGTACCTGTGAATTTTTACATCCCCCCTCATATCAATTTATTATTAAAATGTGCATATTCGTTGCTTTTATCCTTGACGGAAATGAAATAAGACTATCTGAAGTACAATATCCATAACATAGTATAACAGGTTTCACAATAAACGTCAATTAATGAAATTGCTATTTTTCAAGTTTAAAAAAAAAAATAATAACAAACACAAAAAACGGGGGTTAGGGGTTGGGGGGGGGGGATAGGTAAATCTACTTCATGCGGGATTTGAACAAAGTATAGACCATTCGCGCTGAGACGTTTCGCCCCAAGACGACTCGCGCCGAAGATCAATTAATCAATTATGCGGTAATTATCACTTGTTAACAGCAATTATTAACTTCTTAATAACTTTTGTACTGTGTTATATTAATCCAATCCATTGCCTGTATGGGGGAAATATTAATAGATGATGCATACGAAAATACACTTGTAGAGAATAAAAACTGAGAATTTATCGCTATATCATGCTATACCCCCCCCCCCGGCCCGCCCATAACCACACTAAAATTTAAAAAAAAATTGTCAGACCTGATTTTTTTTTTTATGAATTCCTGCATCCTCCAAGCCAGGGGTCCTGAGTCAACACGTTGCCGTTGGACCAGCGGCAACATGTTGACTCGGGACCCCTGGTTTGCGAGGATGAAATTCCTGTTACTTAAAAAAAAAAGAAAAAAAAAGATATTTCTAAATGACCTGATATTTTTTTTTTATGATGTGAGAAAACAGCAACTCGTGATTATTTTAATGACACGATGATTTAAAAAAAATATCTATTTTGATGTATCAGGCATAGAAATGTCACTTATGAAATTAGTTATATGAAAAGATTTTTTTGAGAAGTATATTTTTGATAAGTACTTATCATGCTTATGTAGCATTACTCAAAATCGCAAAGAAAATTGGAGTCAGTGTGCATCCTAGCTATTGAGCAACGGTAAAATGGACTTGACACCCGTCTCATACTTTAATTCTCCTCTTTATCTTGACATGATGAAGAATCTCCAAATTATAGTTATTACACCTTAATTATGATTGCTGAATAAATATAATTATATCTGCACATGGATAATTATACATTTAATTATGATATAAGCCTATTTTCAACAACTTTTAAAACATAAAAAGTTTTTTAGTAACCTTAGAACGTTTTTTAACATAGTCAATATTAACCTTATATATAAATATTTATCTTAAAACATCGTAATATATCGTTGTAGACAGTGTAGATTAACTTGGGCGCGAAACGTCAATTGGGGCGAAACGTCCCGTTACCCAAGTTCACACGGAGTCCACGTGCTTGTCCTGTCAATCAAAATCATTCGACACTGTGCAGGTGTGAGAGTCTCGTCACACCGAAGACGAAGTGCTAGTTTTTCCAACAAGTTTTAACATTTTTTTTTAATCATTTCTAGATTTGATTCTTACATTTCTAAAATAAAAAATAAATAAATAAATAAAATACATTGGGCATTAACACTTGAATTTGAAACATACTCTCTGCCACCGCCGACACATGTATATTTTGAACAACTATTGTTTAATTACTTTTTTTAGATGCAAGTTTGTGTTGAGACTGATATTTTTGTGCTACAACACACACTAACTTCTTTTTAAATGTTAATTGAAATATACTGGAAATACTGACTAAGTAACCGATTTAGGAAAAAAAGAGGGGGTGTTCTTAATCATATCGAATGGCAAACATAAAGTTACGGTGAAGGAAGAATTTTTTTCTCTATAACTATAGACTTTATATATTATAGTAGAGAAAATTCTGTAGTGTATTACATATCAAATAAATATTTTTTTAACCACACTATCAATTTAAATGATTCCAAAGATATTTAATTAACAAGATATCTGCAGTACTATGCATAATTTTCAGAACTAGTTCTATCATGTATTTTTGTAGTAATTGAAAAAAAGTGTTAGAAATAAGTATTTTTGTAATTTTGCTGCAGTTTGTAAATTAATTGACTTTGATAATTTTCTCTCCATTAACGTTTTGTCGTCTTAAATATAACAAAATGTTGCAGTGCTTCAAGTATCTATATATTGCCCGTATTTATATTTAATTTTTTTAGCATCATTCTACGTAGGTACATACTTATAACAACATTTATTTTCCAGAGTAAAATAATAAATAACCTTACAGCTAAGTTAGAATAATAAAAAAATAATAAGTTAGAATATTGTGGATAATTTTCCCTATACCATAAAGATTCTTTAAACACGATATGGTAATTATTAAATTAAAAAACCTGTTAATCAATTCTTACTTACAAAAAGATAAGTGCTTTCACTTCGGAGTTCCGAATGACACTGAAGACTGAACGATAAGTGAACGGTGAACGCAAAGTGAACGAACGGAGAGCGAATGGCGAACGCAAAACTGTGAACGGAGAGCGAACAGTGAACGAACGGTGAGCGAACGGAAAAATGGGGAAGTAGAACGTTTCAGGGAATGTAGAAGTGATGGTTTGTATAATTTATCAGAAGAGCAATTCAAGGCTTTTGGGCGTCCTGTTGTATTATTTTTATATAGCATTTAACACTTCTCAGGACAGGATAATATAGTTCAAAATTTGCAATATGGGTCAGAAACTCATAAAACAGGCTTAGTGAATATATTATACTAGACTCTATTTTAATGTATAATATTTTTAAAATTTTCAAATAGTTCATTTATAAAATATTTTCCAACAAGTAAAAGTTATGTTCAGACAAGTAAATTTCACAGTCACTTGTTTGAGTGTTTGACTTCATAAATATGAATTTTCAAACTTCAGGGCATGTTTCCATGGTTATCATGACCCTAGCAAACCAAACAATTTTCAGAAAAACAGCCAAGTCAAATTTTTAACACTAAATTCTAAGAATATTTTTCAGTATCTTGTCAATCGTCAGATCACATCTGAGGAAGAATGCACCCTTCTGTGTTTGTTGACGGATTACCTGGCTGGAGAATGTGTTGACCTTGGACTTCTAAAACCCCAGCAACAAGTACAACACGCAGACACACGTCTTACTAGAAGAAGTAGCCAATGCATGGAATAATGTTCTACAACAACCTCGTGTTTTCAAAGGTTTGCAAGTTTAAAAAGAATTGCTTGTTGTTCCCTGCTTTCTCTGAAAGTGGGGGATATTAATTTAGGTCTGTCTGTCCATTTGTCTGTATTTCTATCTGATATCTCAGAAAGTTTTTGAGCTTTTGCAATGAAATATTATACCATAACTCCCTATGGCCCCGCCCGCCCCTCTCAAAGTGTCCCACCCTGTTTATCAAGTCAATTGGAAATTTGTTGGCATCGATCATGTTCAAAGTTTTAGAGTTACTCCCAGTTTGTATTAAAAGTCGTGTGACACTATTTTTAGCACAGGAGCATGTGGAGAGTTATTACATGTAATACAGGTTGTTGGCTGACTTTATTTTGTAATTACATCTATTAGAACTGTTTAGTAAAGGTTGTGTAAAATTTTGACAATATCGATCGTGTCAAGAACAAAATATACATTTGGATCTAAATTTGCTCTTGAGTACATCTTGACCTATGATTTTAACAAGAGGAATATAAAATAAATTATTTAAAAATTTGAAATAAGAAATGTTTTATATTCCAAATATATAAAAAAAGATAAAATAAGCTGATTTTTTCTAGGGCTGGGACGATACAACTTTTTCTATATCGATACGTATCACAATATTTGAGCCACGATACGATATGTATCACGATATATTGGATTGGTTATAAGATGTGTTTTTGTATTGAAATGAACGAAACATTTCTTCACAAATAAGAAAAATTTATTCAAAGAAGTTGAAAATCTGTTGCAAAACAAAGTCATTTTACCTAAGTGGTATTGATTATTATGTATTTTATATTCATATTTAGCATTTTTATTTTATTTTTTTAGGTCACCTGAGTCACTCAGGTGACCTATTGCTATCCGTTTTTGTCCGTCGTCGTGCGTTAACTTTTGAACATTTTCATCTTCTTCTCTAGAACCGCTCAACCAATTTCAACCAATTTTGGCATATAGCTTCTTTGGGTGAAGGGGAACATAAATTGTGAATTTCATGGTCCCTGCCCCCCTGGGACCCCAGGGGTGGGGCTAAAACCACCAAAATTGATGCAATCTTTAAAAATCTTCTTCTTTACTCCTGGACATCAAGCAGTCAAACTGTTGGCATGATTGTAATAAGCATTGGGCCCTCTACCTAAATTGTGAAATTCATGGCCCCAGGTCAGGGGTTCTGGTGCTAGGGCGGGGCTCTATTGATTATATAGTGAAAATGCATTAATTCTTTGAAAATCTTCTTCTCTGCTCCTGGGTATTATTTAAACAAACTAAGTGCATGGTTATGCCAAGCATTGATGCCTTTTCCAAAATTGTGAAATTCATGGCCCCTGGGTCAGGGGTTCTGGTGTTGGGGGGGGGGGGGGCTCTATTGATTATATAGTGAAAATGCATTAATTCTTTGAAAATCTTCTTCTCTGCTCCTGGATATTATTTAACAAACTAAGTGCATGGTTATGACAAGCAATGATGCCTTTTCCAAAACTGTGAAATTCATGGCCCCTGGGTCAGGGGTTCTGGTGTTAGGGCGAGGCTCTATTGATTATATAGTGAAAATGCATTAATTCTTTGAAAATCTTCTTCTCTGCTCCTGGATTTTATATAAACAAACTAAGTGCATGGTTATGACAAGCAATGATGCCTTTTCCAAAATCGTGAAATTCATGGCCTATGGGTCAGGGGGTTCTGGTGTGTGTGGGGGGGGGGAGGGGGGGGGGCTCTATTGATTATATAGTGAAAATGCATTAATTCTTTGAAAATCTTCTTTTCTGCTCCTGGTTATAAAGTAAACTGTGTAGTTATTATGAACAAGAGTGCCTCTTCATGAATCATGGCCTCTAAGTCAGGTGTTCTGGTGTAAGGGTAGGACTCTATTGATTATATAGTGAAAATGCATTAATTCTGTTAAATAATCCTCTCTGCTCCTTAGTGTTGAGCAGATAAATAAAGTGCATAGTTATGATGAACAATTGTGCTTCTTACAAAATTTTAAAACTTGTGGTCTTCAGGTTTTGGTGTTTCTCAGTTGGGGGGGGGGGGCTATATTTATTAATAAAATGAAAATCTGTTAATTCTTTGAAAATCTTCAACTAAATGCATAGTTATGGTGATGAGGGTACCTCTACCAAATTTATGAATTTCATGACCCTGGGACATGGGTTTTAGTGTTAGGGTAGGGGTGTGTTGAATCTGTAATGAAAATGCTATTTCTTTGAAAATCTTCTCTGCTCCTTGGTATATTAAAGGCAAATAGAATTAAAGTTTTAATAAGCAAGGATATTTTTACCAGATTTTTGAACATCAGGACCATTTTGTCAAATTTTCTGGTCCTAGTCAGGGCTCTATTAATTTGTATTCAGCTGAGAGAAGTTATTCCCTTGGCTATTTACTTTTGATAATTAATCACTGTAAATAATATATTTGAAAGTTAAAAGAATGAGAGAATTATGCAAAAAAAAAAAATATTGAATAATACAAAAAGTACTTTCATAGTTTTAATGATCAGATAGACTTGTAAATAATAAATAGATAAAAAATGAGACAGAAATAACTTATTAAATGTTCTTCAAAGACCAAGAGAGGCCAATGTGAGAGGTCACAATGTGGGGTTAAAAGTAGTACAGAGGAACTATTAGTTTGTTAATAGTCTGCATGGTGATAGTGCTAAATGGGGGATAAATTAGAATTTAATGTATGAGTTGTTACTGAATACTAGACTAATTATTTTGTTGATCCTGATCATCCTATTTTTCTTGCTTTTGGGCAACAAAGCTTCATCTGTCAGTTTATTTTATACTCTATGGATCTTCTGAATTGTTGTATTATACTCAGGTGACCGTTAAGGCCCTTGGGCCTTTTGTTAATCCAAAATGTTTAGTAAACAAAGAAAAACATAAGTAAGAAATTTTTTTTGCAATATTTCGATATTTCTTCCTACGTATCGATGTGCGTATCATCCTCACATTGAATCAATATTATCGATATTTCGATACATTGTTCCAGCCTTAATTTTTTCATCAACATACTTTTTTTTCTTGAAATGAATTTGATAATTCCACTAGAATTACGCATGTGTAGGGGGACATTTTCAACCATTTCAAAATAAAAGACAAATACACCGTGTCGCGATGATACCTTGTACACAGAATATCTTCATGCACTACTTTATTTCTTCTCATATTTTGAACGTAACGTCTGTCAGTCTCAATACACCGGGTACATTGTTATAAAATGGGCCATTGTTTATGCAAACTATTTTATCTTTCTTGTCTACTGATAGAAAATTTACATATTTATCAATTAAGTGATCCCAGATTCAACAGAAAAGCACGTGTGTTTAGAAATTAACAAATCTGTGGGATGCTTCCTGTGTCTGTCATGGTAAGTGGGCGTTACGTTCTATTTTAAGAATGGAGCTCGGAGATGTTTCTTCGTATACATTTGACTTAAAGGTTATGAATATTTAAATTTTCTACAGTGTTCTAAACAAATATGTTTACAATTCGATAAGAAAAGCTACCTAGAGAGCCCGAGAAGCCACGAACGTTTGTCTGTCAAGTGTTACGTTACACAAAGTATGGTATGTTCATAAAAATATAAGTTGTCTTCATCCTAGATTTTAAACATGTATCAAATATTGTCAACTAGTGGGTGTAATGTGGATTTTTTTTTATATTATGAACTTGCACTCTTCATCACGACATAAACACTTAAAATTTGACATATCTTACATAACGTACTGATTGACAGACATTGCCTGAATACTATCGTAAAGGTGACGGACAAAACGAATGTCTGTTCATGTTACGTGAATCAAACGGGTGCACTCAGATTTATATGTTCAGTGAATTAAACCAAAAAGTATTTTTTATTTAAGAACATTAATGTATCATAAGGCAGAATTTGTCTTTATAACTTAAACGATACAATTTTGTAGTTGTTTTCTTGCAGTTTTTAAAACGAGTCTGTTAGGGTTACGTGCATCGGTACATGTTACGATATAGGTTTCATCTATATGAAATAATTTATTTTTTTAAATTTCATTAGTGTTTTCATAAATAATGATATCTTGTATTTTATAATTTCCAAGAATAAAAGATAAGCTTTGAATGATAAATTTTATTGGCTTGTTTCAAGAGTGAATTTAGTGCCATTTACAATGTGAAAATTTTGTATAAGAAGATTGTTATGTAGATGTTTACAGTAAGTGAGTAATAGAAAATAAAAAAATAAAATCCTCCTGTCTGCCCCAATTTTAAGCAACATTAGAACTAAAATCTAACTTTAAATTTATGTGGCCTTAAGGCCAAAAGCTGAAAAATCAACCTTTTTTTCTTTCTCCATCTGCATTTGTTTCCACTAATCCATCTCTTCTAATAACAAATTCATCCATTCCTTTCTAATAAATGTTACTCCTGGAAGTCCGAACATTCAGAATAAGATGACTTACTTTCTGAAGTGTAACAATACATTGTACTTTCAGCATACTCATTGTTCGAATCATAGAGCCGACTTCATTTGTCACACATCTCAGGGGAAAAAAAGTTGAATAATTTGAAATTCAATGTTTAAAAAAAACAAAACAATCATTGAAATCATTTTACAAAATAACAACAGATTTTAAATATGTGAATGACCATTTGTTTAAGAAGTACAAACAATTGAAGAACATCCAGATTTGCTAAAAAGTATCTGTATTTTAACACTCAGTATTCCTGCCATTTCTCTAAAACAGGCAAATTCCTCGCCAGTTGTTTAAACCAGAGAGATTGGCGCATGCTGGCAAACCTCCAATGGTCAAGCAGCGCATTTGGCGTATGCTGGTTTGACAAATGAAGTCTTACCTTACAATTGTCACTAGCATAAATATGTTATGCCCCTAAAATGACTTGAGATTTATCGCTTTCTTGACTTTAGGTAGTAAGGTAGATAATCATGAGGTGATCACAATACTAAGTATTGTCTGTTTTCAAGAAATTTAAATTTAAAAAAATTGGAATGCATAATTCAGGGATCGACATTAACGGTTGTCCGATTGCCCGGGGCAAGTAAATTCTCTGTTCGGGCATGTGAAACTGCAAGTGTACTTGTCCGATCGGACGAGTGAATATTTTCGATAGAAATATTTTTTTAATCTTGCATTAGTTTATAAACAAAACAATAACACTTGATTTCCGCAAAGAACTTGACATTGTAATGTTTTTGCATTCGGAATTCCTCGGTAGATTTTATTCAGAAATCCATTATTCTGTTTTCTTTCGTGATACCGTTATTGAAAAGAAATAAATAATTTATTTACATTCTTTATGAAACTAGAATAGTTTATTTATTCACTCATGGAATATAAAGGATTCCAGTTATTCTCGGCACATAATGTATCCTGATCAGGACGTGTATGTTTCAAAACATGGCTGTTTTCAATTAGCGTGGCCTCAGTTTTCCGACGAAAAAAAGCAAAATTCACAAAAAATCCTAAGAAAATAATTTTAAAAAATATGAATTTTATTTTAAACAAAATAGATATTGCTGCATGACAGTGTGTGTTTACAGGATAAAAGACAGGAAAGTGGTATACATGTACATGTATTTACAAATGTAGGATCACCGAAACATCAACATTATTAAAAAGTACTTTGTCACTCTTTATTTACAATAATAAATTTAATCACCGGTATTTTCTTCTTTCTAAATTTTGGGCAACCAAGTTTGCAATCGGACAAGTCAAAATTTGAGTTCACTTGGCCGAAGGACAAGTGAATTTGAAAGTTAATGTCTATCCCTGTAATTGTGCTTTTAAGTTCTGTTAAGTAATAACAGGAAGTAGATCTAACATGAATGATTATATGGAGGATATGCAAAAATTGCTGTAAATTCTTTATTCTTCTTTTTTGTAGCATTAAGAGGGCCATGAATTCATGTCATCCAAGAAATGAAAAAAAACTTCCAAATTCAGTTTGATTTGTTTTCTTCAAACATGAAACCAAATCTCCTTGTTGAAAAAGCTATTTCTAAAACCACAAAAATTAGTGATTTTACAGTTGAACCTTGTGAAAATAAAATGCAATTGTCATGCAAACAAAGTAATATATATGAAGTATTAGTGATTAACATTAAAATATTTTCATGAAAACATAGTTAGCAGTTTGGACTTATTTAAATCTAGGTCAAGTGTTGAACCATTCTTTTCAGATAACAAGCTGCTGAAGTCTTTACTGTCCAACTTGAAGAAAAGCCTGTCCTCTTTCATTGTGTTTGGTTTTGACCACTACTTTTCAAAGACACTAGACATTGTCACTAAACATGAACTAAATCAATCAATTGTTCAATTCTTCACCTATCCTATGGTACCAAAGAACTTCTCCATCCCAGAATACAAGGTAAAAAGGATTCTGTCAGCTGGTAAGGTACCAAGACAGGACCTATATTGTTCATATCAGGACACTGCGGGTAAACTAGTATCACAGAGCCATAAGAAACCAAGATGGGACAGTTCAGACATAGAATGGGTGCCTTCAGATGATGACCTGGACACGTCCTCCTCTATCTCTGAATTTGATGGAAAGGATTTAGATCCTTTAAGTGATGTAGACTCTCCACTCAATTCTGATTCAGAGGAATTAATTTCTCATAATAAAGAACCATTTAAAGATGTATCCAATTTCAGCAGCTCAGTCAAACCTGATGAAAAAGGCAAGAAAACCCAGAGGGGTTGTTTGGAGAATTTGAAAGACCAAGGAGAAAAGTTTGCTGTTGAGCAGAAGGAGAATCTTATTGGCTGGAAAGATCACCACCATTATGAATTTGGATACCCGTCACCTCTCAAAGATATAAAAGCACTTCAAAATTGCCAAAACCTATCTAATAGCAAACAGTCAATTAACTCTACAGGAGATACCTATTCTGATTACTCAGATTATTCTCTCTCTCCCATAATCAGGAAAAGATGTAAAGACAGTCCTCCAAGAATCGGAACAGGTGAAGTACGAGAAAGTAAAAAGAAAGTGAAAACAGCACAGAGAGATCTGTATGCTGATGACTCAGATCAATCACTTTCTCCCATTGTCAAAAAAAGATATAAAGACAGCCTTCCAAGTTGTAGAAATGATGATTTTAGAGGAAAAGACAACAGGTTGAAAACAGCACAGAAAGATCTGTATTTCAGTGAATTAGGTTATTCACTTTCCCCCATTGCCAAGAAAAGGTATGAAGGCAGCCCTTCAAGGTGTAGAAAAGAGGATGTCAGAGATGAGAAAGAGAAAAGAAAACAAAGAGATGACAATGTTGGTGTAAAGGACAAGAAAGGGAAAACATTAAAAGAACCAAAAGAAAAGTTGAGTTTAAGTTATGACAGTGAGCTGAAAAGAAAGGAGGTTTGTCAGAGATGGACAGACACGTCTGGCAGAGAGGAAGAAAGCAAGAGTACAAAGAAAACTTGGGGATACCTTTATGATGATGAATACTTACTCTCTCAACCCACAAAACCCAATGAAAGAAAAAACGGGGTTCCTTTAAAGCTGAAGAAATTATCTGGTGGCTCACATTATAAGAACATAGATATGGAGAGACAACAGTCAAGAAAATGGATGATAAAGGCTTTTTCTGATGATTCAGATTCTTCTCTGCCAGATCAAGATGATGATCAGAATGTACCATGCAGCCTTAAGCAATGTTGGGAAGATTCTCTGAGTACTGATCAAGTCCTATTTCAACAGACTGAGGAAGATGATTATTATGCCAGACGAGTTGGATTTAGGTCTTTTTATGACACTGCAAGTGATGTAGAAAGTCTCTGCTCCTCAGAATACAGTGATGGTGAGGCATCTGTGAATCATTTTATTTCATGTAGTGAAGAAGGTGGAGTTTCTGAGAAAAGCAAAAAAGACAGGTTTGTTATGTGCAAAGAACAGAAACATGATGTAGGGAACAAACGAGAAGACAGATCTACTCCTGGGAAAATATTCAGAAAATGTCATGAAAGCAAAGAAAAACTTAGTGGTGGCTCTGAATTCCTGTATGATGATATGAGTTATGTCTCTCAAACAACCAAGCAGAAAAAACGTAAAGATTATAAAGATCATGTCTGTGGAAATCCAGCAAAGAGATTAAAGCACATTTCTTCTCCAAAAAGGATGGACCTAGAAAATGAATTGATTAAGAAAAGTATGTATGAAGAAAGCTTTCATCATGCTGCTCCGTACAGAACTCCAGAAATCACCAAGCTTAACAACAGAGATACAGGGAGAGAGATTCTTCCATCCAGCCCACAAAATCCTGGGAAGACACCATCAAAGTCTAGGAACCAAGACATTCGCAATTTTTTTAAAGGTTGTTGTTAATATTTAAGTCCATTATCTGAATATTGTGATTTTTGTCCTAGTCAGCAATGGATGTGCCAACTTTGTTGATTTTATTACATTTCAAATTTTCATTATCTTTTATCGCAGAAAATGCAGATTATACAGTTCTCTCAGTTTTAGAAATTGTGCCTCTAAAACACATATTGGTATGGAAATGTGTTAATTAGTTAATTAGTGGCAAGATTTACAGTTTTATGCTATTAATGCTGTTAAATGAAGTGTTGATCAATTTTGAAAAAGACCAGTGTACATGTTAAACATAATAATTTTGAATATGATAAAGGTACAGGATGCTTTTTTTCTTAATTACATGTAATAATTTTTGAAAAACTAAGCAATTTACAGTGAAATACAAAGATGTTGCATAAAAGCAAGTTGGTTAAATTGGGGTCACAATAGGGGTACAAAGGTTAAGGTACATGTAGATTTATATAAACATCCTTAAAATTAACAATCCTATTCTTAAATTAATAGGGGCATTAATATTTATGCTGTTTTAAATTTGTTGATGGCATTAACCTCTGGTCAAGGTTAGGGCCACAATAAGGGGCCTCATTGCATACTGAATCGCCCTTGAAGTCAAAGCATTGTGACTCGGATAACCATTGCTATCCATGGTCCATTTGGTTTTGTTTTTGTTTTTTGTATGTTTAATTTTACTCTAAACTCATTGATATTGAGAGATGCATGTTTCATGGAGTGTTGAGTTTTAGTTTTGATAAGTTTTATTAGTTGAGGCACATAAGAGGCTATTTTGTAGAAGTAGTTTTAGTAGTACTAAGTAGTGCATGCATCATAACAGTAGTAGTAGTGGTAATGCATCCATCAGTAGTGCTTTTGAGAATGTTTTAGTGCAAGTATTACTGTAGATTCCTTATTTTACGCGAGTACTTAATATCGCGAAATGGCCCAAGGGCGTCAATTCGCGAGAAAAATAATTCGCGAATGGGTGATTTATCTAGAGATTTAACCTACATTAAAGCACCATCAAAATAAAAGCGTGTAATTTTATTTCGCGAGTGGTGCTTCTAACGTAATTACGCGATTATTTATTCCTCGCGTATATTTAGGAATCTACAGTATTCTGAAGGGAAGAAAATCACCTTACATAAGAAATCCTTTATTTTGTTTCTATATTTAATTTTAGGGAAAAAATATTAAGGTCAAGATCTAGATTTTTTTTCTTTATAAAAAGTGCCTATAGATTTTTGATACACTAAATATGAATTATTTAAATAAACAGTATTAAAGAAGAAAGTTTTTGGTCATAAAAATTGTGCATGGGTATTTTTAGGGTGAAGAATGTCGTGTAAATAAGGGTGTTTTTTTTTATTTCCCCATAATCAAACATTCGGGAACATATAATTTTTGGTCTGTCTGTCAATATGTCTGCAAAAACTATAACCTTCCCCATAATTTTTTAAATGGTTGCTGCTAGGGCTTTCATATTTCACATGTGTATTCCTTATGACAAGACCGTTCTTTGGGTATCAACATTTTTTACCTTTTGACCTTGACATTTGAGTTTGACGTACTTTGAAAAACTTCAGACCTGTTCACTCTTACGATTTCGCCGTATTTTGTACGGATTTTCAGTCGAAAATACGTCTTACGTTTTGCTATAACGAAAATACGGAAATTCGTTCATATGAATTTTAGCAATTAGTTTTCGTTATCTGTCTCAGTTTGACGCTTTTTAATCGCTAAAGAAGAGAAAATTTTCAAACAAATGACAGAAATCACTCAAAAGAGAGCAGTGTATGATGTTTTGCTTTGTTATTAAACCATGTTTTGGTAATCAGAAATATAGTTGTTTTCTAGTAATATACGTACAGTCGATGAAAAGTGAAATCTTACGGGCAAATGCCAAATCTCACTGACAAATCTAATGAAAAATACTGAGAGACAACAATTTGGGTAAACAGGTCTGAAACTTTAACCTTGGCCCATATCTTTTGGCTGCTAGGACTTTCATATATCAGTGTATCAACATTTTTGAACGCTTGACCTTGCAGTTTGAACTACATCTGAAAAACTTTAACCTTGGCCTTGAACTGCCATACGGGGGCATCAGTGTTTCACAAACACATTTTGTTTTGTTCTGTTTTGTAGTTGGTAGTAGTAGCAGTAGTGCATGCACTGTTACAGTAGTGCTTTTCAGAATGTTTAAATGCTAGTGTACTGAAAATAGTATCAACTGATTTTATTATGTCAATTTTAAAGGCTTTCATACTAAACCTTTCTCAAACTATCAATTTGCCCTGTAAAGCAGTACTGCAATTATCATGAAAGGGCTAATTATACCCCCCGCAAACGAAGTTTAGGGGGGGTATATTGGAATCAGCTTGTCCGACTGTCTGTCTGTCCGTCTGTCTGTAGACGAGATTTTGTCCGGACCATTTCTTGGAAACGGTTGCAAGGATTTGTCTGAAAATTTGTTCACTTATTCTTCGCCATATGAAGGTGTGCACCTGGTATTTTCATCATGATTGGATAATTTTTTTGCATTTTACGGGTGTTTTTTTTTTCATTTTTATTATGTGGTTTTGTCCTGATCTGTTCCCAGAGACTATTGCATAGATTTGTATGAAAATATGTACATTTATTATTTACCATATGAAGATGTGCACCTGGTATTTTCAACATTATTTGATAATTTTTCTGCATTTTACAGGTGTTTTTTTTTTTTCATTTTTATTGACTTAGTCATTTTGGGTTCATGTCTAAGGTTTGAGACATAGAATCTAGAACATCTGTACAAAAATGTGAACTACAGCTTAAAACTACTCATTGGAACTAAAAAATAAAAATCACAAAGTATTAAAAAGAGTTTTTACATTACACAGCAGATAGTGTAAATCCATTTGTCCCTTGGGAGTAATGAGTGGACATGCATCCAGTTAAAGATTAACTAATGAGTTCAGTGTGGGAAGCTGTTAGGGCATCTCTGATCAAGCAGTTCTTATCTTTATCTCCTGGGAATTGGGCAGAAAGAAATAAAGATTTCTGTTGTCTAAGTCTCTAAATTGTAATTTATGTCTGTCAAAATACTTAGTTACTGGAACCAGCCTTTTATTTTTAAAATGAGTTTGATATAAAGGTATTAAGATCAATTTGATTTTGTATAATTAATTATGATATTTTTTTTTCAACAATCAATTTGCAGAGTGTCATTTCTCACAAAGATGACAGATAGTTGCAAACTATTTTTTCAGTGTAATTAAAAACACTGTAATTACTAGCACTGATGTTTTATTAGGCTGCACCTTAGTTTCATTCATTAAAAAAAATATAATAATGAGTAATTAAATTTTCACTCTAAATGTTTAAGCACATTGTGAACACCTTTCACATCTAGAAAACATTAGTGATTTGGTACCTTCTCTGAAAAACCCAGCGGGGGTATTTGTCCCTTTTGGACAGTTCTAGTTAGATTTTTGTGAAGTCATGCAGACATCTTTTTTTATGTCAAGTAATACTCATGTCGGTCTCAGGGATGCAACTCCCATTTTTCTTAAAAACATGTTCTTAGAGTACTTTACTGTGCTTAATATTTGAGAAATGATGGGGGAAAATCACTGGAGGGTCTTTTATTCCCTCCACTTTATGCAGCAAACACAAAATTATGTAGGGAAATTGGGTAGTGTTATATTTTGAAAGATTTACAAAAATACAATTTATTTTCTTTCTTTCTTTAGAAAGCATCTTCAATTTTTAATCATTAAAAAACAACATATTAATGAACAAAATTTTAAACTGGTTATTTTACTAAGTTGTATAGGTTTTCATTTGTTTTATATGTTTACAAAACATACCAATAGCACCAGAAAATTCAAAATTTAAAATTTTTGGAATATATGTATATTGCCATTTTTTCTTTAAATATATTTATATTAAAATTTAATAAATGGAATGTCAGTATCGGGAGGAACTTTAATATCAGTTACATTGCATTGGCCATCAGAAGTACAATTGAAAATTCAGATCCTTAAGTACATTTTTTTCCAATTTTCTACGAAGTCCATTTCTTCTGTTAGTTCATAAATTGGCATTAATTTTCTATGATATACAGAAGCTCCATGTTCAAGCTTTCATGTATGTTCAATTGCACTCAATTTCATTGTTTGTATTTCATGTAAGATAGAGATAAGTCAAAATCACGTATACTGAGTTTTTGCAAGAATTGTTATAAGTCGCATAAAGAAGAAATATATTAAAAGATGGTTCATTCTAGATTTACATACGTAATATTGAATTCAATGGATATTGCCAATGTTTTTGTTGTCTTTTTTTTTAAAGAAAAGATTTGATTTAACTGATAAATTAGAGGTTTTTTTTTTTCGCTGAGTGTTAATCCGAGTGATTTGAATGATTTTAATTTTAAATAAAAGACAATTTCTTCCCTCTTCTGAACCTTTTCTTTTAGGTCACAGGAGCTGAAAGCTCAAGTGAGCTTTTCTGATCACCTGTTGTATGGCGTCCTTCTGTAAACTTTTTACATTTTCTACTTCTTCTTGAGAACCAATATTAACCAAAGTTGGCAAAAAAACCATCTGTAAGTTAAGGATGGATTCTTCCCTTATCTAATTAATAGCCATTCTCTGTAAGCATTTAAACTCTTATATAGAGAGTGTTGCACGCTATGTCTTAGATTTTTATGAAACTTGGCACACATTTCTATATTGATGTATGAAACTAAAATTCATAATAAAATGGTTGCTATGGTCAATTGTTACCATGGCAACCAACATACATTTTTCATGGCCTAAAAAATGCTAAATTTTGATGAAAAATGACCATTTTTGACAAATTAAAAGTCTTTAATACAACAAGATATTTTCATGAGTTCATCTTTTTACCAAAATACACCATTTCTGTAGTTCTTTAGATAATTTCTAGTATTTGAGTAACTTTACCTAATAGAAAAAATTTCGCCCTTTTTAGGCAGGATTTTTCTGGGAAAATATTGTAGATTTTAGGCTCTTTTGAAAAGCCTGGTATAAAATTTTGCGGACATTTGGGAAAAAATAAATACATTGATTTGAAAGTCCATATATAGTTCTAATATAAACTGCAGAGAAACACTTGGTATTCATATTTTGTTTTCATGTTACCATGGTTACAAACTTAAGCTTTTTTTAAAGAATTCCAGACAAGGGCAATAGGTATCTACAATCAGTTTCCATATCAATACCTGAGTATTTTAAAATGGATTAAAAACAAATTTAGTTATGCCGTACACAATAGCAAAAACAAAGAGAAAAATCAATTTTTATGACCAAAGGTCAAGGTCAAAATAGCTCAATTTAGATGGAAATTTAAGGAAACTAAGCACATTTTTTTCTGTGTCCTAACTAATACTTTTGTTTTAAACAGCATGAATAAACAAAATTACAGTTCTGGTGGACAATAACTACATGTGGCATCACATGAATTGGTAAATACGGACAGAAGATCAAAGTTCAAGGTCACAATGGTATATAAAAATTGCCTTTTTGTCCCCCGCTTTCACTGAAAGTGGGGGATATTGATTTTGCATAAAAAATCCCTGTGGCCTAGGGAAGACTCCCATTGATTTTAAGGTCAAAGGTCAAGGTCATAAATACATAAATTCTGGTTAAACACTTTATTTCTGTGTGATATCTCGAGAAGCCTTCAAGCTTTTGCATCGAAATTTTAAAGCACAACTTCCTATGAACTAAAAGGACCCCTATTGATTTTTAGGTCCAAAGGTCAATGTCAAAAATTTATACATTCTGTTTGTGTGTAAAACTTTCATTTCCGAGTGATCTCTCAAAAAGATTTTCAGCTTTTGCAATGAAATTTTATATCATAACTCCCTATGGTCCCGCCCGCTCCTCTTAAAATGTCCCGTACCCCCACCCCTCTAGATCCATACATGCTCTTCTTTTTTCCTTAAGTAGGGGACACAGGTTCCCTGAATTAGCTTGTTAGTATAGCATTTATACTTGGATATTGTGAAAGCGTATCCTGTTTTATACACAATTTATTTTACTGAAACTGCATGGTAAATAAATTACATTCTCCACCTTTAGTTTGATGCATAATGTGAAAATGCTATGAGAATGTTTTTTTAAGGTCATTTATTGATAAAAATGTAGCCAAGTCAAAATATTGAAAGCCTATACACTTACCATATTGAGTGACTTGTACGTAGAGAATTGTGCTATGCATGTAAAAACACTCTTTTGTTGTTTTTGTAGACTAAGTCCTTGTTCTAAAATGCACATTTTTGACTCTATTCAACAGCTCGCACTTTTCCAGTGACAGTCAAATTATGTTTTCCTGTGACTTTATTCAGAGAAATTGACAGAAAAAGCCTAAATCCATTTTACTTTGAAATATTATTCTTAAAAACTTGAAAATTTAGAAACATTGATGATAAATATTTCAACCCAAATATGCATGGGTTTACACCTAATAGATCTGCTATTTCCCAAAATTTAATCAATAATTATCTGTTGTAAAAATCTGCTGGACCTGTTCGGATAATCAGTTTTTGTGCTTTCTTGAATTTATGTCGGTTGCTAAATTTGAGTTGGTTGGTAAGCCTGATGGAATCGTACACCTTATGGTGTGTAATGTAAACATAATTTCTAAAATTTAGTCCTTGAAAATGTTGAAAATAAATAATCTGTCCCTACCTTCTTCCTACGGTTTTCATTTTTTTAAAATGAATATAGTAAAGCAACCAATGACCAGGACTTATTCCGCCCCTTCCAGGAACCATGTAAAAGCACTTACCCACATCAACTGGTAAGAGGCATTTGTAAAAAAACAAAAAACAAAAAAAAAAAACCATGGATACCTTGTAAAACGTTAAGAAGCATTATTTATAAAAATTAAAGGAAGTGGTTCATTCATAAGTGATTTACCCCTTCCCGCCCCCATTCCGAGGTATAGATTTATTTTTTGTTTAATTTTAGATTTTTTCTTTTGGTAGAAAGGGGGGGGGGTTGTCAGAAATTTATGTTTTCATTGTTAATAAAATACAGCTAGACTGATTTAATATTAATTTTACTGCTACAAGGTTCAATCTAAATGTATCTCAGTCTAGAGATATGATAAACCGTTAACTTTAAATATGATTCAGACAATTTGTACATGTATTTCTATGCAACCCCCACCCCCACCCCCCACCCCCCCCCCCCAAAAAGTATAATTTTGACTGGTCGATAGTAATCAAACAAAACATTTTTATTATTGGCCTTAACAATTTTTTTTTTATTTCTTTTTTATTGGGTAAAGACCTTTCCCTTAAAGAAAATTCTTGCTACAGCAACATTATCAACTTACATCACATCATTCAATATAAACTTGACACACCTGTACTTTGTTGTTGCCAAGCCTTTTTTTTTATCTGACTTTCAACTTCCAGTTTTGCACGATCATGTAAATGTAGCTAGACTTTAATTACTTAGGTAAAATCAAAAGCCTACTTTTCTAACATTATAGTTCACTTTTGTTTTTTTCCACATTCGTTTTTAAAAAGAAACACTGGCTTTCCTGGCTGTTATTCATTGTAATATATCACGTACTCTGACCGAGACACTGTACCTCTTCTTACAACCAATTCAATATAATTTTGATATCTTAAGTTTATCTTTTTATCTCCATTTTGAAACTCCTAAGACCTTGAGGCTTAGGCTTCAAAATCATGAATGTGCACAGAGCTGATTTCTTGTACCATGTGGTCTTGTACATTTCCAAATTTTTCACACATAAAAATTACTCTTTTGCATCCAGGAAATAAACAAAGAGGTTAAAATTTGTATGCACATTAAATAAACAAAAAAACCCACTTGATTTTACTTGAAATCCAGGATTTATGTTGACAATGTAAACAATTTCCAGTTAGTTTTGTCCAATGATTTTTTTATCTCTCACACTAAAGAGCTCACAATTATCAAAGGGAGATAATTCAATTTTTAACTGAATGTCTGCTATTTTAATCATAGATTTCTCATATCTATAGACTGAATACCAACAATGTTTTTAAATGACTTTTAAAATCAGATGTCATACTTTTTATTTCTGTGAGTAACATGAATTGAAGTAGCCGCATTTCATTGAATAGCATTCCCAAAAATTGCATTTTTTTTTCAGAAAAAATCAACTTTAGACACCGTTTCCATGGTAACTACTCAACATTCACATGACCTAACAATATTTTTTGGAGTAGTTTATGAGGTGGTAAATTCTAGCCAAATTTGAAAAAAAATCTGTGACTATGCGTGCCACAAAAGTTTAAGTGGTTACAGAGAATGGCTATTAAAAATTCATGAAACACACAATCAAGAAGACAAGATCTCTAAGTATCATATCAGTTGAAATTGGCTGTCTTATTTTAGTAACAAGGTCAGGTCAAAAATTCATGGTTCGCTCACTTGTACTGAAGGGGTAATGACCCTCTGTTCGAAATTTAACAAAAAAATTTAACTCTAAACATTAGTTTCCATCAACAACTATAGCAATAGATTCAAAAGGAAACCAGTACGATGTATGAAGCGGTGCTTATTATTTCAGCATTGCATTTTATGTTTGACCATGATATGAAGAAAATTTGACACAGGGAATAGGAGATATTGGAAAAGTAAAAGGTTTGATGAAATAATTGTATTGAGAAGCTCTGAAGTTCATTTGAACTATACAAAGTGGGAGCAGAGCAAACACGTGAGGCCATGGAGGAGTAAACATCCCCACTCGACCAGTCACACGGAAAAATCTCTAGACAATTCAGTGCAAAAATAAATGCATTACAATTTGTATGAAAAACGCCAGTCAGCATTCACCTTAAATTGTATTTGCTAACATTGTCATTGTATCGACCAGAGAATTTGTAAAGCGTTGACTATAGGAGACTGTATATCCTTGTATCGTCAACTTATTTGTCAATAGCTTGCCTCCTTTTAGAAATAATTCGCATGTAGATTAATTTTGACCTTGGAGTTTGACCTAGTTTTAGAAAACATTAACCTTGATGTTAGCTTTTGAACGGTTGGTGCTTGGGCTTTTATATTTACCAGGTATATCCATTGACACATATCCTTTCTTTGGGTAACAACATGTTTGATCTCGAGACCTTGGAGTTTGACTTGCATTTGAGAAACTTTAACCTTCGCCTTAAGCTGCCATACGGGGGGCAAACACATCTTGTTGAAAAAAAATGATGTGGATGCTTTTTTTAAAGTAGGTCAAAAGGTCAAAATGGTATCCAAAGGAGGGTCATGTCACAAGGAATATACCTGTGAAGTATGAAAGCTCTAGTGATAACTGTTGAAAAGTTATGGGCAAGATTAATTTTTTTTTAAAGTGGGTCAAACTCTAAGGTCAAGGTAAAAAATATTTAAACCCATGAAAAGGTCTGTTCACGATGAATACACGTGTGAAGTTCTAATAATTTACAAGTGCCTCTCCTTATGTTAGTTAATGATTAATATAAACTAAATTATAAAGTGTGTATATCATATAATCACTGTGTGAATAGCACATGCTACAATGTATGTATAAAAACAACATTTTCAGAGGTAAATGTAGTTGAAATCAAAACCATTTAGACATGCTATTAATGCAAAATGGTTAGAACAAGATCTGTGATAATTCTTTTATTCTCTGATTATGATCATTATACATTTTCAATCCATTGTAAAAAAATTACTACAAATGACGCCTTTCGAGTTGGGACTTACCTAAAACTGATGAGCAATATAACACCCATTCAGAAGAATAGAAAACTGCTAATCAAGATTCTTATCTTTTATAAATTTGACTAGTTCTGACACGGTATGTAAACAGTGCTCCCTGATGATTAGCATTCGATCTATCAGACTAGGAACATAATCATTGACATCACTCTGAAATTTGGTGTAAATTTGTGACGCTAAATCATCCATGTGCTCAGTAAAGGAGTTCAAGAGTTTCTGTGACCGACCGTTCTGATGTACTGCTGAGACGGCAGTATATTCGGCAAGATGGCGAATCTCAAGGTAGAGCTTAATCATATCTTGTAGAAAACCACGGACTTTGGACAAAAGGCCGTTCTCTTTTGACTTGTATCCTGCCAATAAGCCTGCAATTTTTAATGACGATTTCAGTCCAAGAGTTCGAATTTTGAGACACACAGAATGACTTTTACTTTTCATAAGTAATGTTCTCGAGTGTGCTCTTCCTACACGTAAATTTACAGCAACTTGAATGAGTTTCGGTTCCTTTTTCATTTTCATTGGAAGGAGTAGATCTGCAGCAATGTATTTTTTAGTTGTACGATGAAGGTCTCCATGTTTCTCACGATGACAAAGATCACTAACTTGATGATTTACTCTAAAAATTCCACGACATCCCCAACAGAAGCAAATGCCACAAACACATACCACCGAGAAACACCCACCCTGTTTCTCAATAAATTGATTGTAATTCGGACAATTTTTTCCCCGCACCTGGAGCTCGGTGGATGAAATATCATCAATACTGAATTCTATATCAATTCCCTTTCCTCTCAAAAAATTCCAATATTCTTGGGATGTTTCACATGTTTCACATGTAGCAGGCCAATGAGGAAACTTGAAGCAATTGGAACAAAATTCGGTTCCACATTCGCATGTGGTATTGGTGTGATTAATATTAGTTAAAGATGCTGAGATGACACGACCACATTTTTCGTTTGGACAGTATTTGCACTGACTCCGTGCTAAATTTTCCTTCTGCCGAATCAAGTATTTCCGGACATCGATAATGTTCAAAACATCCCACATCCAAGTGTTTGTTTACTTCATATCTTTCTATGGTACTCAATACAGCTTCAGTAAAAGCATCTTCTTCAGTTAAAGTGGACGCTCCTTGGAACAAACACGAATTTAAAGCATTATATGCCGTCTCACTTTCTCCTTTTAGGTAGACTTTCGGCCTTGCGAATTGTTCTTCCGTATAAAACTTGATTTGAGATACAGCCTGGCTAATTACAGATTCCAATGACCCAGCATAGTAATCAAAAAGGGTTGCTAACTCTATAGTTTCAGAATCAATATTAACATTCATGTATACATCGAATATCTCTTCACCGTCCAAGGAAGCTTTGTAAACATCATGAGTGAAAATCAGGATTGTAGTTATGTCCATCAAGAATGCCTTGTACATCATTCGGATGTGCTGTTTCATCATAGATTTCACCTCATCCGTTATGTTTATGATGAAAGTACGTGGAAATGTCTTGCATTCCATATACATTTTACCATATATGAATTTCAGGAATTCGGGTCTTGTCTCTGCTTTGGGCAAAACCACTTTCTTGGGAACCATTATTTTTTGTTGTTATTAGTTGTCTAGAATATGAAGATTCTATTACGATTGTTTTATTACACGTCAGTTCTAATGAGGGTTTAGGTCCGTCGACATACACAAGTTTGCCTTCTTTGTTTCTCTCATCTTCGCTGTGTTTATGATCCATTTTCTTTGTCGACTTCTCAAAGTTCTGTTTGGTTATTTGTGCTGATTTGAGAACATCAGCTGCTGTAAAGAAACTCTGGGGTCGCTGATACTCGGCTTGAAAGAGATCATCGAAACCATCAATCTCCTCGTCCTCTTCCCAAATATCATCTTCGTAGCTATCTACCACGTCAAACTTTAATTGCATACGATGTCTCCGTTTTCCTTTCTGTTTCTTTGTACTGAGTTGTACATCGGTATTGTGAAGCGGTCTGATGTATTTTTGGTTGTGTGAGAGAGAGCTTGTGATCGGAGTTGGTAGGAAAATTTCAACATTTATTTCGGGTTCAGAATATTCATTGACTACCTTATCCTCTGTTAGTTCGTTTTTTTTCTTTACAGGCAAAGAGGGGTCCTCCACGCTGGAATCATTGAAGTATCTGTTTTTAGACGGTAGGGTCTTTCTGACTGGTCCCTTAGAAGCGTAAAATCCCAGGCAATTGGCTGTTTTTCGTAGTTTGTGTTTTTCAGTGAGTTGAACATTAGGCCCTTCCTCGCTGAATCCCCCGAGGAGTATGTGTTCCTTGAGGACTGTTGGTAGGACCCAGCGGCCTTATTTACTGAGGGAGTAGGCCACGTCGTCAGTGGCAATACCAAAGTCCTGCAGAAGTCGAAGGTTAGTGGAATTCTTAACTTTTCTTACAAGACATGAATGTTTTCTATACGTCTTTATGAATCTGGAAGAAGAAATTCGATTATGAATAATACATTTGTACATAAATGTGTCCAAACATAGTTTGTAATCAAATATTTTTTGAAATTCCTAAGTCAGTAAGTAAAGAGTAAAATTGCTCTTATCTAGATTAATTCCTACAAGTGTACAGTTTAAATGGATGCTAAGGAGCAAAGGAGGCACTAACATACGAGGAAAAATTTTTTAGACGTTCAAAGCAAGAATTAAACACTATATTATTTCAAATGCCAAATTGTGACAATATTTTGGATTTTTTGCTTCGTTGAAAAGAATTCAATTTCAGCAGATAGGTAGTTCTCGTTGAAAAAGACATACCCCCCCCCCCCCATAAAAAAATGACGTCGTAGAAAGTCTAGCGATACAATTTTGTGTAGCACTCGAGGAAAACTTCAGAATAAACTCTGAAAATGCAGGATGAAGCAGGAAATATGTAAAAAGTGAGGCCTGCAATAGTCATGATTTTATATTGATTTTAATCAAAAGTATTTTTCTTTCAGATGCCATTGAAAAGTATTAAATAACTCTCAATAATAAACTTGATTTAAAATATGAAACATTTAAATAAATTTACAAACAACTTCCTATAATTAAAGTCTAGAAATCTCTAGAGTTCTAAAATTACAACTTAACTTTTAACCTTGAATAAATCAAGAAGTAAACATTTTGTTTGTTTTATATTAAATGTAAAAAAAAAAAAAAAAAATACGATTTTGAAAGTGCGAGAATACATTTTTTTTTCTTTTTTGTTCTTGTTAATTCATGTGCTTGGAAAATGAGGATCAAAATGCATGCAGTGCTTTTGTTCTACTTGCCAGAAATCTGGGAACCCCGTCTGATATACTTCATGTAGTAATCCAATGCAAAATGCTTAAGAAAATAACTCAGTGTATCTATAGATCTAGTATTTGTCTGTTTTTGTGTTGTTGTTGTTTTTTTTTTTTAATTCAAACATTATATGTTACTTTTAGATACAGTGATATATGTAAACAAACTTACTTGCTGTGTGACGCACGCAAGGTATTCCCCGAGTAGACACCACATTTTCTTGTTTTGTGCACCATTCTGACAAGTTCGCTTTGTATTTTAACTTCTTGGTTTCTACTCTCTTGGTTTTGCGTGTGTCAATTGCTGTCCAGAGAGTAGCTTTTTGTATAGAAAGCTTTTTGTATAATTGCTATTTTGTTGTGCAATAACTAGGGAATTTCTAATTTTAACCTGTGACGTTTAATTTACACATGCTTTCGGATGGCCTCTGTCATGTTCATATATGTACATTTATATATAAGAGGTAAATCAAGAAGTTGTATATTCCTATATATGTTACCATTTAAAAAATATAAGCAATGCTTCTAAATAAGTATAAATTCTTAACAGTTGTTATTAATAGACTTACAATTATAAAAACTTTATTATTAATTAATTACATAAACTATTCTCCTGTAATGACTTGAACTTTTATATAAGCGTTGTGGAACGCATAGTCTCAGAATTTCTCCAAACTCTCTATGATAAAAGCCTTTGATACGGTTAACTCAAATCAGGCAGAAATTGGAAGCTCCTGCTTGTTACAAAACCCAAAAAGCAGAAAGGTATAACACTTCCATGGAATACTATACGTCACAAAAAGTCGTGAATGATAGTGGGATAATACTTTAATTATAATTCAGAAGAACAGTTACTGTACAACCAAATTCTGGGAAGTCAGAACTATTTGCCAAATATACCTGCTTAAATGAAATCGGAATTAATTTACTCTCAAGGAATTTGGGAATTTATACATTTGGTAAAGATAATTAACAAAAAGAAGCATAATACCATAATAATAAGTCTCTGAGCATTCTGGGGATAAAAAAATCAACTTTCTGAATCTAGTTATTCTTGTAGGTTTTTGTGTAAAATTTTCAGATAAATAATTAGGAAAATTTATTATGAAAACTATTTAAAACATGGTTGAGACGAAGTTGAGAAACTATTACAGACTAAAAGTGTCCGTGACATGTAAACTAGCTATATGTCCTAGTAGTTTAAAAAGCTGATCATGTTTTTTTTTTCTTAACATTATATTAGAACAAGTTTAAGTGATTGCATGCATGAATACATAATTTGCATGCATTTTTTTTTCCAGTGTACGTAAGTGATTTCTATTCGCTAATACTTCATTGTCTATAACATTTTTCCTGGGGAAATATAGCAGGTACCTATGTTGAACATTTACTTTATAAAATCAATATGTACACTTTACATGATACTTTTATAATTTTCTCTAATTCCAAAAAAATTGTCATTACTGTTCAGAGCTTCTTTAATTCTTTGTTTTCATAATATCAATTTAATTTTTAAAATTTAGATTCTACTATAATTATCTTTAATAATTAATTCAAGGATTTTCAGAGTCCTTTTAGCATCTGAAAATCTGCAAGCTCCAGATTTCGACATCGTCAAAGCTCGACAAACTAAAGGACCACTTTCCTCATATTTTGAATACAGCTCAAAAACATATGGATATCCGGATTACCCTTCAAATACATACAATATACCTAATTATGCCCCGTTTCTCTCCAAAATTTGTATCAGCATCAATTTTCTGTGTACATGTATACTGAAGTTTGAAAACATACGATTTCTGTCCGTAATTTAGAATGACCAATTGCAAGACTGCGTGATAAATGAAAACAAGCAAGATGTTTTTTTTTACGTAAGTTCTTCAATTACATGTATCAGTTCTTCAAATTGTATGAACACATATACATTTCAGAAGAGTTAAACATATGAAATACTCGTATACCTATTACTAAGGACATTTGGATGTAACCAGAGTTATGTATAAATAAAATTTAAAAAAAAAAAAAAAGCAACTTGTGCTATTTTAGTATATGCGAGTGGATGTGGTAAATTATTCATAGACACTGGACACACGGTCACTTGCACCAAATTTCCGCTTTCTTTTACTAACGACCTTCACTCCTGGCCTAGCCATTCAACTGGGTAGACGTTTAATACCAATATTTATAAATTTGCGTGTCCCAGTAAGAATTACAGTTATAAAATGAACATGTAACTATAAAGTCTAGTCTGTTTTAATACTGTCTGTCTAAGTGTGTCTATATCTATATATTGTCTTTGTTTGTGTTGTTACAATGTTTTGTGTAATTTTAATATTTCTTTAACATCTTAATTATAATATTCGAAACCTGAACCAGTCTTTGATATTTTTCTACCACTGGCTACATGCACAAAACAAATACAAAATCAAAATATGTTAGATGTACTGGCATTGAACCTGTCAAGGTGTTATTCGATTTCTGCAGGGAAAGGAGATGTGAAATAACAATTACAAAGCGATGGTTACAATTACTAAAATTTATTTTCTATTCAAAATCTGTTTTTAAATTCTCTTTTAAATATACATGTATATAATTGTTACTGATCAACTGTATAACTATTTTTATCTTTTCAATTGAATGGACCAATATTTCTTTCAATGAAAAATTAACTTAAATTCTTTTCATCAATAATTTTGACAAGTCCAGAGACAGTATGCATGCAATGCTTTTTGATATACAGCATTCGATCTATAAAACACGTCAGGTCTGCGCTGACATCCCTCTGGAATTCTACGTAAATTTGGGACGCTAATTCATCCATACGCTCAGTAACATAGTTTAAACTTTTCTGTGACCTTAAATTCTGTTGTTTTGCAAACACAGCGGTGTATTCGGCAAGATGTCGCATTTCCAGATAAAGCTTGATCATATCTCGCAGGAAATCTTTGAATTTAGATAAAATATTCGTCTCATTTGACTGGTATCTCTCCAGTAAGCCTGCAGCTTTAGCAAAGGATTTCCATCCCAGAGTCCGGATTCTTAAACACAAATAATGAGTCTTTCTTTTCATGAGTAAAGTCTTGGAGTTTGCTCTTTCTGCGCGTTGATTGACAGCAAATTGAATGAGTTCCGGTTCCGTTTTCATTTTCAGTGAAAGCAATGGATCTGTAGCGATGCGTTTTTTCGTAGTGCGGAAAAGGTCGCCGTGTTTCCACTGAGAACAGAGGTCACTTTCTTTGTGATTTACTCCGTAAATTCCACGACACCCCCAGCAGAAGTTAGTGCCACAGACACACGTCATACTGTAGCACCCGCCCTGTTTCTCTATAAATTGATGACATTTAGGACAATTCTTTCCGCGCACCTTGACCTCCGCGGATGAAAAGTCTTCAGTATTAAATTTTACATCAACTCCCTTTTCTTTCAATAAATTCCAATATTCCAGTGATATTTCACACGGGGCAGGCCAATGGGGAAATTTGAAGCAAGCAGGGCAAAACTTTGTCCCACACTCACAGATGGCGTTGTATTGTTTACTTGATGTTAAAGATGGTGAGAGGACACGACCACATTTTTCGTTCGGACAGTATTTGCACTGACTCTGTACTAAAGTTTCCTTCTGCCGAATCAGATATTTTCGAACATCGGTAATGTTCAAAACTTGTAAAATCAGTGTGAAGTCCACTTCTTTTTCACAATCAAATTCGGGGCACAGAAGCTTGGAGAAATTTTGTTGCTTTAGATGTTCTCTCCAGCAACTTCTACAAAACCAATGGCCGCAGCACTCCATCGCGATTCCTGGTCTGTTCTCGTTCATTGCCTCAAAGCAGATGTAACATATTTCTGGTGGAAGAGCTTCAAATCCCAGACCTAACTGTTCGCTGGATTCATTTCTATCTCTGTTATTCAGCACAGTTTCAGTGAAAACATCTTCTTCTGTTAGCGTGGATATGTTACTTCGGGCCGTGCCTGCATTTAAGGCATCAAATGCTATTTCGCTGTTTCCTTTGGGATAGTGCTTTAGCTTTGCAAATTGCTCTTCCGAGTAAGATTTTACTTGAGACACCGCCTGGCCAATTACAGACTCCATTGATCCAGTGTAGAAATCGAAAAGAGTTGCTAACTCTATTACTTCTGAGTCAATATTTAGATTTATGAAAACATCGAATACCTCTTCTCCGTCCGAGGAAGCTGTGTAAATATCGTAAGTAAAAATCAGGACAGTGGTCAAGTCCATGCAGAAAGCTTTATACATCATTCTTGCATTCTGTTTCATTACAGATTTCACCTCATCCGTTATGTCAATCATGAAAGTGCGAGGAAATGTTTTGCATTCCATATACCCTTTACCGTAAATAAATTTCAAAAACTCTGGCCTTGTCTCTTCCGTGGGCAAAATAACTTTTCTTGGAAGCATTACTCGCTGGGATCTAAGCTGACCAGGGTCTGGTATATTTGTTTTGTTTTCTATTGTTTCCTTGAGCTGTGATGTGGGATAAGGTTCGTCGACATACACAAGATTGCCTTTTTTGTTTCTCTCATCTTCGCTATGTTTATGGTTCATTTTCTTTGTCGACTTCTCAAAGATCTGTTTGGTTTTTTGTGCTGATTTGAGAACATCAGTTGCTGTAAAGAAACTCTGTGGTCGCTGATACTCGGGTTGAAAGAGTTCATCATCGTAACTATCAATCTCTTCTTCCTCTTTCCAAATATCATCTTCATAGCTATCTACCACGTCAAACTTTAATTGCATACGATGTCTCCGTTTTCTTTTCTGTTTCTTTGTATTGAGTTGTACATCGGTATCGTGAAGCGGTCTGATGTATTTTTGGTTGTGAGTGAGAGAGCTTGTGATCGGAGTTGGTAGGAAAATTTCAACATTTATTTCGGGTTCCAAACATTCATTGACTGCCTTATCTTCTGTTACTTCCTCTTTTTCCTTACTAGGCAACTGGGGTTCTTTCTTCACACTTGAAACATTGAAATACCGCTTTTTAGATGGTACAGCTTTTCTGGTTGGTCCTTTAGAAGCATAAAATCCCAGGCAGTTGGCTGTTTTTCGTAGTTTGTGTTTTTCGGTGAGTTGAACATTAGGCCCTTCCTCGCTGAATCCCCCGAGGAGTATGTGTTCTTTGAGGACTGTAGGCAGGACCCAGCGGCCTTTTTTACTGAGGGAATAGGCCACATCATCTGTAGCAATACCAAAGTCCTGCAGAAGTCGAAGGTTAGTGGAATTCTTAACTTTTCTTACAAGACAGGACTGCTTTCTATACGTCTTGGTGTATCTGGAAGAAGCCGGAAAAAATAATTATAGTTACTATTCATTTGGAATAATTTTATATATGTACATGTAACTATCAAAACTTTTTACCACCAAATAATTTTGAATTTCCCCTATCCCAGTCGCTAATTAACAGTATATCACAAATTAACTTCCAGTGGCCTGTACGTTGTAAATGAATGGTTAAAAAATGTAAAGGATATTGAAAATTCCCTCAATACCGGATGACCACCCCCCCCCCAAAAAAAAGAACTAGCAAAGTTACCTTGCAATTGAATGCACATTCAGTTCCCTAGCTGCGAGATGTTTTATTTGGACATATAAACCCCCCCCCTTTTCCTCAGAAAAAGCCCACTTGCATTTCAAGTCTTATATAACTTGGTATGTAATTTAATACATTTTCTTGATATACAAAGTACTTTCTATGTGTTTTCTTGAAGCTTTAATGAAAATGTAATATTTAAAATGGAGATTCCACCATTTGCTGCAATAAATCAAGCAGTGCCAAGTCTTTCACAAAACTCCTATTTCTAAGCATACATATGTATGTAAATTTTGAAAATTTACACCTGTATGTTACTTTATAAACATATTCTCTCAATTTCTGTATTTTTTTAAAAATATTTTTTCATATTGTTTTTTTTTTACTTTATCTATACTAATTTAATTGATCTACTAGTCTACTTACTTGCTGTGTGACGCACGCAGGGTATTCCCTGAGTGAACTCCACACTTTGTTGTTTTATGCACCATTTTGAAAGAAGTCAGTTGTATATAGTGTTTTACTTCTTTGTTGATGTTGCTTATGTCGATGATTCTGCCTGTGTTAGAAAAAAATTGGTGTTTTATCCGTTTAAATAGTTTTCAAATATTTACATTGCCGGTCTGTGGTGCAATCTTTGCATAAATTTAAACGTCACGGTTTAAAATTAGATTATTAGAGTGTGCGCTTTCGGGTAGCCTCTGTCATGTACATATTAAGATGGTACGGAAATGCCCTATATATGTACAGATATGTATAACAAGGATTGTGGTATATATATATATATATATATATATATATATATATATATATATATATATATATATATATATATATATATATTGAAAGAGGAAGATATGCAGGACTTCCCCCTGAATCTAGAAAGTGTTCTCAATGTAATATGCAGGAGGTTGAAGATGAACAGCATTTTTTGCTTATATGTCCAAAATATAAGAATGAAAGGTTGCTATTAATGGAAACAATTTCAAAAATCAACCCAAATTTCTCCTCTTTGACATGTACCTGCTGAAAAACTTGTATGGATTTTGAATAATGAAAATAAAGAAATTTTATGCTTATTTGGAAAATTTATTTCTGAAAATGGTAAAAGAACCAATGTATAAATACATCTGTCATCATGTACATGCATGCTTTTTCTCCAATTTCACTTTATTGTATTTTTTTCCTGAAATATATTACAATTTTAAAGGGAAAAAAAACCCATACAAATGTGTAGATACATGTATGAACATGTTGTAGCATAACATATTTGTATTGTCTTGGATCAATGACAATAATTTGGACACTTGACACTGGTATTGTCTTTGATTATGAACGCTGAATACAATGTTATATAACTGTTTATGTAACTGTTTATATAAATATTTATTTATATAAAAACAATGTATATTGTGAATTATGTTTAAATTGTGCATTTATATATGTGGAAATGCCTCTCGGGGCCCTTGATTGGTAAATAAAATATCTTTTATATATATATATATATATATATATATATATATATATATATATATATATATATATATATATATATATATATATATATATAATTTTGTGCAACCAACATTATGCACATATATTTGGGATCGAAACTTAACAGTCTTCTAGCGTCACAAAATTAATTGACACAAATCTAATTAATTTTGTCAGATTGTGTATTTTGCGCCATGGCAACAGACATTTGGTAAGGATTGTCAGAGCCAAAAGAAAATAAATAATTACCCCCCCCCCAAAGAAAAATTTATTGAAAATAAACTATATCCCGTTTTATGCGTTTGTAAATTATACATTTTGACGTTAATTTATGAATAAATTGAGAAGTTGTTAACTTTTATAAGTACGAGGACTAAGCAAAAATACCCTTGAGCTCAACTTCTGAAAAAAGATGAACTTGATCGAGCCCTTCATTTGCCCCTTTACCTACAGATCACTCAAGTTGTTTCTGTAAAATTTATTACCCATGGCCCGAGGAAGCAATTTCAGTTGGGGGTGGGGGAAGGGCACAACCAAATATTTTCAGCTGAGCTAGGAGGGGGGGGGGGGCACTACCAAAAAAAAAATTCCTTGACAAGCGAAAAAAAAAAAAACAGGGTCATTAGGCTATATTGTTCTGGAGACACAAGCATATAGTAGCTATGTTTTCTATAGCCTTATGTCTTATAAATATGTCTTATACTAAAAAATTTAAGTTTGCTTTACTAGCCAATGCCCTGAAATACTGAAAATAACACACTCATTTATTAAAAAATTCCATATATCTAGAAATGATTGTATTACATAATTATTGTGTAGCCAGTGGTAGATATCAGATAAAGACTGAGACTGGTTCAGGTTCAAATGTTTTAGTAAATATGGTAAACAAAAACCGGGACACACAAGCAAAGTAACAAATACAAATGATTGTATGATTTATGCATATCTTCACATTCTAGAGTATTGTTTAAATGTATGAACAATTGATGATTCTTATAAGTTGTGCATTGCAATTGTGTTTGCGCCAATAAACAGGCGCGGATCCAGGAATTTTTTCAAAGGGGGGGGGGGGTGGGGGTGGGGGGTCCACCCCAGTCAAAACAAATTTCCAACCCAAAAAATTTCTTGACCAAAAAAAAAAAGGAAGAAAAAAAAAATTAATTAATTCCTTTCCCTACCCAGAAAAAATCTTGATAAGCAAACAAAAAACAAAAAACAAAAAAAAAAGTAAAATCCATTTCCAAAACACCCATTTCGTGGTGGTGATGGTGGGGTCCACGTTTTCTAGGGGGGGAGTACAAGGTCGTTTTTTATTTTCTTCAGTATATACTTGTAGTAACTCTGCAAATTCCAGGTGGGTTTGGACCCCCCCCCCCTCTAGATCCGCGCATGAATAAATATTGTATTTTATTGTATAATAGCGAGCGCAGCGAGCGGCGCGAAGCGCCGCTCGCGAAGCAAGCTCAATAGACTAACGTGTAAGAACAGAGAAAATTCGGAATGAAATCTGTACATACGTCAGGCAAATTTTCTGGTGCAACATTCCCAGAATTCCTTCGCTACCAGGGTTCCATGCGAAATTCTTACAAAACATACAAAAGACCAAGGATAATTATTTATTACCGAGAGATACGTTTACTTTTCTTTCTTTGCAAAGAGCTTAAAAGAAATTAAAATAATTACATCTACTCCACAACGTTTTTCATTTATTATTGCAAAAGATCTTTAGTCTCGTTCAATCAGACGCTCGGCTGTCTCCGTAAATTCCGACGTCATGTGACGTCACAGTCTAGGCTGTGTCTCGTGCGGTTTGACGTTTGAAGAGGCGGATCAACAGTGTAAGCTGCTATAGATAGCTTTTTGATGATACAACTGCGCTCGCCCCAACGGTCACACCGTAAAACATATTAATAAAACAAGGTATCTAACTCCGAATTACATGGAGTACCTCCCTCTCCAGAATCACAGTCATTTACGCTTTCAGAGAAAATGCACTGGCAAACTGTGTGTGTTTGTTACCATTGCCTTCATGTTCTACCGAACAGAATATTGTATGGATCGAACTACTCAGGATGCACAGACCGGAAGTATTTGTTGTCAAGAAATACATTGATGGCGGCAAAACCGACATGGGATTAAGAAAAAAAATAGGCTGCGGTTCAGTGCTCCCGGAAATAACCTACGCTAATCTTAAAAATGTAGACTCTGTAATATTGTTTTGTGTTGAAATTAGTTTGTTTTAAATTAGTTTCCAAAATGGCCATGGAAAAGCATTACACGTTACGGGACACCCACACCCGTGCTATCACTGCAATCGGATACAACTCGGCAAGGAGAGAGATCTTAATAGGTTGTGAAGGTAAAGTTAAAATTCAAAGTCGCAATGTTTATAGGAAACATAACTTGTTTTATGAATGCTTATCTTGCATGTCAGGCTCCTTGTGAGATAAGCAGTAGGCCTAATTATAAAATGTATTTTCAGCAGTATTTTGAGATAAGGTTAGACTACTCTTCAAATCAAAACTGCGGCCTTATGGTTCCATAATGATTTAATAAATTCATACAGCATACATTGATTAATCATCTTTTCAGGCAGTATGTAAATTCATGTATAGTTAAACTTTGAATCTTGAATAATGATGTTATAGATCTCTGTCAAATTGAATAAACAATGAATTAGCATGTAAACTACTTGTGTAAACTACATTATTACATTTTCAACAGTGAAATACTGTAATTTACCCATTGAATAATAAGTTATATTTTCTTCTGTGAAAATATCAAAAGTGATATTTTTCACTGGGAAAATATCAAAAGCGCAGTAAAATCTCAATTTTTGTTGTATTTTCCCCTCAAGAAGAGCGTTATAAAGAAAATACCCCCTGTTAAAAGATAGCAAGAGTAAATAACCAACCTGGCACAGATTAAAATTGCCAAAGTTTCCTTATCCATTTTTACAATTTTCAATCTAACAATCATGCACCTAACTATTATATCTCACATCTGCTCAAGTATGACGTCATAACCTACATCACTGCATTAAGAAAAGACACTTTAGGCAAAAGGAAAATCAAAGAAAAAATGTGATACACTGAAAATTTAACATTTTGTATTTGAATATAAATTTATCTCACCTGCGGGACAGGGCTTTTTTTCTTCTTTTTTTTAATAAAAATTTTCATAAGTGCTTTGCACTCTTGAAAATATAAAAAAAAAATCCTGTCCACTCATGAAATAAATTCTATTTGAAAATATAAAAAAAAATCCTGTCCACTCATGAAATAAATTCTATTTGAAAATATAAAAAAAAATCCTGTCCACTCATGAAATAAATTCTATGTCTAATACAAAACATTGAATATCATCTGTCTATCTTTAACCTCTAGGTACCATGGTATTTCTGGGGGGGGGGGGTTACCATGGTATTTCTGGGGGGGGGGGGGGTTCTCTCATGTTTTTTATGTGTTTTGTTGATGCTTTTGGGGGGATTTTTCTTCTTTGTTAATTTGTTTTTTGTTTTTTGTTTTTTTTTTTTGTATTTTGTTTGTTTTCTTTGTTTTGTTTGATTGAATTGATTATTTCTAATATATGGAATGCATAACTAAATATTTGAAGCACTGATTTATTTCAATCAATATTTAGAAAACTTTTGTAAATTAACACAAAAGATTACATTTTAAAAGGAAGTCAGCATGATCTTATCAAATGTTTGTAGTAAAAGAATTTGTGCTTGAACAATACTCAAAAATGTCAAATGTTAGCTTGTCTTTTATAAGAAGTAGAATTTATCATATTTATTGTTACAAAGAAAGTGACAAGTTGTAAAGATATATGTTGAATAGTCATGTCATAAACTATTTTCTACACTAGTTAAATATAATTCAGTCATATTGATTAGGATGTTGGGAACTTGACTGGCTTTACTTTTTTTCAAAATGCTTATCAGTATACATTGTAGTATTCAGAAATGTGTATGTATACATGGAATTCTCTTTACTTTGTTAGGGTATAGTAATGTGATTGCCCTGTAAATCATCTTAATATTAAAATAACAAGTCTTTAATACAGAGATTTAAAAGTGTGCAAATAAATCTTGGACCTTTAATACGTCTTGTTCAGTTAGTGTCCAAGGTGAAACGTATTCATTGTATAGCCACAGCATCTAATGAAAGCCACCAAAGGTCACAATTCTTAAGAGGTAAACACTGGAATGAATTCAGAGTTTACTTATTCAAAATGATTCACAGAGTGCACTTACTTCATGTGTCAAGATGTCAATTACTCAATAATGAGAGAGAGCAAACAGTCCCGTGGCATTCTTTATAAAGCTCTTCACATTTTCTTTGTGCTGACATTACTGAATAACATTGACTTTTTGGATTTTTTTCTTTAGAAATTCTCTTTGCAATGATTCTAGAAAAATGACAAAATTCATATATGATATAGACCTGTATATTTTTAATGTCACTCCAACTCTTGATATGAAAGTTTTTCACCCTATAAATATTGGTAAACTTATGTCCATTGAAAAGTATTTTTTACAAAGTAAAGGTCAAGTGGACTGTAATGCTGGTATTTTTCATTATGTTTTATGACAGACAGTACACATGCTATAGAGCATAGTCTTACCTCTTGAATGTCAAAAAATTGCTGTATAATGGCACTATGAACTATTTTGAAAAGTAGGTCAAAGGTCAACTTCAAGGGTCATGAGGTCGGTAACCATGATGTTTTACAAAAGCCATAGATCTAAGCAATATATGTGCAAAATATCAAATCTATACCTTGTATAGTTCTGGAGATATAATGTGTGACAGATGGACAGATAGAAAGACCCTAGGTCAAGTGATCCCTAAGCGGCACTCTATTCTGCAGACAACACAAAAACTATGAAAATATACTGGGATTGGTATACCAAAATGGATCATGTCTCACATAAAGTTGTAGATTGACAATTGCAGTAAAGTAGACAAATCTGTTTTTAGTAACAAACCTTAGGGAATGTTGAATTAAAATACTTAAATAATTATTTCTAATGATTTTAAGTTCAAATTTACTTTAGCTTTGATGGTTGAGGAATCAAACTTCTATTTGATTGTCACACCTTATGATAAATGCCATTCTAATTCTGTTGCAGTCTTAATATCCATGGATATTTTGTTTTCTTTGCATATACTAGTATGCAAATAAATGACTGACCACTCTTAGATTTCTTTATATCTTTAATGATGCTGTGGCAGGTAACACACAGTGTTTTCCCTTAGAACTGGACACCCACCAAATTGACCACTTCAATGGATAAAAATGCCATTTTAAAATTAAAATGAATTTGTAAGGAGCACAGATATTTGTTATAAACCTTAACCCATAGCTTGTTACAATTGATCTCTAACCCTTTGAAATTCTTGTCTTTTCAGAATGTCATGCTGAATCTTGATCGTGTTTCTCGATCAAGCACTGAACACAACTCGTGTTCCTTAGAACATCACTTTAGTTTATATTTAGTATCATTTATTAATGTAACATTCTTTCAGATGGAGTGATAAAGTTTTGGGAGTCTGAGGGTGGGAAGCTAGTGATGACAGCTTATGAACACAAAGGATGGGTGACTGATTTCCTGTTCTGGTAAGACAATACAAGGAACTAGGTCCTATTAGTTATAAACCCCCTGCCCATATGCACCAGAATGCACGCAGCTACCAAATTTGTATAAATAAGATAAATTTGCACACCCTGTTAATGGGTGCATTTGAATGAGACTTCACTGTTTTCCTAGTACTCAACATCATTATATTCTATGATAAAATGTTAATTTTACTCTTTAAAAAATTGTAATACATGAAATATCATGAAACTATCCACAAGTATACCACCTGACCACATGATATATAAGCTCAAAAGTGCATTCTTTTGCTTCCCATCTGTTGAACCTGTAGTATTAGATTAATATTTAACTTTTACACAGAGTACAGAAAGATTAAAAGTAAAAGAAACTGATTTTAGTATTATGTCATTTTTAAGGATTAATGAATTTAAACCTGGATCAATACCTCAGAGTAAATTAATAGATCTAATGTGATCAAAGTTAGCATTCTAGTGTACAAGTTGGAATTTAAAATGGACTGGTCATAGTTTATTTGCTGACTTATCAGCTTATAATGAAAACATACACTAGCCTATTGTTAATTGGATTAATTTATTACTAATCTAAATGCTGTATGTTACTTTTATAGAACATGTATACATTGTTTAAACACATCTTTTAATCAGGCCCCAGGATCAGAACACAGTCTTATACTTAATTAAGTCAAATTTTCAATCACCTGTAAAATGTGTATTATTGAATAAATCTCTGAATTTACATATAACAACACTTTTATGAAGCAATATCGAAAATATTTTAGTTTTAGTCTGCTTTACTTGTACATTTTAGTTCAACGTAACGATTTTGACTTAAGCTTAAGATGTTTCATGAACCCAGGGCCTGTACTTCTGTGCATTTACACATACAACATCCTAAATTTTTTTTTTAATTTCTCATCAAAAAAAAAAAGAAAAAAAGATTTGATATAAATTCAAAGAACTTTGCAAAAATATGGAATTTTGTGAAAAATGTGAATTAGGATTGATATTACATTTTGTGAATATTTCAGGGCAAGTCCCAAATTGATGTTATCTGCTGCCAATGATGGCAACATTATAGCTTGGTCTACTGGAGGAACAGTTTATGACAGAATACCAGTATGTGTAATTATGTCATCAGTGTAATTTCTTCACCAATGTAATAACTTCATCAGTGTAATAACTTCATCAGTGTAATTGAATGGTTATTGTGTATGACAGAATGTCAGTATATGTAATTACTTCATCAGTGTAATTACTTCATTGGTTTACCAGGTAATTACTTCATCAGTATAATTACTTTATCAGTGTAATAGAATGGTTAATGTGTGTGCTAGAACACTAGTACATATAATTACTTCATCAGTGTTACTACTTCATTGGTGTAATTGCTTCATCAGTGTAATAGAACAGTTAATATATATTGTATTAGTTGTATATTAATTGAATGGAATTAGATTCTAACATATATGGTAAAAGTCCATTGTAATAAGATAGTTTAGCAAATGATGAAGAGTCAATTATGTTATTAACAGAGAATTTAGCTTATAGCAAATAGAAATTGAATCTGTTATGATGTTAGATACATGTAGCTTTGTAAAGGATAAAGAGTGAATTTTATCAACACAGGACCAGCTTTTGGCAAATAGAAATTGAAACAGTATTAGAATACTTAAAGAGGAAAAAGTGCAGAGTTGATCTAATCAATTTTATATATTTACATTTGCTGTGTTTTTCTACTAAGCCAACTGTGAAATTGTTTTGAAAGTCATTTTTGTGTATACTCACGCGTAGAAATACAGACATCGAAACTCGAGCTAAAGTGACGTCACAATGAGGCTACAGAGACGTTAATAAAAATTTGACGATATAGGGCAGCGAGAAATTCAAACACTGAGCATATTTTTGGTGCATTTAAGCATGTAAAATGTAAATATAAGGAATGTTTTTAAGTTTAGTGTGAATTATTGGTGTGTAAATCACATAGACTTGCACGTAGGCATATTTTTCATGAAGCGCTAGCGAGCTTCATGAAATATGCCTATGTGACAAGTCTGTGTGATTTACACTAGCGCGCTTCATGAAATATGCCTACGTGACAAGTCTGTGTGATTTACACACCAATAACTCATACAAAACTTAAAAACATTCCTTAATTAATTCAGAAAGGTCTTTTATTTATTACAAATTCCTGAGAGTATGACCTAGACTTTCACACAGACACATTTTATGAAGGTTATTAGCATCTCATGAAAAATGTGCCTGTTCGAGGTCCAAGTCCATACCCTCATGAACTTTACAAAAATGAAAGACATTTTTATGCATTTGAATTAATGTATACAGGCTTATTTTTCTTCATGTTATTTTCACCCTTTTACACGTGCAAGCAATTTTGCCCCGTTTTAAATTTGCCCAGTCACAGTCCTGTTAAAGAAATTATACTGTGTTCTTTGAATTTGCCCCGTTTTAAGTTTGCCCACCTGTTAATTACCGGTAGGCGAAAGGGGCCAAAATAAAACTTTGAATTTGCCCCGTTTTAAGTTTGCCCACCTGTTAATTACCGGTAGGCGAAAGGGGCCAAAATAAAACGGGGGCGAAAATTTCCCTGTATACAGTATCTTTTTTCATTCAAATACATAGAAATTGAAAGAAGGATTATTTCTCTAATTTTGATGTCTTTGTCTGTATAGAGAGGAGATTCTTTAGAATACAGTTGTCACAATGATAAGATGTTTTGTGTATTTTGTCTTTAGATTGGTATGCCTGTCTACTGTATGGCCATTAACCATAGACGGGAACAGTTAGTGTGTGGAGTGAATGGAAGTGTTCGCGTATATGACCTAGATGAAGGTTAGTCACAATCAACTTATTAACAAACCTTGTTAAAATTCATTGATGACTTGGCTCAGAAAATTGACGTATCCTTTGATTTTATGTTTTTCAGAGAAGGAATCTGGTCACGTGATTAATACAGAGGTTTTATATGTTGCTAGGGAGCATACTGATATCGTTAGATGTATTTTGTGTCATGAATCTAGAATTTATTCTGCAGGGTGAGAATTTGGAGTATTACCATGTAACTCAGTTTGTCTTTGCAATAATGTTGAGCATTCTGTATTTGATACTACACTTAATTTCTGAGATAAACGTGTGTAATTTTAAACTGTATTGTAGATATGACCAGAAGATTGTGATCTATGACTCATCATACACTCGAGACAACAGTTTGGCACCATTACATCAGTAAGTCACTTATAACAAAAGCTTTTGAAAGTAGTCTGCCATCAAGATTGGATTGCCCTATAGTATTCACCATGTTTGTCTGTACATGTATATCCATCAGAACTTTTATGTGAGACCTTAAATTGTGTTCAGTACATAGATGTTGAATGATTAGAGGAAGACACATATATATTTTGTAAGTTATTTGGTCAAAGTTCCAGGTCAAAACTCAAGATTATTTATTTGACCATAGTAATTAAAAAACTTAAATTTTTATAATGTATAGTGACTGTATTTTCTAGTTAGATAAAGAAAGACATCTGTTTAATATGACTGTCAGTTTTGTAGGATAGTGAGTTGTTGGTTATGGTTGCATAGCTTGAGATTTATCACAATCAATTCTACATTAATTCATTTAGCATACTCACCTTTATTAATAAATCTCGTAAACTATAAATTTCAGGCACCCCAAAGCTCATGATGCAGGGATTTGTTGTATGTTGCTAGAAAAAGACAACGAAAATAACCAGTGGTGAGTAAAATCAAGGCTACTCATTAAGTCACATGAACCAAAGGCTGATATAAGCTTTCCTGGCTGAAATTGTCAACGATCTGTCTGGCTTCCAACTGTTAATTTTTTTAACCTATTCAACCTGATTTGTCATAAAGAATCAATAAGTAGAAAAGATTCCAAATTGTTTAATTGGAAGGTTTGCATTCCTTCCATACAAGGGATTATTAAGAAATAGTGAAATAGGCTGGGGTCATTTTAAATCTTCTTAACTAGAAACACAGAGCCAACAATGATAAAACTAGTATGAAAACATCCCTTTATTGTGTAGATAAGTTGAACTCAATCGTCTGTGTGAGTAATCAACCCAATGTATTTCTGTAAACAGTCACTAAAAAATCTAATAAGTATTTTGTTTTGTCAAGGACCAATAAAAGTTGATGAACCTATGGATCAATTATAATTAAATGATTTTCATTTCTGCAAACCTCCTTCACTTGTCATCTTGTTTGCTGATTATGTCACTGAAAAGTGGGCTTCTCTAAATTTAATCACAGCATTGCCAAATAGGTAACAACATGAATATATATTGGCTTCTTTCAAAGGAAAATTCTTTAATCTGTCTTTTTCTGTATATATGGATGATGTAACATAGGGCTTAATATTCATTGCCTGCAGGTCTGGTAAAAGGATCCTATCCCAATTGAAAAAAGAATTTTTTTTTCCAAAATGAAAAAAATTCCCAAAGGAAAAGCAGATTAAAATTTTCAGTCCTTTTATGATAAATCTTGAATATTGAGGCTATAATAATATGTTGACGGTGTGATCATTGGGACAAGTGCAGATATTTAGTTTTAATTTACATCCGTCTCTTCTATCCACATGTGACATTTGGTACGTCTAGACTCTGACATCACATGACGTCCTATGTAAGTTGCAGTACCAAACCAAAGCCTGAACAGTGCTGATTTTAATGAAGAATTTTTAATCTATTGCTTTTCAGCAAAATTCATCAAATCAATTTGATTTTATTTTTTAGCTCTACTGGTCAAAGACCAGAAGAGCTTATGCGATAGTAAGGTGTCCGTCGTCCATCTGTCTGTCCGTCTTCTGTAAACAATTTTTCAAAACGCTACTCCTCCTACAGTTTTGGTCCAATTTCAATATGTCTTGGCACACAAGAAGATTACAGTAAGATAGCTAATTCACTTTTTGATTTCAATGAAAGGTGTTGCCATGGTCACAAAAAATAGAAATCTCTGTGAAATACTTTCAAAACACTACCACTCCTACAGTTTTGGTCTGATTTCAAAATAATTTGGCACACAAGTAGACTACACTAAGATACATAATTCTATTAATCAGTTATTGATTTTGTATAATGGTGTTGCCATGGTTACTAAAAATAGAAATTTCTGTGAAATAATTTCAAAGTGCTACAGTCCCTAAAACGTTCTACTTTCCCACTTGAACGGTGAGCGAACACTGAACGAACGCAGAGCGAATGGTGAGTGAACGATGTGTGAACGGTGAACGCAACTTGGTGAACGGTATGTGAACGCTGAACTGAGAGCGAACGCAGAACGCGAACGGAACGCGAGTGCAAAGTGAACGGTGAACGCAAGATGAATGATTTATTCGGAATGCCTCTGATCTTTTCCATGCATTGTATCTATTCTATTGTATTCTAATGTCAGGCGGAAAATAAATAAATATTCAAATATTGTCCTAAGAAAGATGAAACATGCACATTTAGTAAAACTATTGATTAAGTTTCTTACAATATTTTCTGCACATATGTATGATGTTTAAATTCAGCTGTTTAATCACACGATTTTGTAAAACATTGTCATTGTTACCAAACACTGTATTTTAAAAGATAAAATTATTCTAGTTGTAAAATAGATATGTGTATTCTTATTTGATATATAAAACCATTACAAATAATGATTTTTGAAGAGTACACTACTGACTTATAGAATGAATTACAACGGTTGTAACAACCGTACATGTATTTCCATGTCAAGGCAATTCCGTGTAAAATAATGAGAAAAAAATAAATATTTTGCTAGTCTGTGGACGTGTTGCATGTATACACTCGTATTTAAAAAAAAATATGCAATAATATATTTATGTGTCTTTTCATTTTTTTTTATGATGTTTTATTCAGCAGACTTCTACATGTATCTATATAGACAATTCCCAGTGATTATACTCGGACAAGGTGATACAAAGAAGCATTCATATTATTTGTTATAGATTAAAATTTCAGAACTTGGTATTTAAGTAATACGTGTCATAGTTTTGATTAAACGGACAAATGAGAGAGAGAGAGAGATTCCGTTTTAGCCCCCCCCTTTCCACAAATGCATGTACATGTACTTGTATAAACAAAAATTCTAAATTTTTATCTAAATATATCAGGCAGTGAAAGTAACCGTTTTTTTATTTACAAATTCACTTTGTTTGACAGTCATAATTGGTTTTTATTTTCCTGCTTCAAGTTCACACAAAGTCCACGTGATTTTCCTGTCAGTCAAAATCACTCAACACCGTGCAGGTGTGAAAGTTTTGTCATACCAAAGGCGAATTGCTACACTGTAGTATTTCCAAGAAGTTTTACATGTTTTTTTCATTTCTAGATCTGATTCCAATTTTCCAATAAATAAATAAATAAAATACATTGGCCATAAACACTTCGAATGAATTTGAAACATACTCCCTGACCAATTTAAAGTACCACCATCGGCGCGTGTATATTTTGAACTACTTTTGTTTAATGACCTTTTTAGATGCATGTTTGTTCTGAGACTGAAATTTTTGTGCTACAAAATGCTTTAACTCTTTTTTAAATATTAATTTAAAATATACTGGAAATACTGACTAAGTAACTGATCTACGTGGAAAAGGGGCGGGGGATCTTAATCATATTGAATGGCAAACATAAAGTTATTGTGTATTAAGAAAGGGATTTTTTCTCTCTAACAGTAGAATTTATATATGAATTGTAGTATATTACATTTAAATAAATATTTTTTAACCTTTAACCACACTATCAATTTAATTCGCTCTGAAGATATTTAATTAAGTGGATATCCGCAGTACTATTTATAATTTTCAGAACTAGTTCTAATAATAAATACTTTCTAATTTTCCTGCAGTTGCTAAATTAATTGATATGGATTTTTATCTCTCCATTAACGACTTGTCGTCTTTAACATAACAACAAAATGTTGCAGTGTTTGAAGTACCCCTATATTACCCGTATTTAAATTTAATTTTTCAACATCGTTCTACATATGTACATACTTATAACAGCATTTATTTTCCAGAGTAATTTAGTAATAACCTAACAGCTAAGTTAGAATAATAATAAAACATATTGTAGATAATTTATTCCAATAGAATAATGATCCTTTAAACACGATATGTGAATTATTAAATTTCAAATCCCGTAAATCCTTACTTACAAAAAAGGTAAGGCCTTTCACTTCGGAGTTCCGAATGACAGTGAAGATTGAAAGATAAGTGAATGAACGGAGAGCGAACGGTGAACGCAAAGTGAACGGTGATCGCGAGCTCATGGTGAACGCAGAACGCAAAAATGTGAACAGAGAGCGAACGGTGAACGCACAGTGAACGAACGGTGAATGCACGCTGAACGAACGGTGAACAAACGGTGAGCGAACGGAAAAATGGGAAAGTAGAACGTTTCAGGGACTATACTCCTCCTATAGTTTAGTCCGATTTTAATATAACGTGGCATGCAAGTAAACTACACTGAGATACATGATTGTCTTTATCGTTTTTTGATGACTTATGTTGCCATGGTAACTAAAATTGAAATTTCTGTTAAATTCTTTTTAAAGGCTACTCCTCCTACAGATTTAGTCTGATTGCAATCTTGCCACAAAAAGAGACCAATTCAAGGATCATTATTCTATTTATTGCTGTTGCAAAGTTTCAAGTCCAAGTTCAATTTTCTCTTCCTTTGTTATAAGTACAAACCATTAGAGCTACAATCTTGACAGAGACTTCTGGTCATTACACTTTTGTTGCTACCATGAGAACATAGTTTGCGGTGAGATACAATTTGCAAAGCATTATGGGACCACGGGTTACTGCAGAAAAAAAATCATTTGGATCAATGTGCAAAGTTTGAATTTTCTCTTCTCCCAGGCATTACTTTTAGAGCTCTCAGTGATGAGCGGTGCTTCGCGCTGCCAGCTGCACTTGCTATTACACAGGATAAGCCTTAACTTCAGTAAAACAGGACATAAGCAATATTTCTAAAATTCCCAATCGAAAGTATTCAGGATCCTGTATCAAAAAAGGTCAATTAAGCCCTGTAACATTGTTTTATCCACCATGTTGCTGTCTATATTATGTTACTCACCATCTACAGAAATATAGGTGGTAGGCATGTCACGTCCATTATCCAGTGACAGAGCATTATTCTAGTCTAAGGCAAAACAATAATTTGTTTCATGTTAGCTCAATCCAAATAATTTTTTTTAAGGTTGATGACTGGTTCTTTTGATAAGACTGTAAAGATCTGGTCCATAGATGGAAAGTTCACACACAAGCTTGACAATTTCCTTGCCACCATTTCTGGAATTTGCTATGTGCCTCGTAACAAGACTGTATGGGTAGCTGGTGGAACATCGTATGCCAGTCTCTTTGATCCCAAGTCCGGGGATAATGTAAGTAAAGAGACATACTGATAATTATAGGTATACAGGTAAACTTCGGTATCTCGACATCGGATATGTCGACAACCTGGGATATGTCGACGTCCGTCCGCGGTCCCGGCATTATTTACTGTAGAAATGATTTGCAAAAACTCTGATATGTCGACCTCGGTAATGTCGCCAACCCTGCTTATCTCGACGTATATTCACAGTCCCAAGAGCAAAATTTACCTTGTTTATGTCGACATCGGCAATTTTCTGCTCTACTAAACCTACCTGTTTGTAAGATAGGGTCGCTCGTCACGCACGGACGACTCTGGGTATCTCGACGTCAACAAAAATTCACACCTGTCACACCCATGTTTTGACTGCGCATTGCTTAATTAATTCTATGGATTGTGTTTGTAGGTGAATCCAAAGCCCCTTCAGCATCTATGAGACGTTAATTGCTTAATGTTCAGCTTGGGTAATATCATTGATAAATCTACACGATTCTGCACAGATATACAAGCGTTTATTTATATCAAAACCTAACATATTTTTAAATTTGAAAAAGGTAACTAAATTGAATACCAAGCATACTGAATAAATTCAAAGTGAGGAATTAAGATATTTTAATGATATTTTGTAGTTAAAATGCATTCAACAGAAAACATTCCAATTAACGACACGATAAACCGAATCAGCCGTAATTCATACATCTGTAACATCACTACGTTAGTTTACATACACAAATCTCTTTAAAAAATAAATTTAATAATCAATCAATCCTGAATGAAATAAGGAAAAAATAATAATTACGCATTTTATTTTTTTTCCGTCTCTCGGATGTCAACTTTACACGGTTCGAAGTTTATAGAGTGCATTTCGTATCCTGTTCTAACAAAAAAGCAAGTTACACGCGAATACTGAATGGAAAACTTTGTAAATTTAGAAATATTTAGATAAAGAGAAAGAACACGTTATATAAATAAGAAATTTAAAAAATAACTTCTTAGATTTTTAATGAAAAATAGAGGGATTGCTGAAATAAGTTGAGCCACAGTCTATATTGAAGTCATGTACATATAATAAGCTTGTCTGTTTTGCTATGCAGTGAAACCTTAGACCTCAAGTCTCAACTCTGATATCTCGACATTTTCCGATGGTACCGTCGATGTCGAGATAACGAAGTTTACCTGTATTTGATTAATTTTTACAATCATTATAATTTGGAAATAAGATATAGTACATATAAATGTATTTGTATGCCAATTTAATCATTATTTTAGAAATTTATCTCAAATATACTTTAATACATAGTATTTTTAATTCATAGGTATCAGATTTTATTGGAACCTTCCAACAGCAGGAGGAAGAAAAATATCAATTGCAGATTTTGAAGTACATTCCAGAGCTGAATGAGGTCATTGGTGAGTTTTGTAATAATTCTGATGAACATCTCCATCGTGAATGATTGTAGTTATCAGGGATGGGGTAATCGTAATCGAGTAATCGTAATCGATTGTAATGATTACTTTTTGTCAAGTAATCGACAGTAATCTGTAATTGAAGAGATTTTTGATTACGTGTAATCATAATTTAATCGATTACAGCTAAAATTTTCAATGTAATTATAATTACTTTTTCGATTACTTTCGATTATTTCATACATAAATTTAATGGATGTTACTTTGGAGAATTATTTCCAGTCAGTCACACATAAATATCAAATATAAACCACCTAGTGTAATGTTTGGATTTCCTAACTTTTATTACCATAAGTTTAAAAATATTCTCAATAAAATTTGCATTATAAACCTTCTGGTCTAGTAATAAATAATTCAGAAGTGTATTTCAACCATTTATTAATAAAATATACAGATTTTTTGAGTGCATTTTACATTTGACCCACTGTCCTCTTGCTGCATGTCCTTTTCATATTTCAGATGTTGAAAAATTTTGTTTTGTAATAGATAGAAAATTATAAATAGCAAAAACAGATTTCAGTGCTATATTAAATATAAATGACTTGGTAAATAAACTACATTGTACTCGAATAAAAAGATGGAAATACATGTACTTATTCATATCTGAAAATGTTTAAACAACTTCAAACTTGTGTTTTAGGAACTTTAAAATTTGCAAAATCATTCTCATGTTTTCATGCAAAATTGTAAGGTTGCTTTTATATCAGTGAGAGGTTATAAGTGTCTGTAAGAGAGGGAGTAAATGTCACTGTGTTTGCTTATCTTAATTGGCTAATTAATTGACTGAGACATCCCTGATTTGCAGATAATGAGGTGTAAACTGTGAACTACCTAATGTTTAACTTTCATTCCATTGAAGACAAACAATATTTATTAAAACAATTAATAGCTCTCAAAACACTTATTTCAGTACTGAATGAAATTGTGCTATTAGTTTAATTACTTAAAGACACATTTAATTACATGTTTATTACTAAGAGTTCTAATTTACTTATTTTTTTGAAAAAGACACGTACAGGAATGTTTAATGTGTACTGTCAACATACGGGCAGTCCAAATACTTCTAATGAAGTAATTCACAATAAAATATTGAATAATTTTTGCAACAAGTCAATAAATATGGAGGTTCAGATCCAAGCTTGCAAGGAATAATTAATTCCTTGGCATATTTTATTGTAGGAATCATGTCTCCACTTTCCATGGTAGAGAATCCCTCATTTGGACATTTAGTGAGAATGTTAGCATAATAATAAAATAATAGAATAAAACTTTAAAAGAATCTGCACTGAAACTGCAGAAACACATTCAAACTTCAGGAGATAACATCAACTTTTACCATTTAAATATTGCTTTGATATTTGAAGGGATAAAAACTTGGAAGTAATCGATTATTAATCGATTACATCTTCCAAAGTAATCGATTACAATCGATTACAGGACAAAAATGAGTGTAATCGATTAATAATCGATTACACAAAATTCCTCTTAGTAATCGATTATTAATCGATTACATTTTTCAGTAATCGTGCCCATCCCTGGTATTTATCAGGGAGTGTTGTAATATTTCTGAAGCTCATCTTCAAGGTGAATGATTGTAGTTATTGGTGAGAACTTTGATTGCTTATCATTAAATTCTCATCATCCAATGTGTTGATTTTTTTTTATTTAGATAAATTTAAATTTAACAAAAAAAAAATTCTCAAAAAACCCCCAGTTATTACAGGTTGATGTAATTAGATACATATGCAAGTTAACTAATTTGTGTACCTTACTTTGAATAGAAATACATACATTAGGATGTTTTTCTCACAGCCTCCACGAGTCGTCGACATCTGGTGGTGTGGAAGTATAATCCCTCTGGTTGTATCACAGCTCTCAAGTGTTCCAGCAATCTAGAGAGCCTCTGTTACAGTAGGTCCTACATTCATTTTTATCATTATAACAGCAAGTCGCACATTTAATTTCATTCATCCTTATAACAGTAAGTCCTACATTCATCCTTGTAACAGTTATAGAAGGTCCTATATTTATCCTTGTAACAGTTACAATAAGTCCTATATTCATCCTTGTAACAGTTACAATAAGTCCAATATTCATCCTTGTAAGAGTTACAGTAGGTCCTATATTAATCCTTATAACAGTTATAGTAAGTCCTACATTTACTTTGTAAGTTACAGAAAGTCCTATATTCATTATTGTAACAGTTACAATAAGTCCTACATTCACCCTTGTAACTGTTACAGTAATTATCACATTCACCTTTGTAACACTTACAGTAAAGCCTATTTTTCAGTTTAATCCTTGTAACTAATACATCAAGTTTTACCCACAGTTTCGCCCTTGACACTTTTTTAATAAGTTCTACATTCAGTTTCATCCTTGACACTGTTACAATTACAATAAGTCCTACATTCAGTTTCATCCTTGACACTGTTACCATTACATAAAGTTCTACATTCAGTTTCATCCTTGACACTGTTACAATTACAATAAGTCCTACATTCAGTTTCATTATTGACACTGTTACAATTACAGAAAGTCCTACATTCAGTTTCATCCTTGACTCTGTTACAATTACATAAAGTCCTACATTCAGTTTCATCCTTGACACTGTTACAATTACAGAAAGTCCTAAATTCAGTTTCATCCTTAACACTGTTACAATTACAGGAAGTCCTACATTCAGTTTCATCCTTGATACTGTAACAATTACAATAAGTTCTACATTCAGTTTCATCATTAACACTGTTACAATTACAATAAGTCCTACATTCACTTTCATTCTTGACACTGTTACAATAATAATACGTCTTGAATTCAGTTTCGCCCTTGACACTATTACAATTACATTAGGTCCTACATTCACTTTCATCCTTGAAACTGTTTCAATTACAACAAGTCCTACATTCAGTTTCATCCTTGACACTGTAACAATTACAATAAGTCCTACATTCAGTTTCATTATTGACACTGTTACAATTACAGAAAGTCCTACATTCAGTTTCATTATTGACACTGTTACAATTACAGAAAGTCCTAAATTCAGTTTCATCCTTAACACTGTTACAATTACAGGAAGTCCTACATTCACTTTCATCCTTAACACTGTTACAATTACAATAAGTCCTACATTCACTTTCATCCTTTTAAATGTTACGTATGATCAAGTTTTTCATCAATTTCATCCATGTAACTGCTGTAAAAATAAGTTCTTTGTTCAGGTTTAAAGTCTTAAGTTCAATCTTATCCTTGTAACTGCTGCAGTAAGGCCTACATCCAGTCTTATCCTTGTAACTGCTGCAGTAAGGCCTACATTCAATCTCATCCTTGTAACTGCTGCAGTAAGGCCTACATCCAGTCTTAGACTTTTAACTGCTGCACAGCTAACACACATTCACAGATTCGTAACATGTTTTATTATTCTTGCAGAGAGTATTTTGAAAAAAAAAGTTTCATTTGTATCAGAGCAGTACTGAAAGGGTTTTTTTTATGATAATAATACTTTTGAATATATTTCAGCACAAAAGATACCATTATTGGTATAGTTTTTGTAAGTTTTAACTAAGAAGTAACTACTCCAGCATGCTAGAGGTTCACGGTGAGATTGGAGGTATATAAGGAGCTTAGGGACGTTAACCAAGACTCTTACTTGTAGGAGTAAGAAGTTACCAGTATAAATGTTTTGTTTACATTTCAGCTAAGAAGGTACCTATATTAATATTTTCTGGTGATAATGAAGGAGTGATTATTAAGTGGGAAAGAATGCAGTCTAACCATTTCATGTACAGGTATGTTTTTAAAACATGAGTTATTTCCCTTAAAATCTTCAGAAGCTGCTCTTGATGCTAAATAAGAACATTTGTTGAACATGCAAATAATCAAAATAAGACATGAATTTTGAAAGTTTAGAGAAAAAGAGATGTTGCATGTATGTTTGAAGCAAATATGGTTTGGAAAAAAATTGTGGGTATTTCCTTTGAGATGTACAAAGAAGCAGTTTTGGATTATTTTCATTCTTTCAGTAAGGAACTTTATCAGCTGAGTGACAACAAACTAAAAAAGCAGAAAAAAGTGGGTAGTAAGGCGAGAGAGCTGTTATTAGAGCAGCAACTGAACCAATCCCCATCCAAACTGTTCAATGATACCCAGCCATCAAAAGTAGATGCATCCAAACAGAAAATCAACAATGTCAAAAGTCATTATGCTTACAATAAACCACTTATACCACCGGTGAGAAAAACTATTCCAAACTTCAGTGACCAAACTGTTTTTATACCCCAAGCAACAAGTTGCGGGGGGTATAATGTTTTTGACCCGTCAGTCAGTCTGTCAGTCCGTCAGTCCTTTTTTTTTTGTCAGCGCAACTCCTCATAAACCGCTGCACAGAATTTCGTCAAACTTTGCAGATATTTAGGACACAATGTGTAGATGTGCATATTACCAGGAAATTCCGATTACTTTATTTTTCTGGGAATTTCGGCACTTTTCAACTTAGATTTTTTGCCATATCTTGAATATAGAGATGAACAGTATGTCAGCACAACTCCTCATAAACCACTGCACAGAATTTGGACAAACTTTGCAGATATTTAGTACACAATGTGTAGATGTGCATATTACCAGGAAATTCCGATTCCTTTATTTTTTCTGGGAATTTCAGCACTTTTCAAGTTAGATTTTTGGCCATATCTTGAATATAGAGATGAACAGTTTGTCAGTGCAACTCCTCTTAAACCGCTGCACAGAATTTGGTCAAACTTTGCAGATATTTAGTACACAGTGTGTAGATGTGCATATTACCAGGAAATTCCAATTCCATTATTTTTGCCTTAAGAGTTTTGCCTATTATTGAAGAAACTTTCCAGCTAGGTAATAAGGAAATCCACTGGAATCAGCTGTTGTAATGAAATTTTATGTGAAATATTTTATGACCTTAAAAGACCCGTATTGATTTTGAGATCAAAATATTAATGATTTAACACACAACACACACACACACAAATCTTGGATAGTTCTCTTGGGGTGAGCGTGGGGTTTGTGAGCTTGCTCACTTTTTCTTTCATTGTTCATAAATCAAATTTTTGCTATGAATATGATTACATTGTAAGATGCATGGTGAAGATGTTTACTTATACATACATATAAACTAGAAAGAGGGGAAAATATGTGTAATTCTCTAATGTTCAATTATTGTCTACAGTGTCATCTCATTGTTATTTCATTTAAGGTGATTATGTTTCTTCTTACAGCCATCAGTACATAACCACCCCAATACAACCATACTAAAGATCGTGTTTGTGGAGAGATTTGACTACATCATAGCAGCCTCAGAGGACAGCAATATATGTCAGTATCAAGAACAAAATACTGTTATTATTGATTTAAAGATTCAATAAGTATAACCTACATTTAATACAGTACCTTTATGTGCAAGTCCTTGTCACTATTGTTTTTTTTATGCCCCACCATGAATAAGGTCAGGGCATACAGCGTTTGTTATGTCCATCTTCATCCTTCTGTCTCTCCATCTGTCCATCCAACATACTATGCATTTAGCTCAGTTTCAAAGACACTATTCAAGATATTCTTATAAAACCTTATATGCTGGTAACATCAACAGTTTCCTATGTTCTTGTATAAACTTTTCTTAGAGTTGTGTTTACCTGTTTCACAGAAACTATTCAAGATATTTTTATTAAACTCAATATAGTGATACATATTAGTAAGAGCTTATCAACTACATCAAAATGTGTTACATTGACCTTCCTTATGACCTTGACCTCACTTTTCTTAAATTTGGATTTAGCTCAGTTTCAAAGAAACAAATCAAAGTATATTTATCAAACTTCATTTGCTGATACATATTGGTGAGAGCCTTTCAACTGCATCAAAAGTTTTTGACCTTGACCTTCTCTATGACAATGACCTCACTATTCTAAAATTTGTTAAGCTCAATTTTAAAGACATTTTTTTCTAAATATATGTATACTTATACTTATTGGTGAGAACTTATCAGCAGTCCATTTTTAGCTTTACTTGTCAGAGAACAGAGGAGCTTATGTGATAGTAAGGTGTCCATCATCCATCCGTCCATCTAGTCTGTCCGTCTGTCTGTAAACAATTTTTCGAAACGCTACTCCTCCTACAGTTTTTGGCTGATTTCAATATAACTTAGTACACAAGTAGACTATACTAAGATACATAATTCAGTACATTGGTTTTTGAATTTTATGAACAGTGTTGCCATGGTAACTAAAAAATAGAAATTTCTGTGAAATACTCTTAGAAGGCTACTCCTCCTACAGTCTGATTTCAGTATAACTTGGCACACAAGTTGACTACACTAATATACATTATTTTATTTACTGGTTTTTGATTTCGATAAGTGATGTTGCCCTGGTTATTAAAAATAGAAATTTATGTGAAATTCCTTTAAAACACTACTCCTCCTACAGTTTTGGCCTGATTTTCATATAATTTAGCACAAAGTAGTCTACACTTAGATACATAATTCTCTTTATTGGTTTTTGATCTCTGTGAGTGGTGTTGCCATGGTTACTAAAAATAGAAATTTCTTTGAAATTCTTTTAAAATGCTACTCCTCCTGCAGTTTTGGTTTGATTTCAAAATAATTTGGCACACAAGTAGTCTACACTAAGATACATAATTCTATTAATAAGTTTTTAATTCTGATGAACAGCCTTGTCATGGTTACTAAAAATAGAAATTTCTGTGAAATTCTTTTAAAATGCTACTCCTCCTACAGTTTGGTCTGATTTCAATATAACTTAGCACACAAGTAGACTACACTTTTATACATAATTTTTTTTTTTTTATGGTTTTTGATTTCAAGACTAAACCAAGGATCATTCAATTCTAATTTTTTGCTTTTGCATAGTTTCAAGTTCCTTTGTTAAAATACAAACCAGTAGAGCTACAGTCTTGTCAGAGACTTCTGTTTTTTTTCTCAATACATTACATCCAAAATGTCTGACATCTTTCTTAATGTATGTCATACTAAATCATGATCCCTAATTTTTTTAATTTCATATCAATCAGTTGTAAAATTAAGCGCCAAATAGACTCAGAATTACCTAACTACCTGCCAAGAAGCTAGAAATCTAAAATACATGCAGGTTTTCCAGTAAAAGTTGTTGAGAATCAAACATCGTTAATACATTCATTTTGTTTTCCAGAAATTTTTTTGTGGTCTGTTTGGACTAATTAGCCACAGATTTTGTTAGTCCGAATGAAAATGCATTAGTCTGAGACTAACAGGCTAATGTTAGTGTTGAACCCTAATTCTGAATGTGTAGAACACAGTTGTGATACTCTAGACTATATTTTAACTTACAGATGTTTGGGCATTTGACTCGGATGCAGTGAAAGCATTGAAGGACATGAAACCAATGGATATGGAAAAGCTGGTGGCTAAATATAGTATCCTACTGGACCCTGACTCTGAGCTGCTACCCCAAAATAAACCCAACACACTGGTATGTGGTTGTCTCATCAAAAACACACACATAAAAGTGATGTCCTTCCTTCATATATGGCTTATTCTTTCCCAATCAGTGTTGTCTAATGCAATCTTTTTTAATTGTCAATTTCATCATTAGAAATCAGTGCATGCAGTTAAAAAAAATGTTGTTATATATGTTCTTTGACATTACACTATTTAAGAAGCTTTATTCAGTAAGATTTCAATGTTTAAATCTTGAACCATAGATGTTTATAAAAAAAAATTGACCATGCTCTGAGTATAGACTTGCACAAATGACTAGAGCATTGCACTACTGAAAATGTACGATGACAATTTTATTTATTGATAAGGAAGAGGACGAGTCATCCGAGGAAGAAGAAATAAGCAGTGTTAAATCGGTACACTACATAACCGAGTGCAGTCTCCTTTTTTTGTGCCATTATTTTCTAACTTTTGTCTAAAGCTTTCAATTTCTCATCAGTGGGATTTCTCATCTGACCCACTAAAAATGCCATCTGACGCTACCATCTTTAAATGCTTTTTTAGTCTTGTTTATTATTTAGTAGGATAGTTTATATACACTTCACAATTAAAATCTTAAAGATTACCTGGATTCATCATGTCTGTCTGTCAGTCAATTTGTGTCTGTCAGTCAGTTTGTCTGTCTGTTTATCAGTTTGTCTCTCACACATTGTCCAGACCATAGTTCTGATATGAATAGGAACAACTGATACTTTACACTATGGCCAGAGAGTATATTAGAGCCCTTTTCCAAGGTCCTCTAAGCAAGGTCACATAAAGTTCAGTATAAAATTCTTGTTTTGAATTATTTTTGCAATGATTTTTATCTAGGTATAAAAATATAAGTTTTAAAAAAGCAGTGTATTTATTTTGGACATGCTTTGTTTTGATCTGATCTGCGGGAATTATTAAACCTGTTAGGAAAGTTTCTGTTCACTTTATTTTTCAATTGCATAAGCAGATTTATTGTTTATCAAGTTTAACAAAATTATTTCAGGTCTCGTGCTATGATTATTTCATATTTACATATTAATTAATTTTACACAGCTTTAAAATGTGCAAGTAGATTTTAAAAAAAAATCACTTACAGAGCTTTCTTCACAGTGTATTGTATTAGTAGAGAGAATTTTTTTTTCACACAGAGTATTGCTTTATAATAAATGTATGACTGTGTACAGTATTTGAGATATATATACAGGACTTTGATTGTCATTTTATGTAGTACCTGTATATTTGAAGGTGGAGATTGCTTCCTGATGTCCATAGTAACTGATTATTATAAGGTTAAGATGTTTATTTCTGAATACAATTTACTGACACAAGCTGGTAATACTGTGGCACACTATGTACTAAAATAAAGTCAGCTGGGAAGAGGCATGTATCAAATAGATGAGGAAAACATTAGCATATGGCACAATCAAGCATTATTCAAGGATCAATTAATGATAAATGTATGCAATCCTGGAAAACATACTTTTCTCCATAAGCAGTAAAACAGTAGAGTTTATAGCCTTGATGGTTTTACAGAGAGGTGTATTTAAACAATGTAGCGTGCTGGGAAGAGACTTAACTCTTGTTGTCTTCTTGGGTGTTTGTGACAAATCTCTGGTGATTTGATTGATGTCTCTTTAGAATTGTTCTTCTTAAAACTGGCTGCTTTTTTTAAAAAAATGAAAGTTTAAACTTTTTGCTCTCACTGATGGCTTAATTAACTTTATTAATTAATAGTAGTTTTTATTTCAGATTTTCCAGTTCAATAAGAGTAAAATAGTGTTAAATAATATAAAATGCATGAAGTATTCCTCAAATTACAACAAATTTAATCATCCTTTATCTTAGAATATTTTAAAATACAAGTAAAGAATGATTTTTCTTTATTGTAATAGACATTGATTTAGAATATAAATCTAACCAGAAAATTCTCATTGATTCACTTCTCAAAAAATTGTATATACAAATCATTTAGCTATTGTCTTTAAAAGTATATGCCAGTTAATTGATTTTTTTAATTCTTGCACTTAGGAGAGTGACTCTGTGACAAATCGAGTGGCAGGATTTGTGTGTAAGTTTGTGTTTGCGGAGCACATGAGTTGCGTTACCAGTATGGTAGTGATTGGGAAGGAGCATGGTATGGACACAACATATCTGGTCAGTATAGGCTGCCGTACAAGTCCACTTCACAATAATCCTAAACACAAAATTACCTGATGACATATAATGCACAAACAAGATAGACCAAGATTTTTAAGATACAATCAAGTTGACAAATGTCATTTTTAAAGGTGAAGGTCAAAATACCTCATTTATTGTTAATTTTCAAAATTCAGGCACTGCTAAAAACAAAACTTGCAATATCTGATGACTATTTAGATAGATTTCAACTTAATTCACACCTACATTTTGTAAAAAGTGTTCCTTTATGTATATTACTCGAGATACAGTATGGTATTTTGGTGACTTATCAGAATATTTTCTGATAATAAAATCCAGATAAATTCACTTGTTCAAGACAAGGAAAGCTAAGTAAACAATGACAAATGTCATTCCAATATATCAAATTATTTTTTTATTCTTCATGTTGACAAAATAGATCTAATTAAATTTCACTTTGCATAAAAAAATTGGTAGGAGTATTGGAATGTAGAAGTAGGTTATATGACATAATGTGAAGACGATGTTTGAAATGGTTAACTCCCAGTTCTGGACTATTTTTAGAAAACCCTGAGGACGTAGAATTCAGTGAATCATGCATGCATCATATAAAGTTTGAATGTAAACGGTCAATTTATATTGGAATTACGCAGTTGACAGTCAATATGATTATTAAATATCAAACGACATGTCATGAAAACTGTTTGTTTTTGTCACGTATTTGTCCGTATTCTGGCACAATGTCCCATTTACATAGCCAGGTAAATATCTATCTGCACAGAAACTTCAGTTAGGTAAAAGTACTTATTCATACATACTAATTAGATTGGCCATTAATTATTGACCAAACCTACAAGATCTCTGTTTGTCATTTAGATTATCGAGTTGTTATGTTAATGCTTATGGAATTCTCCATTTAATGCTGATCTCATTAATTTTGGAGATCATCATGATTCATATTTAAATGTCAACCAGAAAATCATAAATGTCTACATTAAGTACAATATTTTGTTTTCATATTCCTAAAGTGTTCAAACTTTGGAGTTCAAAGCAGTAAAATTCCTCTCTCCTTCATAATCACTCCCCTTAATTCATTTGAAGATACCAGATCAGTTTTTAGTTTACACATTGATATACCATATAAGCAAAATTTTAAGTGAGGATTAAATTTTGGCATTACATGTATTAGCAAGGGTTTTGAGATCACTAAAATTTTACATTGTCAACAATTTATTCCATATTGTTTTTTATAGTTATCTGAATTGACTTTATAAAATGGCTGAAATTACTTCTTGATAAAAATCTTTACCAATATTTGGAAATAAATGGATTTATTAATCACCAAAATTCCACTTATACAGTATATCTGGACTCTAATTTATACATTGATATATCTAGTAACAACTAAGTTAACACTTTGATATATATTGGACCACTAATTAGATTACACTGATATATTGGACCACTATGTAGTTACATTTTTAGCTCTTCTGAGCCAAAGGCTCAAAGAGCTAATGCTATGGCCATTTGTGCGGTGTGCGGCGTGCGGTGTGCGTAAACTTTTTAGAATATTGGCCATAACTCAAGAACCCCTTGGCCAATTATTGTCAAATTTGTCACAGGGTATCCTTGGCCCAAGGGCTCCCTTTTATACTAAAACTAGGGTTGTGACCCTTTAACAAGGGGAGATAATTAGGAAAATAGGAACAAAAGTACTGGTTGCTAAAAAATCTTCTTCTCAAGAACCACTGGGCAGATTATCACCAAACTTACACAAAAGGATGAGGATATGTTGTAGATTAAAATTTGCACGGGGATTTACCCTGGGGCAAAGGGCGTGGTCTCAAGGTCACTTCAAAGTTGACCAAAAATTACATTTTATTAAAATGTTGATATTTTGCTTACTATAAGGACTAGGATCATCAAATCTTGTCAGTTGATGCATCTAAGGACCTCATATCATGTTGACTCAAAAGTAGGTCACGGTGACCTACTTTTTAAATTTTGGGGCCATTCTTTTTCAAAATGATTTAGAGGCATATTTTGAACAATTTAAGGCCTATGATCATCAAACTTTGTCAGTTGATGTATCTTGGGTCCTTGAAGTACGTCAACTAAAAAATAGGTCACCTTGACCTACTTTTTGAATTTTATGGCTAATCTTTATCAAAACAATTAAGGCCATTAATTCCAATACCAAAAGGTTTAGAATCATTAAAACTTGTAAGATGATGCATCTTGGGGACATAAAACGTATTTATTAAAAAGTAGGTCACAGTGACCTACTTTTTGAACTTTGCAGGCATTCGATTTCAAAGCATTTTAGAGGCATAATTTGGACATTTTGAGGCTATGATCATAAAACTTTGTAAGTTGATGCATCTTGGGTCCTCAAAAAACATCAACTGAAAAGTAGGTCACTGTGACCTACTTTTCAATTTATATGACTATAATTAAATATTTCAGGTACTATTTGACTTAGAATCATCAAACTTTGTCAGTTGATGCATCTTGGGTGTTCGGAGTAGGTCGACTGAAAAGTAGGTCACCATGACCTACTTTTGAAAATTTATGGCTTTAATTAAATATTTCAGGTACTTATTGGCTTAGAATCATCAAACTTTGTCATTTGATGCATCTTGGGTCCTCTGAGTATGACAACTGAAAAGTAGGTCACAGTGACCTACTTTTGAAAAATTATGGCTTTAATTAAATATTTCAGATACTTATTGGCTTAGAATCATCAAACTTTGTCAGTTGATGCATCTTGGGTCCTTGGAGTACGACAACTGAAAAGTAGGTCACGGTGACCTAGTTTTGAAATTTTATGGCTGTATTTAATATTTTTCGGGTACTATTTGGCTTAGAATCATCAAAATTTGTCAGTTGATGCATCTTGGGTCCTCGGAGTAGGTTGACTGAAAAGTAGGTCACCGTGACCTACTTTTGAAAATTTATGACTTCAATCAAATATTTTGGGTACTAATTGGCTTAGAATCATCAAACTTTGTCAGTCAATGTATCTTGGGTCTTCAGAGTGCAACAACTGAAAAGTAGGTCACTGTGACCTACTTTTGAAAATTTATGGCTTTAATTAAATATTTCAAGTTCTAATTGGCTTAGAATCATCAAACTTTGTCAGTTGATGCATCTTGGGTCCTTGGAGTACAACAACTGAAAAGTAGGTCACTTTGACCTACTTATAAAATTTTATGGTTATAATTTAAAAAAAACATTTTAGGTATTAATTGGCTTAGAATCATTAAACTTAGTTAATGGGTCCTCAGAGAATGCCAAGTGATAAGCAGGTCACCATGACCAACTCCCAGGTACTAATTGGCTTAGAATCATCTTGGGTTCTCAGAATGTGAACTGGAATTTCAAGGGTTTATCTAAATATAAAGGATACTTAGAGGCTTCAAATAGAAGTGATAGGTTGTACAGTTTATCAGAAGAGCGATTCAAGGTCCTTGGGCCTCTTGTTATATATCTGACCACTATGTAGTTTACACATTGATATATCTGACCACTATGTAGTTTACACATTGATATATCCAACCACTACACAGTTTACACATTGATATATCTGACCACTATGTAGTTTACACATTGATATATCTGACCACTATGTAGTTTACACATTGATATATCTGACCACTATGTAGTTTACACATTGATATATCCAACCACTACACAGTTTACACATTGATATATCTGACCACTATGTAGTTTACACATTGATATATCTGACCACTACATAGTTTACATATTGATATATCTGACCACTATGTAGTTTACAAATTGATATACCCCCCCCCCCCCCCCACTATGTAGATCACACATTGATATATCCCCTACACTGTAGTTTACACATTGATATATCTAACCACTACATAGTTTACATATTGATGTATCTGACCACTATGTAGTTTACACATTGATATATCCCCCCCATTATGTAGTTTACACATTGATATATCCCCTACACTGTAGTTTACACATTGATATATCTGACCACTACATAGTTTACATATTGATATATTTGACCACTATGTAGTTTACACATTGATATATCCAACCACTATGTAGTTTATATATTGATATATCTGACCACTACATAGTTTACATATTGATATATCTGACCACTATATAGTTTACACATTGATATATCTGACCACTATGTAGTTTACATATTGATATATCTGACCACTGTGTAGTTTACACATTGATATATCTGACCACTATATAGTTTACATATTGATATATCTGACCACTATGTAGTTTACATATTGATATATCTGACCACTATGTAGTTTACATATTGATATATCTGACCACTGTGTAGTTTATATATTGATATATCTGACCACTATGTAGTTTACACATTGATATATCTGACCACTGTGTAGTTTACACATTGATATATCTGACCACTACATAGTTTACATATTGATATATCTGACCACTATGTAGTTTACACATTGATATATCTGTCCACTATGTAGTTTACACATTGATATATCTGACCACTATGTAGTTTACACATTGATATATCTGACCACTGTAGTTTACACATTGATATATCTGAACACTACATAGTTTACATATTGATATATCTGACCACTGTGTAGTTTATATATTGATATATCTGACCACTCTGTAGTTTACATATTGATATATCTAACCACTACATAGTTTACACATTGATATATCTGACCACTGTGTAGTTTACACATTGATATATCTGACCACTACATAGTTTACACATTGATATATCTGACCACTGTGTAGTTTATATATTGATATATCTGACCACTCTGTAGTTTACGTATTGATATATCTGACCACTATGTAGTTTACACATTGATATATCTGACCACTGTGTAGTTTACATATTGATATATCTGACCACTGTGTAGTTTACATATTGATATATCTAACCACTATGTAGTTTACATTTTAATATATATCTGACAACTACGTAGTTTACACCTTGATATATCTGACCACTCTGTATTTTACACATTGTAGTAACAATAGATGAATATTGGGGGGGGGAGTGTCATGTAAGGGCTCTGACTTTTCTTTATAAAATAAAAAAATATTCAGCGTATGCTTCGTAGTGTTCCAGTTTTTATTGATAACAAGAAGGGTTCCATGTTATTTATACATTTACATATCATATGTTCTTAAATAGCGGTGCACCATTAAAAGGTTCAGACAAGCCAAATTACCATATACTTAGGTGTATGTCATTGTAAATTAAAGCAATAAACTTTCTTTCTAACTCCAATTAAGTCCCATAGACTTGTCATTTTTCTTAGCTGTCTAAAACTCAGCAGTTTCCTATTTCTACTTTAAAAAAAATGAGGTTGTTGACCCTCACCTTATAATTGTTGACAAGATCCACTTATACATACTTGAAGTTGCAATTTTAGTGGAAATTATCATTAATCTTTTGGCCTTTAAACATATAGATTCTAAATGTAACAGAATCAGGTTTATGATAGCAATTAAAATTACAATACTAATTTTGGCACCTGTTTTAGTGCATTAGACTAATTTATTCTGCTAGAATATAAATCTAAATAAGGTTGCTATTCTATGAACACAAATATTCATATTAGAAAAGTCAGTACGTGTATATATATATATTTTTAAAATGTTCATTTTATGAATTACTAAACTAAGACTGCTTTGTGATCCTGGGACCTGTTCTTTAATACATTGACTCTCTTTAAGATACTTTTTTCACATAAAGTCTGTACTTTTACATTATTGATTGATTGTTAACAAGCTGAAGTAATGATAGGCCATTTTGTGCTTGATGTGAACCCAGCATTAGGGGAAAGTAAAAAGTAACCATGTAGTTACTATAGTACTAGTATTCTATTTCCATGTTTGCCATAATCATGTTTTACATTAGTAGATTATTGAACTACACTAGCAGTATATTCCTTGTAATTTGCCTTATTTTTAGCTAACCTCAATGAAGTTGGGGGAGCTTATGTAATACCCTCGGCGTCAGCGTCCCAGGTTAAAGTTTTTGGAGCAGTTTTCTTTTCAAGTACTTCTATGCCCTATATCAATCAGAGATGCATGGAGGATGCTTCTAGTATGTTTCATTGTACCAGTCAAGGTTTCAGATGCTGCAATTTCAGCTAAAGAATGACCAGGTTAATGTTTTTGGAGCAGGTTAGGGTTATTGGTGCAGGTTAAAGTTTCATTTCATTTAAAGGTCTCATTTCCAAGTAACTATAGGCCTTATATTGACCAAACTTGCATAGATGATACGTCTAAGAATGCACACTACTGAACTTGCTTCGGATGCTGGATCTGACCTACATTTTCCGGATGAGTGACCAGGTTAAAGTTTTTGGAGCAGATCTCATTTCCAAGTAACTATAAGCCCTATATTGACCAAACTTGCATGGATGATAAACCTAAGGATGCACACCACTGGACTTGCTTCGGATGCTGGATCTGACCTACATTTTCCGGATGAGTGATCAGGTTGAAGTTTTTGGGCAGATCTCATTTCCAAGTAACTATAAGCCCTATATTGACCAAACTTGCATGGATGATACATCTAAGGATGCACACCACTGGACTTGCTTCAGATGCTGGATTTGACCTACATTTTCTGGATGAGTGATCAGGTTGAAGTTTTTGGAGCAGATCTCATTTTCAAGTAACTATAAGGCCTAACTGAACCAAACTTGCATGCATGATGCATCAAGGGATGAACACTCTCAAACTTGCTTCAGATGCTGGATTTGACTTGCATTTTCTGGATGAATGACTAGTTTTAAGTTTTTAGATAAGTCCATTCCCAAGCAGCAGCCATATCAGACCAAAATTGCATAAATGTTGCATCTAGGGATGCACACTACTAGATTATTAGTTTAGTGTGGGACTTTGCCTTACTTAAAGACAACATTCATTGAGGTGAGCTCTGTAATCTCTGATAACCTATGTTTTAATGATGTAATTTTCTGATTGGCAGTTGAGTGGTGGTTGGGATAAGAGAATCTGTATTTGGGATCTAGAAAAGGGAACGTAAGTATCAGGAGAATTCACAGACCTATAGTGTAAAAGTATTAAACATATTCTTTTTTCTGTTTTGTTTGTTAATTTTATGGTAAAAATTTTATATTTCTGTGTAGTTTTATAAGAGTATTTTTCGGGATCTCTAAATCCCCCTGTATCGGAAGAGGAAAAAAAGGGGATAGAGGGGGATATGAATATCAAACACATTCAAATCTTATTTATTCTGGTTAGACTGGAGAATATGTTTAATAAAAAAAGCCATGCAGTATATAAATCTAATTATTACTTTAGCAATAAATGTTGTGTGTCTGATGTATGTATATATTTTAGCTTGGAGGGTACTTTCCGTAACACTGCCCCGGGTGCTGCCTATGAGAGTCTAGAATTTGCTTGTGATGGGGTTATCATGGATATGGACTACTCACCAAAACAGTAAGTTTTTTTATTAATTATGCTTATATATTTTGGTTCAAACAGCTTATTAAAGTTGACACACAGGCATCGATGTTGTAACTCTCTTTCCTGTTGGAGTATACATAGCACCTTGCTGCAATCACACAAGATGTCTATGTAGATGTTGTGTATTCCAAAACCTTCCTATTATAATGAATGTGTTGTGTACTCCCAGCCCTTGTCTATTAAGATGAAAACTTTTAGTCCCTTTCAGTAAATTCAATTGTTTTATATATATGTTGTCTAATCTGAAATGTTGTCTAATCTGGCAATTTTTTTTTGAAGGGGGGGGGGGGGGGGGAGGGGGGACCCGAGGTGTACCTCGTACAATGAGTTTTCCATACGGATCTTACTTTACAATAATAGGAACTTCTTGTTTTAGGAGGTACATGTATAGATCTTAATTCACTTATCTATTTATCTTCCTATGTAGCAAAGAATTTGCCTATGCCTCCAGTGACAAAATGGTATATATAAGAAAATTTTCCACAAATGGTGCTAAAATGACTTTGGTAAACACATTACAAGGTCATGAAGGTGAAGTTACTTGTGTACGCTGGAATATACATGGTAAAGGATCATGGGTGACTGGGTCAGAAGATGGAACTATCCGAATCTGGGTGAGCACTTTGGGTTTTTTTTAGCACTACTGGTCAGAGACCAGAAGAGCTTATGTGATAGTAAGAATGTCCTTTGTCAGTCCATCTGTCTTTCTCTAAACAATTTTTCAAAATTTTACTCCTCCTACAGTTTTGGTCTGATTTCAGTATAACTTGGCACACAAGAAAACTACACTAAGATACATGATTCTGTGTATAGGTTTTTGATTTTAATGACCAGTGTTGCCATGGTTACTAAAATAGAAATTTCTGTGAAATACTTTCTAAACACTCCTCCTCCTACAGTTTTGGTCTGATTTCAATATACCATGTGTGTACTTAAAAAAGCAGGCTTCATATTTTAGCCGCTTTGGCACAGTAAGCATTGCACTTATTCATGAATACCATTGATTAATCATTTAATTAATATATGGCAGGGGACATGTGTAGCGCTAATTCATAATTACACCAACAACTCTGTATCCAATGATTGCACTAAATTTTGAATACTTCAATTTTTGTACAGTTACTTGGCACACAAGTAAACTACACTAAGATACATAATTCTGTGCATCAGTGTATGGTTTTAATGAACGATATTGCCATGGTTACTATAGATAGAAATTTCTGTAAATTTTTTTCAAAAGGCTTCTCCTACAGTTTTAGTCTGATTGCAATAAATCTTGTCACAAAAGGAGATTAAACCAAGAATCATTATTCTATTTATTGCTGTTGCAAAGTTTCAAGTCCAAGTGCTACTTTTTTCTTCCTTTCTTATAAGTACAGAACAGTAGAGCCACAGTCTCCTCAGAGACTTTTGGGTTTTTTTTTTAAATTGTATTCCATCATTGAAATAGATTGTATTATAGTACTGTCAAACTTCATTATCTCAAATTTGATGGGACTGAGATAAGACTTCAAGATATCTGAGGATTCAAGATATTGAGGGTAAAATACTTAAAGAATAGGTGTATGGGACTTCCAAAATCACTTCTACATATCCATGGTATTCAAGATATCTGTGTTCAAGATGCCAAAGTTCAACTGTATATTCCTTTATGTGAATCAAATTCCTTTAAATTATGTTCTACTTTTCGTAAAGGGTGTTATGATTTTTGTAGGCTGGACATGGTTTAAATGAGTGTGAACAAATTCTGGCTGCTCAAGGAGGAGTGTGTTGTATGTGTATAGATAAACTGAATGGAAGTATTGTAGCTGGTATACAAAACACCATCAGGTAAGTTAACTGATCAGATAATACAGAGTATAATAGAGTCGTGTAATTAGTAGGATTAAATCACCTATACATGGCCCTGAGAATGACAGCCAAAACTTGATGACCAGTTCAGAACATTTCTTACTTAAGGAAATGTGTCATAAAGTCCCTAGGAACATACGGCAAATCTAGAAAATATATAAAAAAAAATTTGGAGATATTTATGGAACCATTTAATTGGCCATCTTGTATACATAAACAAATTCTTTTGACATGAACAATGTGGCAGGTTCCTCTCTATACTGTAAACATTTGTTTTTGCTTGCATGTTTTTTCGCATCAGTGCTTGAATGGACTACATTTACTTCTCCAAGAATTCTTGTAAGCTATAACTGGACTGAAAAGTCAATCTATGTGACATTTTTAAGAGACAAAACTATAACCACAAGTCATGAATTGTCAGGCCTGACCTGAGACTGTCATGAGAACTAGGATCTCAGCAGGAAATAGAACCAAATAAAATCCTTGTGTTTTTATAGAATTATAAATGCTTTTGACTGAAAATATAGTAAAATAAATTTTCCATAAAATGGTAAAATATTGTACATCATTGTGTAGCAGTGTTCATTTAATTTCAGGGTATATCACAGTGAACATTATTGATCTGTAGCAGTGTTCATTTAATTTCAGGGTATATCAGGCCAAAAATAAAATTAGCTTTGTTTGGCGTTGCTGACCGACTCGCATAAATTGGTGCGGTCTGAAGAATTTTTTCAACAGATACTGATCATAATTTTTATTTTGTAATATTCATCCGGATTTAAGTGTTTGTACGTTTGCATAATATATACAGAATGGGAAAGAATCATGTAAACGCTTGATTGATCAAACAGTTTTCATTTATATGCATCTATGTGATGTTGAATAAATGTGTATCACGAATCCAAGCATGGCTATCGAAAGTGGTAAGATGTAAACTTGGTATAACAGAAGTTGATGGCATGACTCTCTGTGGTAATGTGGTTTTAAAAGTAAACTGATGAATAAGATATACCAGTTCGAAATAGAAATTTCACGGTACAATGTCCTATCCAATTTGCTAGTCTAGCTGCCATGCTTGGATTTGTGCACATGAATCAAATTTACACTAATTTAATGTCAGTGATTTTTAATGCTATGTATATTAAAGGGTTAAAGCTAATAGGGTTTGAAAATCAATGACAAAACTGAGAATCAATTCGGACTGTGGTTGTTGTTAAACTATCGGAAACCCATGACGTTCGGATACTAACAACATGTACCATTTCTGAAATTTAAAAAAATATATATTTTCCCTACCTACCGACCCAAACGTATAAAGACTAAGTCGGCAACGCCAAACCAACAATATTTTAATTGTGGCCTCACGGTGAACATTGTCCATCTATAGCAGTGTTTATCTAATTTCAGGGTATATGACAGTGAACATTATCCATCTGTAGCAGTGTTCATTTAATTTCAGGGTATATCACAGTGAACATTATCCATCTGTAGCAGTGTTTATTTAATTTCAGGATATATGACAGTGAACATTATCCATCTGTAGCAGTGTTCATTTAATTTCAGGGTATATGACAGTGAACATTATCCATCTGTAGCAGTGTTCATTTAATTTCAGGGTATATGACAGTGAACATTACCGCCTGGTTCAGACAAATCTGGGTCATACTGATGCTGTTCGGAGTATCATCCACATCCCAGAGAGAAATCAGGTCAGATTCCTTGAATTTGAAAGAATTTTTTTGGGATCCATCTTTTATCTTTTTTTTATAAAAAAATTTTGGCTTGATCTGTAAAACAGAATGGACTTATTGTGAAAAAAATCCTATACAAACAATGTACATAAGTTTTTCATACATTTTAAGTTGATACCTTTAATGTCTTTTGGAGTATGTTTTTTTCTAATTGTGTCCTGTATTTACAGTATGTCTCATGTTCCTGGGATCAAACGATCCGTGTCTGGAATTCCTGGAAAAAACCAAAGAGAAGAGTGATTCCAAAGAATGAAAACAAACACATGACCTTGAACTCTGGAGATGGTGATAAACCCTTGTCTGCGGAGAAAAAAGTGGCATTTTCTGACATCGACGCAGAGGAAGAGATGGCAAAGATCCCTGAAGAAGATGAAGAAGAATTACAAGTTGAGGAGGAGCCCTAAGTGGAGGAGGAGCCGTAAGTGGTAAAAACAAGACCATTCTGTGCCATAATAGCAAGTGTGATATAAAACAAAATCCATTCCATGTGATAGCTTATCATCAAATATCAGCCATAGGGTGTGATATAGGGCTGTATTTGTTAGTGCAAATTTTGGGATTTAATAAATCAATAATTAAGTGTTTTGATTTTTGTGATCAGACATGAATTGATTTGTTTGAGTTGACCTGTATGGGCTATTTTACATTACATGTATAATCTATGTCTTTTGTATTTTTTATTGATGAAATATTATTTGTATGGACAAATCTTCCATATATATGTACATGGATGTATGAAGATTACTTACTTTATGGTTATATATATTTACAAGAGTCTATATTTAAATATATTTTATTAAACATTTTTATATATTGTACAGTTCATATTTATAAACACTTGTAATTCATATATTTTTGTATACTAAACTGTATTTTCTCTACATATTTTTAATGTTTGTTATGCTCTGCGTTCTATCTGTAAAGAAGCGGGTTAGATTTTGTGTTTACTTGTACCTAGTCAATTTCTGACACTGTCCAGTGATTAATCATTAACATTTAAGATTTGCATGTTTTCATTTAACTTGTGCAAATCTGTGTGCATGCATTGCTTAAAATTTATTTTATTTTCAGATCAAGGTTAGTGAAAATGATAAATCTAAATTGTTTTAATTATCGCTGTCCCTGAACTTTTAATTCTTACTTTGACTTCCTCTGATTTGAAACAGATGTTTATTTTTTTCTTAAATTGGGGGTAATATATTTTTCATTTATCATTTTTTAATATACTGGTACAATGTATATGTGTACAAAAAAGTAGCAAAAAAAAAAAGAATTACATAATGCTTTGTAACAATTAAAGCTATGAAATTTTAATATCAATGCAGACATTTCTGTTTAAATTATTCAGCCTTTTTTGTGACAGATGTATGTGTGCATTAGTTTGACGTAATTATAAATGCAGATAACACTGGCTCATACATGTATATCTACTTCTAACTAGTTTTGTCTCAAGTCTCCTCGTGTATTTATGAATTATCTTCATATTGTTTGGAATTTTTCATAGTTCTTTTGTACTGAACATCCCTGCCCCCTTTCTTTGTAGATTTTACTGAAGTTTTATGCTTGTTTGTTTGTTTTTTAAATGTTTTCAGTCTGTTGAAATTTCCAAAATTTCTGTTTATGCATATTCCGCTGCTTACTCTGTATTGTACAATTAAATGAGTGTCAATTGAAAATGATGATCAGTGTGCCAAACTTTGACCATGACCTTTAACTTAAGGTAACCAGGGTTGTGAAATGTGTATTCCAGAATAGTTTGGTGCTTTTAGGTCAGTATTATGCACCAATGTTTGATGTTAGTATAAATAGCTAATATTATTAAAGAGATGTATTAGAGCACATGCATTCTCTTTCTTGTTAAACTACTTCAATGTATGTAAGTGGTGAAAAACCCAGAAGAGATGTTTCTTAAGTGTCCTGTGCAATTTTTTATGGACTTTGTTTGGAAGTAATATTTGGAAATATGTCATTCATAACAAAATAAAAAATAATGATTTTATAAAAGTTTTTTTTTTTTTTGAGTACTTTGGTTATTTTGTGAATGATGGTAATTAGTGAACAAGTCCCACTGATAAAATTTTCTGTAAACTTTTAGAGTTTAGGGACCATTATCTTTTCTTTTTTTCCAGGGTATCAGAACTGTGCTTTTCTTATTCTCTCAGCACATACACACCATTCCCATTTCATCTACAAGTTTTTGTCTGAACATTCTAATTGATTTTATTTTGTTTCTTTGAAAACAAGTTTGCTATATATTCTGTATACATGTAAAAAAAAAATATGAATGAATAGCAACTTTGCTACATACATTAAGTAAAAAACAGATTGGAGATTACTAGTATTGGAGCAAAGACTTAGTTAACTTGTGTTGGAAATAGGCAGACTTTAACCTTGCAGATTACTAGTATAGAAACATAGGCTAACTTTAATCTAGAAGACAGCTAGTATTGGAGCATACCAGTAGACAGATTTTTATCCTGGCAGATTACTAGTACATGTTTTGGAGCATAGACTGGCTTTCACCTAGCAGAGTACTAGTATTGGAAATAGGCAGACTTAATCTTTGCAGTTTACTTGTATCGGAGCATAGGCTAATTTAAACCTATAGCTGATTACTAGCATTGGAGCAAAGACTGACTTTTATTCTGACAGATTAACAGTATAGGTAAATAGGCAAACTCATACCTTGCAGACTACTAATTTTGAAACGAAGCACACTTAAACCTTTCAGATTACTAGAAATGAAGCATATACTGACTTTAAATCAGCAGGTTGAAGCATAGGCTGTCTATAACTATGCAGATAACTGGTATTGAAGCATTGGCAGACTTTAACCTGGCAGATTGTTGGCTCTAAATCATAGAATGACTTGAAAATTAGCAGATTGCTAATATTAACTTTAACCTAGCAAAGCACTTGTATTAGAGCAGACTGACTATTGGGGTATAAATTGTCTTTTATTTTGGCAGATTATTTGTATTGGAGTATTATGACTTTAATCTAGCAGATTGCTAGTATAAAGAGTATAGACTGACTTAAATCTAGCAGATTACTAGGCATTGGAGCATAGGCTGACTTTGTTCTAGCAGATTACCAGTATTGGAGCATAGACTGACTGTAATAAGCAGATAACGAGCAATGAAGCAATGGCTGACTTTAATCTAGCAGCTTATTAGTATTAGAGCATAGGCTGACTTTAATCTAGCAGATTACTAGCATTGGGGCATAGGCTGACTTTAATCTAGCAGATAACGAACAATTGAGCATTGGCTGTCTTTAATCTAGCAGATTATTAGTATTAGAGCATAGGCTGACTTTATTTTAGTAGATTACTAGTATAAGAGCATAGGCTGACTTAAATCTAGCAGATTTTACTTGCATTGGAGCATAGGCTGACTTTAATCTAGCAGATTATTTGTATTGGAGCATAGGCTGGCTTTAATCTAGCAGAGCACTTCCACTGGAGCATATGCTGACCTTAATCTAGCAGAGCACTTGCATTGGAGCATAGGCTGACTTTAGTCTAGCAGATTACCAGTATTGGAGCATAGACTGACTGTAATAAGCAGATAACAAGCAATGAAGCAATGGCTGACTTTAATCTAGCAGCTTATTAGTATTAGAACATAGGCTGACTTTAGTCTAGCAGATTACTAGTATTAGAACATAGGCTGACTTCAATCTAGCAGATTACTAGCATTGGGGCATAGGCTGACTTTAATCTAGCAGATAACGAACAATTGAGCATTGGCTGTCTTTAATCTAGTGGATTATCAGCATTAGAACATAGGCTGACTTTGCTCCATCATATTACTAGTATATGAGCATAGGCTGCCTTTAGTCTAGCAGATTATTTCTACTGGAGCATAGGCTGATTTTAATCTATCAGAGCACTTGCATTGGAGTGTAGGCTGACTTTAGACTAGCAGATTACTAAAATAAGGGCATAAACTGATTTAATCTAGCAGATTATTTGTATTGGAGCATAGGCTGACTTTAATCTAGCAGATTACCAGTATTGGGGCATAGGCTGACTTTAATTTAGCTGGCAGATTACTATAGCATTGCAGCAAAGCTTTACTTTCATACTGGCAGATTACAGTATTTGAGCATATACTGACTTTTACCTAACCAGATTAACATTTTTGGAGCATAGGATGAACCTAGCAGATCACTAGTATTGGAGCATAGACCAGGCCCGTAGCAACGTTTCAAAAAGGGGGAAGGAGCAAAAATCTTGGAATTTGCCAGTGCTCGACCTTACAGCAACAAAAAAGTGGGATCCAAACACCATCTAAAGGTAAATTTACTATAACAAAGTACTATACACAGGAAAAAAAGTGCGGGGGGGGGGGGGGGCTGCCTGACTGACAACCTAGCAGATTATTTGGAGCAGTGGCAGACTTTATCCTCATAAGAGATTCAGAGTAAGAATCAATCAAGTATTGGACATGTAATATGTCTTCTTCATGTTTCCATACTATAAAATAAAGAAAGGGGCAATGAATCTTCATATACATGTACATTGTTCATCACTGTTAACTGTCATTCTATTATACGTGTATAAATTTCGTATTCAATATGATTTAATTCTATATCAGTGTCCATTCATTTCACTTAAGAATCAATTGGTTTTATCTTATGAAGTCACCACGGGGGTTTTGTTCGTCTACAGTATCTGGTCTCGATGGATTCTATAAATTAAAGTGAGGCTTGATGGTCTTTTCCAAGTGTAAGCGCTAACTGCGTCAATCCACAGGCATCAGTGTCAGTCAATCTGTGTGATGGGCAATATCGCTTCCTTAGAAATCAATACCAGATATTGTCAACAGTACTTCTACAATTATTCCTTGAATCCCATCTCAAAATGATTTGAATTTTTAAAAGAAAGAGAACGAAATGGGATTTGCTGACTGTTGTAATTACGATAGATCGATATAGGGTACTACTGGATGGGACAAGGAGACAGAAACAATTCTGACAAAATCCTGGAAGGACGTAATGCATTCAATGCACAGTCTGCATTCAGTGATTTTATATTTGGAAGGTTTTAATTGTTTGCTAAGTTTTTTTGGAAGCAATTTCAACTGATAACTGCAGCAACATAATCTTATAAAAAGGGGCCGTAGATTCTGGGATGAAAAACCCTTCAAGATTGCGCCTGGTAAGTTGGTTGGTTCTCAGTTGAGGGTATTACAAACCTTAAATAAAGGCGATATATAAGACCTAGGATACATGTACGTGTATGTATCTACTCTTGCACAAATTGGTGACATTTTTAAATGCATGTTTTTCTGTTACTGAAGAAACTGATAATCTAGGTTGTTTTTTAATCCCCTTGACTATATATAGCGAAGATGAAATGACCAATATTATAACCTGTATTAATTTTTTAACTTGACATTTTCAAACAGGAGAGAAAACAACAAATTAAAAAACCTGAATAATAAGAAAATGGAGGTCCTAAAGAATAAAAAGATTTTTTAGTAGCGTTGCTTGCCGCTTTAATGAAAGTAAGAGAATATTTACGAAGAGGTGGGTTTGAGCACCCTGAACAGGTGGGAGATTGAGGTTAGTGCTGGCGAAGCACTGCACACAGAGCATTTTTTTTCCAAAAAATTTTGACAAGCAAAAAAAAAAAAAATTTCCATGCAAGCTCGAAATCCTATTTCGTAGGGGATGGGGAGTTGGGGGTGTAGGTTCCAACTTCCTTTCACAACCAATTTTTTTTTTCTTAACCAAAATTACCATTATTTAACAACGTTACAACAAAAGGGGGCAACCAGCTTTTCAATGAATATTTTCAATTGTAAAAGGTTATGTTTAAAAAGGGGGGCAGCCCCCTGGCCCCACCTTGATAATACGTGCCTGAAAAGACAGAAAGGCATTACACGAACATGTGAATTTATCCCTGTAACACATGCAGAGTTAGCCAGGACAAAAACATGCAATACATACATGTAAATCAGGCTAGACTAACATGAATTTCTTAGACCTTGATATCACATCTTAATTCGGTGATAGAATGGGCGATTTCATCTCAAGATTTATTCCCTTTTTTAGTAGTAAATAAAAAAAAATCTACTGAATGCATTTTCTGTGACGTTCCATTACTCAATTTTTCTGGCTTTTTAGCTCACCTGAACCGAAGACTCAAGTAAGTGAGCTTTTTCTGTTCACATTTTGTCCGGCGTCCGTCTTTCTGCCTATATATCCACCTGTAAACTTTTCATGATCACATCTTCGATTTCTTTTCAAGAACAACTGGGCCATTTTCAACCAAACTTGCCACAAAGTATCCTTGGTAAGTGGGATTCAAGTTTGTATAAATGAAGGGCCTCGCCTTCTTCTAAGGGGAGATAATTACGAATTAATGACAAACTAACGGCATCTTTTAACATCAGTGCCACTCATTCATGCATTTTTGCTTATATGTTATTTTGTTGTACATGTATTAATTTGTATTTATATACCCCAGCTGGAGTCTTTGTCTTAAATAAAAACTTGAAACTTTTAAAAAAAAATCTTCTTCTCAAGAACCACTGAGCCAGAAAATATGAAATTTATGTGGAAGCATTCTCGTGTAGTGTAAATTCAAGTTTGCTCAAACCATCATCCGTGGGGTAGAGTGGGGTCACAATGGGTGATCAAAGTTTTAATAAATAAAGAAGTGCCCTGAGGTAATGTAGATTCAAATTTGTTCAAATCCCCCCTCCCTCCCCCCCCCCCCCCCGTAGAGATGGGTCACAACAGGGGATCAAAGTTATACAAAGGAATATATAGGAAAAATCGTTAAAAAATCTTCTCAAGAACAGCAAATAGCCATGATAAGTCATATTAATTCAGAAGCATCCTCACATAGAGTAGATTCAAGTTTGTTCAAATCATGTCCCCCGGTGGTAGGAGGGACCACAGTAGAAGATCAAACGTGTAGAAATAAATCTTGAAAGATCTTCTAAAGCCTTGATAAGTCAAAGAAATATGGAAGCATTCTCATTCAGTGTACATTGTAGATTCAAGATCGTACATGTACAAATCATGCCCGCCCCCGGGGGAGTTATTTGGTACCACTTCTTTGTTTCATTTTTTTCCAATACTGAACTGATTTCTGCTTTTTTCCTAGCCAATGTGCTCAGGTGAGCGATGTGGTCCATGGGCCTCTTGTTTAACAACACATTGGATATAGTTAAAGTTATAAATTAACCAAAAAAAAAAAGTAATCGGAAGAATGTATAATATGAATATGAACATAAAATAATTTTCATAGAAAAAAAGACAAGTCTAAAAATACTATTTCTATATAATTTTCTTTCGTTTATGGTTTGAATGTATTTTATTGTAATTTCTAATTAAAAAGGGATTGGGCACAAGTTCTAAAAACTTATTACACCCTCTCCCTACATGTCGTTTATATTACTAGTACTTTTAATGAAATAAGATATGAAGGACTAGAGTTGTATTATCACAGGTTGGCATCGCAAGGGAATAAAAAGCTTGCATATGGACAGTATTTATTTCTCTAGCGAGGGAGCATCGTCGCAAACCACGGCCAAAATGTACGATCCTCTCCCATTCTGGTGAGAGCTGTATGCGGATTCCGGACCGTGGCTTGAGACGATGGCGAGGGAGTCGCTTCACTTTCTTGGTGGAAGTCACGCCTCTGAGTATAAACTATTTGAAATAAAAATTTAAAACATTTGCAGAAATTGTCACTGCAAGAGCCAACGCCCATATTACACGCGCTCTTGATTAATGAGACATGCACGGTGTCATGCTTAGGAAAACATTATTACCAACAGCTCTGCATGGCTAGTTCCCTCCATATTTCGAAATATGCAAGATATTCTCTCTCTCATTAAATTAGTTCAAATCCCTCTCCAGCTGAAAAAACTCAATGCTGGCCGGTTCGATACAGTTCACTTCGATACAGTTCACGCTACACATAGATATTCTCGTCTCCCTATCCATGGCTATTCAAACATGGTCCTAGGATGGGACAATAGATTATTATCTTCATGGAATAGGAAACATTTAAGCATCACAGTGCGAATAAAATATATTTTGTTACAAAGTTAGGACAGTAAATACAAATGTTCATCAATGTGTAAAAGGAGAGGAGAAAATGCGACGGACTAGACCAGGATTCGAACCCGGCCCAGTTCGATCGCCGGTGGCCAGATAGCTCAGTTGATAGAGCAACTGACTGGTGATTTTCCTGGTCTGGTCGGACTGATCCAAAGCATTTTAATTTCCCCTCTCCTGTTACAACTGGAACATGGTTGTTCAGGTTGACAGAGCAACAATTTACAAAACCTTCTTACTGGAAGTCATTTCATTATTATTATTCTGAAAGAGACATTTAAAACAACAATTACTTTGATAATTTAAGAACATTAATCTAGTTGTTATTTATTAATTGATTGATTTAGTTATTTGTTGATTTATTTATTTTTAATCTAAAATGAAATAGTCAGTTGATCTGGGTTTAAAAAATCAATTTCATTTGTGAAATAATGTTTTAATTGTGTATTTTTGTGTTAAAATGCCCCCAGGAGGCCTTGATTACTCAATACCTATATTGTGGATCTTGTACACATTGGCGAGTTAAAGCACATGGCATTGTTTACTAAATTTTATAGTCTGTTTCGGGGCCTCTATTATTTGCATATGTATCACTCCTGTAATTTATCCCCTAGATGTACACTATTTGGACGCACTAGAAATAATTATATTGTTCAGACATGAAAAAATATGCTTGATTTTTTTATCTTATTAATTTTTATTCAAGAATTAATCTATGTTTCATCTTATTTAATGAATCTGGGCGTGCTTACATTTGCATATTTATCGACCGTGACACTTTCCTACCTCGTGACGTCACTTTTAAAAAAATGGCGGACCTACATGAGGCACGTATGTTGGAAGGAAAAGATATAAACGGAGTCACTTCCAAAGAGACAGGTAACGGGATTTTACAAGAGTTGGAATTAAATAACCTTGCTAGAGGAATGAGTACTGCTCCTTCAACATCACGATTTCTAGTGGCCAGGGTTAACGATGAAAAAGTTGACGAGACGGATCAGCCGCCAGTTTCTGAATCTGAATCCGAACCAGCGATCGGGAAACCGGCAAAACAACTTGACTTTCAATTCCCGGATTCCCCAAAATCTCCCAAATCTCCATATGATTCGGTTCATTTTTTCGGAGGAACTGTGAGTCCAAATGACACATATGGATATAATAATTCATGCGAAACTCACATGAAAACATTTGGAAAAAATACAGTTGAAGCTATTCCTCATGTGGATCATTACAGAAACTTGCTTTCAGCAACAGCAGCATTGAAGTCAAGACCAACTCTTGCCGAACTCCACGAAGAAAAGGTATCATATTTTATGTTGTACCTGTCATAGATTTCAGTTTATTGATTTGTTTATTTGTGACAAATCGTCAGCAGCAGCAGTAGTCACGTGTATGGATTTAGAGTCTGTTGAGGTTGTATAATCCGGCATTGCTTTCTAGACTACTAGTATCTATCAGAGACTATATTAGTATATATATGTCCCCGTATCTAGAAAGTTTACGCCTTGAGTAGGATATAAACATTTGGGTTCAGTCCATTATATTCATACACCATGCATGATTGATTTATTGTTCCTTCAAAAATTCTTTAAAGTGTCGTAAGCTTGTACTACATGATATGGTTGATGAATTTTCTTTGCCTTTGCTTTCTCTGCCCTCATTAAAATTGACATGTTCATTGAGATGTCATGTCGTACAGGAGCTTGTAAGTAAACAAAGATTAATCAGAGAGTACATGATTTACAACACATGGCAAACATTTCATGGACTTTGTGAAAATATGTTGATTGATCAACTGTTGGAAACTATTTTTGATTCTTTTATTTCCTAAAATTTCTTTTGCTGGAGCTCTACCCATGTTTTTATTTTTTTAATCGCATGTACTGTAGAAGCACAAATTTTCTTGGAGATAAAATTTCGTTGATTTGTCATCTAAAAAGGTTTCGTGAGGATTTAATTTCGTTATTTCAAAAGTAATCCTATTCAATATATAGTTATATGAAATTTCGTGTTGGTTTTAATTACGTTTATAATTATAAACAATGAAATTAATGAAATTCAATCCCCAACGAATATTTCTGCTTTTACAGTGCATTCAACATTACTAACAAGAATGAAAAAAAACAATATGTCAACAAAGGTACAGGTCAACATCAGTTTTGACAGCAGACACTGTATCTGTCAGAAAAGATGATGATACTTAAGTAGTCTAAGCTTCACTATATAGACTAGTGTAGACTCAATTTTTCTCAAATCATGACCCCCGGTGTAGAGCGGGGCCACAAAAGGAGATCAAAGTTTTACATAGGAAAATATAGGGAAAATCCTTGAAATCTTCTCAAGAACAACAAAGTCATGATTTGTCTTAATTACAGGGAAGCATCCTCAGGTAGTGTATAAATTCAAGTTTGTTCAAATCATGACCCCCAGGTATAGAGTGGAGCCACAGAGTTTACATAGTAATATAGGGGGAAATCTGGTGATGATGAACAGCAGGGCCAAAATGACTCAGACGAGTGTTATGGCCCATGGCCCCTCTTGTTTCTATAAACATATTAAGATTAATTTCTGTAAATCAAGGAGTGAGTTCTGTTTTAAACTAGCTGCAGATCTGTAGCTCGCTGGTCTGGAAAAAAATTTGGATGGACGACCAGAGAGCTACAGTGCTACAGAGCTGCAGCTAGTTTTAAAGAAGACTGAAATCCAATAAATTGATCTGTCTATGAAGAAGAGGTGTAATCTTATTAAGGCCCGTGCAGGTTCATATTTTGAAAAGGAAGTTACAGAGCAGGTGTAAGATGTGGGATTTTTTTTATTAATTATGAAAATAATAATAATTAAAAAAAAAACCCAACTATATATTTCCTATTTTCAAGTTATATAAAGAATGCTACTCCTATTCTTTAAAGGAGTCACTCTGGCATTAGTTGTTGTCAAATTGAAAAATTGTTCAATGGTTAAAATATGTAATTACATATTAATGTCAAGGTTAACAGGAGCAATTAAATCTAGTTTAAGATGTACCTTTAAAACATTTCTTTTAATGAAATGCTAACCAAATGACTTGCTTTGAAGCTTAATCTTTGTCAGCTCACATATATTCAAGAAAATTTCCAAGGTAAGGTGACTGCATGAATGCAAAACCAGTGTAGCTTTTCTGATCCACATGTTAAGTACACAAAATGTTTTTCAGACTGAAAATTAGGGCTGGGAACCAGCTGTTTCCGGTCAATTTTCTCAATATTTTGAAGATTTTTCCCACATCAAAATGAATATTTTTTTTCCAGTTGACAAATTACCATCAAGGTTGACAAACTTAACTTTAATTCCATTACCAAATTTATTCTAGATTTTAAACCAATTAATTTTTTTTTTAGAACAAATGTTCATGGCCTAGAAAAAAATGTACTGTGTACTTTGTTTTTGTTTTGAACATATTTTATTGACAATGTGTCAAAGGGATTGGACACAAGTTCTAAAAACTTAGATAGTCCTCTCCCATACATAAAATCTTAATAGCCATACAACATTTACAAAGATTTACAATTTTACAATATTATACATGAACGTAGAAGTCAGCAGCAGCAGTAGTCACGTGTATGGATTTAGAGTCTGTTGTGTACTTTGATTCTAGAATAGTAAAAATTCAGAGAAGTCTGACACATATGCATGGAGGAAAATGCAAGATAGCATTTAAGTGCTTGTTTTGAATCTGTAAGTGATAATTAATTATTATAACATCACAATTTTATTTCATTTCATTCAAATGTCATATCATAACTAATGATGAGGTATTGAAACAAGAGTTAAATTATTTTTAATATGGAAATGAATATTACTGAAAATATCTGTGTACATTGTTGTTCAACAGTAATATAAAGCATTACCTTTGTCCTTGAATGGAAAATTTACAAGCAACAAAATAAAAATTGAAGACATTCCCCCTTTTTTTTAAAGTCTGAATTAAAAAGAAAGCAATGAATTTATATTTCAACAAACTGCATTTGTTTTCTTGTAAACCAATTATGACATCCCGTTAGGTAATGCTTAAATCATTAATCAGTAGAAAATCAATACTAATGACTCGGCAGTATTTTATGGGTAACGTGAGATTTTCAAGTAATCAACACTGCCATTGCCCAAAAACATGGATAATGATTGAACTTTCAAATAATTTAATCCCAACCAGCAAACATTTTGAGTTACCTTGAAATATTAATGCATAGTTTCTGTAACCAATCTGAGGAGTAGACAATGGTAATTCCAAATTTTACTGCATTTTAAAGTGACATTTATCATGTTTTTGGAAGTTACAGAAGGGTTCTCAGTTCAGCCAGTGATTAGTCAATTTTGATGTCTTCATTTTACACCATGTCCCATCATTTCATCTGTAAAGAAATTCTAGAGTGACACTCCACCTCAACCATATACTTTGTAATTACAAAACAAATTAATCCTAGAATTCCATAGGGTGTCATGATATTTAATAAGCTAGGCTGTTACATGTCTGCTTCCCCAGACTTCTCTGATACTGCCAAAAAATGTTCTAAAACAGTAAGGGCAATGACATGCAAAAGATAGAAAACAATTTTCTTGTAGAAACAAAACATGTTCCAAAAAAGTGGGATTTCTACCAGCTGATACTGGTGTGTAAGTCATTCACAGTGACAATGTACAAGGCTGCACTTGTACCCAGTATTCTAAGTCATTCACAGTGACAATGTACAAGGCTACACTTGTACCCAGTATTCTAGGGATCTTTATCTTTTATATGTGTTTATAGAAATAATTTCTAACAGTAATTGAACATCAAATATTTTGGTGAAGAATGAAAGATGCTAAAGAGAACTATGAATCTGATTTTCAACATTATTACCAAAACTAATTTTGTCAATCTTCTTTGAGAAGTATAATCTCTTTTTTAGATTATTTGAACTTGTTCATCAAAGTTCCACATGTGAGCTTCAAGTATGATATTTTTAATGATTCTGTTTTAGGAAGAGGAAGTCATTCGAGCCAAACAGAGGGAACCACTTTTAGCATCAGAAGAAAACTTGGTGGAGGAGTCCACTGCAAACAAAGCAACAGCAGTCAAGTTTGGATGGATCAAGGGAGTATTGGTGGGTTATCTGTTTGTGGGGAGGGGTGGGGGAAAGGGGGAAGCTAGTGTGTGTCATTGTAAGTCCAGTTCAAAGTTTTTTGTCATTTGAAAGCAGTCCAGGAGTAAGACTCCTGTTCAAATATGTTAATTGTTAATACTTGTTTCAAAAAAAAGAAGAGGTCATAAAAGTTGTTCTCACATCGGCATAACACTTTATACCCTAATTACCATAGCTTATTGTGTTAGTACAGAATGGTACATGTATGCTTTTCCTGGGATGCCCCAACTCCAGGAAAATTCCACTTTTTTTAAGGCAAAAGTGAAGGGATTTGAAAGTTCATCAATATGTATAATACTCAAAAATGAATGGGGAAAAATGACTGTGAGCATGAAAATGATTTTTTTTCTTACATGATCTTGGTTTATTTTAATTGAATCTAGTTATTATGGGCTGTACAGGAAACAAGGAGCAGATTTTACCTGATCATATAATTGTCAAGCATTAGCTTTGACTGGTTTAACCTTGCATTAACCAGTGCCTGAATTGTCTGGTATTAAAGTCTGCAAAATAGAATAAATAAATAAAGATAGGTAAAAGTCAGTTACAAAAACACCGAGGCTACGAATAACTGGAATATTATTAATTTGCAAAAACTAACAATCTGAATATTATAAATTCATATGTCTTGATTGTCTCTCAGAAAACATGATCTGTATACAGAGTTAATCTGATCTGTGGTTTCTGTCTGAAAAGAAGTACATCTGGCAGACAGAATGTGAATTACTGCTTATTAACAATAAGACCCTCATTATGTATCAGGCTGATAAGATTATTTCCCTCCCAGAGTTTGTGAACTGATAATTGATACTGTGAATATGTGAATTTCTATATCAATCCTAGAAGTAACTATGGTGAACCCCAGTGCAAAGACAATAAACTACTGTAAAAAATAAGTTTTTTGGTATGAGTTTTTCCAAGATTATCCTATGACTATGATCCTATATATATATGAATTTTCATTACACAAAATAGAAGGTTACACCTACTGTTCTGTAGAATTAGAATAGAACAAGCACAGCTGGAACAATTAACATTCTTTTACTAATACTCACTTGTTAAAGATTTAAGTGCTCTGGAAACTGCACTTAATACTCTGTCTCCTAAGGTCAAGGTCATTTGTAATAAAACCCACTTCCTGTGATAATGAGCTATAATGATGACCTTGTCCCTTTGTAGCAGCTTATTGTTTGACTTCCTGTATGCTAATGAAAGGAGAAAACTGGCAATTTATTATCTGGTTAGGATGAAACAATTCCTGGCATCCCAATTTTTCGAGTTGGATTACCCAGCTAATGAGAACATCAACTTATTGATAATAGACAAGAAATCAAAGACTTGTAAAACTATGTAACATTCTCTGTGTTAAGCCAAGCCAGGATTCCTTGTCTTCTTCATCAGGGGTCTTTGGATCAGAACCTTCTGGCCAGAAATTTGATGAATAGGCATAGAAATTAATAGAATTCTGATTGTTATTGGAGAAAGGTCCCAGTTAAATTTGTCAGATGGTAACCTTGAGGTCTAGGAAATAGATTAATTGATCAGCGATCAATTATGCCGAATTACTGCAAAATGTGAAATAATAAATTGATGAAATTGATTTCTGTGCTAGCTCAGTGGCAGTATAAAGAAAGGGATGCCTAAAATGGAATGGATATTTACTTAAAGTATTTTTTATCAGTTTGCAGGGCTTGTCCTGTTTGTATTTCATAAGTTCAGTAAACTAAGCTATATTTATATTATTTGCTCAGCTTGCTAGATTATTCACAAACAAATAACTTCCTTTGTGTTGTCCGTAGTAGAGTTACATGTCAAGACAGGAAGCACATAACTATTACATGTGTTTGTATAGGAGGTTCTATTAGTATAACACATGTATTGTTGGGGATGTCTTAGCACTTTAAACATTGAACTATTTATACATCTACAAAATATACATGTTAGTTCCAACATATAGAAATGTACTTGACCACACAATTTAGGTAGAAGTTTAAAGGTCAAAACAGTTTTTGAGATGAAACAATCTTCACAATATACAGATTGTTCATCAATGTTGTTGACATTTGATGACAGTACCAAGTACTTTAAAATGGTTTAAGCAAAGGGACATGTCTGTCAATTTGATTAACATCTTACTTCTTGGTACTAAATTGTACTTATTGGAAAGAAAATGTTAGCATCAAAATTAAAGAAAAATATTATAATGTAAGATTAAATGTTGCTTGTTAGTAAGTTTCATGAGATCAAATTTGAATACAGTTGAACTTTGGTATCTCGAATACTGATATCTTGAACACCATGGATATGTGAAGTGATTTGGAAGTCCCAACCTCTTATTCTTTAAGTACTGGTATTTTATCCCCAATATCAGCAACTTGGAATTCAGTTATTGGACAACTAAAGCATGTACTGTCTCTCAAAGAGACAAAAGTTCCTTGAGAAGATTAAGTCAAAGAAATGATTTTTGAATCAATCATTCATAAATTCACAAAATTAAGTAGATAAATTATATTATTCATTGCATTTTTTTAAATAAGTTTCAATGAAATATATTATTCATTGCACTTTTCTCTAAGTTTACCTGGTAAATGAAAATTGTCAGATTTTAATTTTTAAAGTTTAAAAATCGTAACTATTTAAAAACAGGTCTGCTAAAGAGGATTTAGCTTTGGAAAATTTTAATGAGGTCGTCCAACATCTCTTTCATGTTTCTCATGCACATAGAGTGTGAACTTGGTAGGTTACTGAGAATGAAGAATGAAGATAGATAGAGTACGTTCTCTACTTCAGGAGGGAAACATTTGCACTTGATCAGTGAAGAATATAATTCCCTGTGCAATGTTTTGTTTTGTGACTATTCACTGCTTCTTTTTATGTGGTTACTTAACCATCAAATTAACACAGACTGAGGTCCTAAGTACACTGGGGTCAGTGTTCTGGGGGTTTTAATTGGGGGGAAATGGTTGACCACAGACGGAAAGCAGAGTTCAGAAGGATTTTTTTACTGACATTACACATGTTAATTTACATATATTTACCTACCTGAAATAATGCATTGTTACCTAAATGTGGTAGGGATGATGTCAAGAAAAAGTTATTTTTCAGACTTAAAATATTAGTCCCTATTTATCCCTACTGGCTAAGTTTATGTTTCAAAGTCCCAGTCTCCGTAGTAAGAGTAAAAGATGGTTATGAATACATAACAGTTGTACAGCTGGTAGAACTAATACCACCCATATATTTATGAATTATAATTCATATTAGTTTGGTATGTTGTACACTTTCTTATATCCCTTATAAATCAGATACCTGTACAATAAAAAAAAAAGAGACTGATAAAATGTGATTGTAGGAATATTTAACTGTCTTTAATTGTCTCTGTAAAATTTTTGTAATTTTTTTTGTGATAGGCAGAAAGTGTAATATCAATGTTGTAAAAAGTCAAACTTTTACTCAATTTTTGTAGGTACGATGTTTGCTGAACATCTGGGGTGTGATGCTGTTTATGCGCCTGTCGTGGGTGGTGGGGCAGGCGGGGATAGGTCTCTCCACCGTCATTATTCTCCTTGCTACTGTTGTTACTCTCCTTACATTGATATCTATGTCTGCAATCTGTACAAACGGGGAGGTCAAGGGAGGTAAGTCAGTACATATAAATAATTTGTTAGTGTTAGCACACTCATGGGTATCAAATATATGTCAAATAGATGAAAATAAATATAAAGGCAAGTGCATAGCAAAGGGATTCAACTTATCTGCTGTAATTTACTGATTCATACTGGTGTAATTATGTGTAGTCCTATGTTAAAGGAATTAATGGGGAAAAATGGGTAAACTTTGTATGTACTGCACAGTGTATATATTAATTGAAGGACTATTTTTTAGGAGGAGCATATTACATGATTTCTCGAAGTCTTGGTCCAGAGTTTGGTGGTGCTATCGGCCTCATATTCTCTGTTGCCAATGCTGTAGCAGTGTCCATGTATGTTGTTGGCTTTGCAGAAACAGTCAGAGATATACTCAAGGTAATTTAATACAAACATGGTGGAACAGAGTCATAAAATCCCTATAAATCATATTCTGGTTTTATATGTATATAATGTATACATTTAAATGTAACATTCTAGACTCATGATGATTTATTTCTCTGCAGAGAGAAGTAATGGTGTCTCTTCCCTCTTTATGACGTGACAAAAATATTTTATATAAGGAAGAAAAAAATCCTGTGATAAGGTTTCAAAAATATAAGATAGAGAGTATTAGATCAATAATAGCTTATGTTGTTGTTAAAATGTGTCAAAACACCTACGCTGTGTCAAGTTCTGTCAACTGATATATAAAAATAAGATACTATTATGCCACACATATAGTCACATAAAAGGAAAGGAAAGTTCTTCCACCTAATATATAAGAATTGTTTAATACTGTTACGCCACACATACAAGAACACAAATGTTGAAAAGTTTTGGTTTTTTTATTAGCATAGGTATTTTAAAATTACTAGACAGTTAACAAAAGGAACTTTAACCTTGCTCCAGGTTATTCTATTTCATGTGATTTGGACAGAGTCCTAATTGCAAGAGCCTGGAATAAACACGTATTAGAAGGGAAGGCATAAAGAGAAATTAATGGAATGAAAATGAAATTGCATTAGAGAACGTGTTTAATCTTGTTTTATTATGTGGTGGTACAAATGCAGACTAGGATGTATTGCAGTATAAGCATGTGATCTCATGTGTTAGTCTGAAACCAAAACATGTCAACTTTAGAAGTCTGTCTATAGAAAGACACATTGTAACTTTAACAAAGATCATAGGATGTGTTTGTCAGTATTACAGATCAGGGTTGTGTTATGTTTTAGCATGTCTGTATAGTTCTATTTCAGCAGTCTGATCTTATAGTCAAGTATTGGCAGGGAATATTAATCAATAGGTACTTCAGACCTACCACAGCACTAAATGGAGCAGAAATTAAATACACTGGGGGAAAATCCTCAAAATCTCCCTGCAACATGCAGGAATGATAGAGGGTTACTAGGTTTAATGGAATTTCTGGCAGCTTTTGTGTGGTAGAATGTCCAGAATTTCCCATCATATTGACTGATTATTCCTTTTTAGGCCGTAATTCAAAAAAAAATGTTGAAAGAATAGGTTTTAAAGAAAAAGAGGCTTGAATCAATGAGGTTCTGCAAGTTAAATACCACAGAATTAAGTAGAGGTTTATAATCATTGTTTATATGAGGCAAACCATCAGTTGATGTGAATGCATGTAAATTAACGTTCATATAGTTCAGATACAAAGAAAATACTGTCTAAGGTAGGGCCCTGAAATCAATTTCCTTAAAGATAAAAAAAAAAAAAGATTATTATTTATTTCTGATATTTTACCTAACCTGTGTTGTTTTGGACTGCCATTGACGACTATAAATTCACAATCATATCTTTAGGTCCATTGTTGATAATTTGGTGATTCTAGGAATGAACCTCTCTGCTGGTTCCACTTGAGAGTGAGATGTAAACACTAGTATCTGTTGTAAGTCAGAGGGAAGTCAATCCTCCTGGTTCGTTTCAATTCAGTTTATATGATTAAGAACTCCTCAGGACTAAGTAAACCTCACACAGTGCTTAAAAAAATTGGAAGATGAAATGAAAAATCTTTCATCACTAAGTAAAAATTATGTTAAACTTTCCCTGCACTTATCACTAGATGTTATAAACAGTTTATTTTTTGAAAACTTTTATTCATGTTCTGGTAAAAAGGCACTTTCAAGCTCAAGTTTATTTACGGCTAAAAACACACATGATGTCTTTTGCACTGTGCTCAATATAAGCATATTCATAAGATTTGTACAAGCTTGTTCCTCAGATTAATTATATGGCTAGTGTAAACACAGCAGGCTTATTGAAGTTTATTCATGTCTTGAACACACATCAGATTTATTGCATGGCACTAAAGCTTAAAAGATGCATTGCATGGCACTAGATGCAAACATACACTTAAGATATATTGCATGACTGTCAATACAAGCACTTTCTTCAGATTGCATGATGCTTTGTTCAAATACACTTATCAGATTCATTGTCACAAACATGAAACTAATGTATAATTTTTAGTACAAGCACACTTGATGGAATTACTGCATAGCTGTCACTTGATCATCAAATCTATTGCATGGCTGTCAGTACAAGCACACTCATTAAGCACATTATTTGCTCTTCCTACAAATAAATGCACATTTTAAAGATTTTTTGCTTTACTCTTCATTTTTACCCAGTTATTCTCATTTTCATTAGTTCTAATTTTGTGGTTAATGTTTACTCTTCCTTGCTTAAAAGATCCCCATAAGTTGCAGGAGAATAGGCTCATTAGACTGAGGATTTTGTGATTTATGCATTTATTTTTCAGGCTAATGATGCTTTAATGGTGGATGAAACCAATGACATTCGTATCATTGGTGTACTGACGGCCACACTGCTATTAGGCATTGCCATCGTGGGAATGGAGTGGGAGGCAAGGGTAAGTAACTCTTATGTGGCAAATATTGTAAAGATGATAGAGAAAATTTTCTTAAGCCAAGACCATTGTGTAGGGTATAGGATATTGAGTATATTACTAATTACTTAAGGTTCACTGACCCTCTGATAAGGGAGATAACTCTGACTTGGATTAAATTTAATGATAATTATTCCTTTATAAAATTGTCAAGTTAATAGACCATTTCTGTCAGATTTTATCTCCGAAGGTATGCTAAAATTATGTGCACTTTAATTTAAAAAAAAAATTATTAGTAAACAAGGGCGCAATGAACTTTAAATTTCTCTGATGTAAAAAAATGTTGTTTGTTTTTGTTTTTGCAACTTTAGATCTTTCCTACTGAACATCATTTTCAAGCTTATTGTGTCACAAAGTTCCAAATCATTAATTTTGTTTTATCTTTACAGGCTCAAATTGTTTTACTGGGTGCTTTGTTAATAGCCATATTTAACTTTTTAATTGGAACCTTTATTCCTCCAAGTATGGAGAAAGTGTCAAAAGGAATCGCTGGTTATCAAGGTAAGACAAAGGGGGAAAGAATCAATGGTCAAGATGAATAAATAGACAAACATGTGTCTGATGCTTCAGAAAAAGATTACTCCACATTTTCAATGTTTCTAAGTTTGGTTGAGATATTTTCTATCACCTGGCTTCAGAGAAAGCTATACCACAGTTTATTGTTTATGAGTAATAACATGAAGAGATTAACCTCCATTTCTTTATTTCAGGGACCATCTTTATAGAGAACCTTGGTCCCAAGTTCACAGAAGGAGAAAACTTTTTCTCTACATTTGCAATATTTTTCCCTGCAGCCACTGGAATATTAGCTGGTGCAAACATCTCTGGGGATCTCAAAGTATAGACTTTGTCTCTAAGATTCATTGACAGTAGATATTTATAGAAGCCTTTTATTTATTTTGAGCCCTACATGATTAGCTAGAGAATTATTTGATGCCATTAATAACTGAAGGTATTGTTTTGTTGTCTGTTACTTGTCTCAAAGGTACCTGCTATTCTTGTTTTTTTTGATGAGCGGGGAATGGTTAATTAGCTCTAATCACACTTAGCTCATCTGAGTCAAAGCATTCAATGAAGACTGTTGTGTTACTACTGTAAACCTTTCACATAATCAACTTTTTCTCAAAAACCAGTTGGCCAATTTCAACCAAGCTTGTCACAAAGTATTAATGGTTAAAGGAGATTAAGGTGGTGTTTTTTTTCCCCAAATGAGCCATAACCTCTTTCAAAGGGAGATAATAAAGAAATAATGAAAATTTGGTGGCATTTTTAAATATATCTTTTTCTCAAGAACCACTGGGCTAAAAAAGTTGAAACTTATAGAAAAACCTTCTTTACATAGTGTAGATTCAAGTTTGTTCAAATAAATACCCTTGGGGGTAGGATGGGCCACAATGGGGGATCAAAGTTTTACATAGGAATATATAGGAAAAAAACTTCTCAAGAATAGCAAAGCCATTTTAGACATATTGATATGGAAGCATCCTCAAGCAGTGTAGATTAAAGTTTGTTTAAATCATGACCCCTGAAGGTAGGGTGGGACCACAATGGGGGATCAAAGTTTTACTTAAGAATATATAGTAACAAATCATCTTCTCAAGAACAGCTATGTTAAGTCATATTGATATAGAGTCATCCTCATGTAGTGTAGATTCAAATTTGTTCAATCATGACCCCGGGGGTGGGGAGGGGCCACAATGGAGGATCAAATTTTTACAAAGGAATATATAGGAAAGAATCTTCTAAAGAACAGCAAAGCCATTTGTTATATTGATATGGAGGCATCCTCAGGTAGTGTAATGTAAAATTTTCAATACTGAACTAATTTGTGCTTTTCTCTAGCCAATGTGTTCAGGTGAGCGATGTGGCCTATGTACCTCTTGCTTGATTTTCCTTCTGCTTACATTACATTACCATTATTATGGCAAAATGAATGTTTTAAAATTATGGCATGCTGATTTGTAATTGACATTTTTTATGAAAAATCAATGTACTGTACATTCAAAATAGTGCATGAACAGATTTTGTATTAAAAAAATATGAAATAATTATGGGAAATCAAATCTGTTTTATGTTATATCATTCGAGTGATTTATCCACCATCTACAGAATGCCCAAAGAGACATTCCACGAGGGACGTTCTTGGCTGTTGTTATATCCTCCCTCACCTACATTGCCTGTGCCTGGCTGATGGGGTCCTGCATACTGCGTGAGGCATCTGGATTCGAACCAAGAGACCTGATGTCCAACAATACTCAGAATATGACAACAGGCCTGGTGTTCAATTATTCTCAGAATATAACAACATACATTGAGAATGTAACGCTTGATGTTGTGAACTCGACTGGTGTTGCTAGGGTCGATGATGTGTATGCTCTGGCCAGGAATTGCAGTCTTGGGAAGGGTGGGGTTTGTACCTATGGACTGCTGCATGACTTCCAAGTAAGAGCTCAGACTGCGATAACTTATAAAATGAAAAACTCATGATCTGTTGAATTTTAGTTCTATTGAGTCAGTTCTTGATAAAAACAAATATAAAAAGTCAGACAGTAGATAAAGTAAAATAAACTTTAAAAAAACAATGTTCATCTATCTAGGCAATGCTCTTGACATATTCTATTTTCAGGCTATGGAGCTGGTATCTGCTTGGGGTCCTCTACTCACCCTGGGAATTTTCTCAGCAACTCTTTCCTCTGCCCTTGCTAGTCTGGTTTCTGCCCCCAAAGTCTTCCAAGTAAGAAACTTTTTTAGTAGAAGCTTCATAATTCCCCCTTCCTTGTGCATTGAAAACACATAACATTTTTACCACAGGTACTTGTAGGCAGATTTGCACATGTCCTGGGAAATTTTTCATAAATTATTTTATAGGACAAATTTACAATGTATTTGAGCTGAAAGGTGTAGAAAAATTTAAAATGATCATTCTATAGAAGTATGTATAAGCTGTGAAGTTATGGTACGGCTTAATTTCATGTCACTGATTTGTGCCTTAGCTGAGTGGATGCTCCTGTATCCAGAATATTATTCTTAACCTCTCAACAATACTACTTCTAATTATAAACACACACACAGATGTACCATCATAAAATCAAACCAAAAAGTAATGAATATGAATAATGCTCATGCATAACAATCCTAAATACACATAATGCACAATGCTTAGCTTATACATACATGTAGATTGTAAGTGTTCGTGTTTTCAAACAGGTAGGTCTTAGGACTTTACTTTTGTGTTATCTTTTTAGAAGCAAAACCAAAACAGAAATGTATTTAATAAAATTGTGATTAGAATTGCTTTTAGTTTTACCTGTCTTATCTTTGTTTACAGGCTGTATGTAAAGATAGAATTTTCCCTAAGATACATATCTTTGCCAAAGGTTACGGTGCTAGTGAAAATCCTAGGAGAGCCTACTTCCTAGCCTATTTTATTGGAGTGGCATTTATATGTATAGGTTATTATTATTTTTTTTTATATATATAAACACCCAGTTTACAAACTCATTAGAAGACGATTCTTTGTATTTTTAATTGAAAAAAAGAAAGATATTTTTGAGATTCCATGCTTTCTTAAGAAGTCTGCTTGTTATACTATTCAGATAATACATGTATGTTTAATAGGTTTTTAAAAGAATTTATTTTATTCAATAAATTTATGAATGATAATTTACAAGTATTTTTGGATGTGTACAGGTGATCTGAATGCCATAGCTCCTATTATTTCCAACTTCTTCTTGATGTCTTATGCTCTAATCAACTACTCGTGTTTTGATGCTTCGCTTGCCAATTCACCTGGTAAGTCTTACATATATACGTATACCTGCTGGTCAATTCACCTGGTAAGTCTTATATATATACATATACCTGCTGGAAGTTGAATGAGTACAGGAGTAAAAGCTTTAGAAATGAAAAGTACGTTTTATGATTGATTTAACAAGAAAGTAGTGTACACTATGCTGATAAGAAAAATGTCAATATACATGTAGGTAAAACAATTGAGAACATTTCAATCATCAGATTTTTCTTTGTTGCATTTCTATAATTCTCTGAATGGATTATTTCTTTTTGTTTAGGTTGGCGTCCGGCTTTCCGTTATTATTCTATGTGGTTGAGTTTAGTTGGTGCCTTACTCTGTATAGCTGTGATGTTTATTATGAACTGGTGGACCGCCCTCATTACATTCGTTATTGTTTGTGCTCTCTTTGTTTATGTCCATTATTCAAAACCAGGTGAGAAATGCACCACAATATTTGTACCTAGTCTTGCTTAATCTGTGAATATTGGGCTTTTTTAATTTATTATGAGTAACAAAATAAATTGTTTTGCAAAAATTACATATGAAATTGCATTAGATGTATGCTAAATACCCCAAGTAGACCAGTAATTAAGTATTGACCATCTTTAAATGAGTTAGGTGTTGATCGATAAATGAAGGATTGTTACTGTTCACTAGCCTTAATACTGTAGATGTGATTGAGGGGATAAGTGATGTCTTTTGTTTCTTTTTTAGATGTAAATTGGGGTTCCTCCACCCAGGCCCATGTTTATAAGAATGCTCTCAACACCACACTCAAGCTTGTCTCTGTGGAGGACCATATCAAAAACTTCAGGTAAAATCAGATGTCCAGGTCATCTTCATGTTCTTCATCTCAAGTAATACAGTCAACAATGAATATTTTGAGCATGATTTAATTGTAAAATGCTGAGAGATATCTGAGAATACAAAATGTTAAAGTGGTCCATAAATTTGCATATACGGTGTATTATGATGGAGGGAAATATTTTACATACAAATGTTTTTTCAATTGGACCCAAAATTACTGCAATTCTGAAATTGTAAAAATTTTTTAAAATGTTAGTCATGCACCATGTTTAATACTGACATGCACATCACAAATATGTAAAATTATGGGCTGTATGTCTTTGAACTTTCATGTTCAGAATGGGGTAAGATAAGGACTGCTTACCTCCTCTGACATTTCCCTGTCTTTCACATGTTTTAGGAACCAACATTAAACTTTGATATGTTTTTAAGGACATACGCAACGTACCTTACCTACTGATAATTTTTGAAGATATTCTTAATTTAAGATTATAGCGCCATCAGATGGTCGTTGACAAAAAATCAGCATGCATTACCAGGGGTTTTGAAAAGATATCAATTGATGAAAATTCTTGTATAATTCAAAGAAATGTATACAAAAATTACTAAACACATATTCTAGATGTTTTGTTTATCCAAACTTGATTTAGAGGAAGTGTACAGCCACATATATATACATTAAAATGTTGCACACAGTTCCTCAAAGTTTTGGAACTCTTCAACTCCAGGGAAAAAGACACTAAAGTTCAAACTACGTTGCGTATGTCCTTAAGTAACAATTCAATAAAGTACAAGATTTAAGTACAGAATGTTTAATGGTCTTGAAACTTAATTATGCATCAATTTAAATGATTGGATTGTTTAAGATCACATCTGCTTTCTCTTATACAGACCTCAAGTGCTGGTGTTAACAGGTGCCCCGTGGACCAGGCCGGAGTTAGTGGACTTTGTTTATTCACTGACACACAAGATAAGTCTGATGGTCTGTGGCAATATTATCGTGGTATGTACAAATTTGATAATTTCTCCAAATGCTAAGGCTTTAATTGTTCATTTGGGATCACTTTGTCTACTTTCTGTCTTTGAGGAGATGAGCTTTCACAAAAAGCATATATTAACTCTCTTATTTTATTATTATTTTCTCCTATTTTAAATGGGTTTTGGAGATCTAAAACTGATCCTCTTGGTTTTATTATAGTGTCAATTATAATTTAAAATGATTGTTTGAAGTACCAGCAGGCAACACATGATCCCTTACTCTCTACTTTCAATATCTCATCAAAACTGTGTTCCAAATTAGGCAGTGAGTTAGGTATTTGAAAATTTTTCAATTGTATTACAATGTAATTCATCAAGTCAGATTTTGTTTTCTTAAACTTGAATTGTAAGACTGGAAAGCTTCATTCTACAGGGAGATAACTCCAATATTTTAAAACCATATAGCACAGTAGGAAAGTTAATGTGTTTTTATGCATTACTGATATAGCTTGAATCTGGGGATGCTTATACAGTACATTTACTGTTACAATACACTAATTCATATAAAGTCTGCACTTTGGTTTATTGTATAATTATACCCCACGCAACAAATTGCGTGAGGTATAATGTTTTTGACTCGTTCGTCAGTCAGTCAGTCAGTCTGTCAGTCCTGTTTTTTTGTCAGTACAACTCCTCATAAAGCGCTGCACAGAATTCCATCAAACTTTGCAGATATTTAGGACACAATGTGTAGATGTGCATATTACCAGGAAATTCCGATTCCCTTATTTTTCTGGGAATTTCGGCACTTTTCAACTTAGATTTTTGGTCATATCTTGAATATAGAGATGAACAGTTTGTCAGCGCAACTCCTCTTAAACCGCTGCACAGAATTTGGTCAAACTTTGCAGATATTTAGTACACAGTATGTAGATGTGCATATTACCAGGTAATTCCGATTCCCTTATTTTTCTGGGAATTTCGGCACTTTTCAACTTAGATTTTTGGCCATATCTTGAATATAGGGATGAACAGTTTGTCAGCGCAACTCCTCTTAAACCACTGCACAGAATTTGGTCAAACTTTGCAGATATTTAGTACACAGTGTGTAGATGTGCATATTACCAGGAAGAGTTTTTCCTATTATAAGAAACTTTCCAGCTAGGTAATAAGGAAATCCACTGGAATTAGCTTTTGTAATGAAATTTTATGTGAAATATTTCATGACCTTAAAAGACCCCTATTGATTTTGAGGAAGAGTTTTTCCTATTATTGAAGAAACTTTCCAGCTAGGTAATAAGGAAATCCATTGGAATCAGCTTTTGTAATGAAATTTTATGTGAAATATTTCATGACCTTAAAAGACCCCTATTGATTTTGAGATCAAAATATTAATGATTTAACACACACACACGCAAAGTCTTGGATAGTTCTCATCCTCCCCCCCCCCCCCCCCCCCCAAAAAAAAAAAAAATTGGTGCTTTGCCTTAAATAATTCTATCAATTATTTAAATGTGTGTATTGTCATATGTTTGACAAGGACTTACACTCAATCGAAATCACTGAGGAATTTAAATAACAGTTTTTCAGCATAACTCCTGCACTGAATTTCTTGAAACTTTGTAGGTATTTCAGACATGATGTATAGATTTGTATATTACCAAGGAATTTTGATTCCATTATTTATTTAGAAACTTCAACCAAATTAAATTTGTAACATACAAAGATTTGAATGTTCTTATATGCAAGAAGTTTTGATGTGATGATTTTTTGCAAGTAATGCCCTTTTTTGAATTATACTGTGTATTTAAAATGCACTGTGCCATTCATTACATGTTGCATTGTCGAGTTTTGGGGGAGCGTGGGGTATGTGAGCTTGCTCACTTTTTCTTTCATATTACTTCTCTGATAGGGCACCCAGACAGATAACCTTAAACATCTCCATGGAAGCCGTCCTAAGGAGGCCTATCATTGGTTACACCACAGAAGGGTCAAGGCCTTCTACACTGTTTCAACATCAGGAAACTTCAGAATGGGGGCTCAGAGCATTATGCAGGTCAGGCAGACTAAATGTTTATCCTATGTCTACTGTACTTCTACCAAAAAAGTTTAGCAAGCTTCAGATATAAACATGAAGAATACAGCATTTAATGCTTGGATCATATCCCATAACAGTAAGATATGATACCTATAAGCAAGCAAAGAAGAAAGGTACAGTGTAGTTGTAAAAAAAGAAAATAATATCCACTGTATTCATTTATCCTTTCAGAATGTTGGTATTGGTAAACTAAGACCTAACATTCTCATGATGGGGTTCATGTCTCGCTGGAATGACCCTGATGTTGACCAGTATCTAGTGGAGGAGTATGTCAATGTAGTTCAGTGAGTATTACTCCATATATAGCTGTATACTAATTATTCCCTCACAAGGGGGGGGGGGGGAGTGAGTGGGTGGGTGGGTGTTTAACAAAAGTTAAGCAAGTAATAATTCATATCAGGATTGATATGCTCTTTTGCAAGTGGATGCTCCACTTTGCAGTGCCCTCGTTATACTGTATTCACTGTTCTGTGTAATTTAAATCAATATATTTTTATAGGATGTAATCACAAAATTGTGATTCACCATGTAAAGTATAATTTGTATAATCTGGATTCTGAGTACTCTGGAATTTTTTTAGAACTTAGATTAAATTGTAGATCCATGCATTTCTTTAAAAAATATAGTATAAAAAATTCTGTGTACTCCAGCTACTATCTATTCTTAATATGTACTGCTGTAACAGTCCCAGCTGTTTATCATTAATTGACAGTAGGTCATGTGTATACTCGAGATTTATTTCTGGATTCCAATGATATGAAATAATTAATCAATTAATAATATTTTGCCAACATATGCGTCATACTTGTGAATAAAACAAAGGGGAAAGGGAAATAAATTTAAAATATTTTCCTGCATTTTTCCTGCACTCCAGATTCTATCTAATCTTGGCAATTTTTATGAAATCAGTGGTATACTGTTCGGACAAATTGTACTGTATTTAGATATTTATGAATTTATATATTTTATAGGTCTTCAGTTGTTAAAAAGTGTATTAACTTTCTTTAAAGCTTATGCCATTCCCCATATCTCTATATCTACATGATCTTAGGTTAAAGTTTTTGGAACAGGTGAATTTCTCATATACCTATTGTCTTAAGTCCAATCTGGACCAAACTTGCATGGATCAGCAGTTAGGGATGATTTTACCAGACTTATTTGGATGCAGCATCAAGATATATTACATGTATAACTAACTTGCTTAAAATGCTGCAAATGAACTTGCATATAACCACTGGATTGAAGTGAACATTCCTTTGATACAAGACTTTGCTTTACCTATAAATAAGAGTTGTGTGGATGAGATGAGCTATGTAAAGTATGATTCCCTATGCTTGTAGTGATGCCTTTGACTTGGAGTATGGAGTTGGTATACTGCGACTAAAGGAGAGATTATCGTGTGAGACAGACACTAATGAGAGCCTCCCCGTTAACGACTCAGTACATCATGAAGGAGACCCAGATGGTATGTGACTGATGATAGCATTACACACTTTAATCAACAGCTGTTAATATAGATTTAATAAGAATGACATTGAATGATTAATCTGTAAGAATTTTTTTTTAGATTTATTTATTTCATGAACATTAACAATTTTTTATAAAAAATTAGAATAAAATTGTTCAAGAAGGATAGGAAAATATAAATATACCTGTCAAATAGACATCTGCTTGAAGCACAGAGATATACTATGGAATACATTCATACTTTGTTTAAGAGAAATAAGAATTAAAATAATGTATGAAGGCCAGAACAGTGATTCTATATATGAATTTCTTAATCAGATCAACATCCAAAAGTTAGGTTCAAATTTTCACGAAAGCGTAAGTAGCCTCACTTTCAACATAGCAACCATCTTTGAAATGTATAGTGTTTCCGCACCACTTACAGCACCTGTTGGGTCTTTATAGAAAGTTGATTTTTTTGTTGTCAGTGGTTTAGGAGTTGCTGATAAAACAGATAGTTTGATTTACAAACCCTCTGATGTCGAAGTAGACATGTAATGACGGAGTTAGAATGTTTGATTGCAGTTTTTGTTCTTCCTTTTAAAAACGCAAAATTTCGTAGTTGGAATTCTATAGTTTTTTGGTGGGTGGGGTGCGTAGTTAGCTCTCCTGAGCCAAAGGCTCAAGTAAGATTTTCTGATCCAAGTTTGTCCATGATTCATCTGTCTGTCTATCTACCAGTGCACCAAACTCGACTCAGAAAGTGTTTGGGTGAAGTGAATCAAAGTTTGTTCAAATATAGTCATGCTCCCCGCCTTTCCATATGGAAGATAAGCAAAAAAAATTCAAACATGATAGGGGTCATTCAAAAGTCTTCTTTTCAAGAATCACTTGGTTAGAAAAAAAAACAAAACTTCCACAATAGGTGAAGATTTAATTTTGTAAAAATCATAGCCCATGGAATGAATGGGGCCATAATAGAGGATCAATAGGGTATTATATTAGGGAAAAAACTTTAAAAATTCTTCTCTTCAAGAACAGCATATTATTTATATCCTTAGATCAGACCTGGGGTAATGGTAATGTGTAATGGTAATGCATTGAAATCATTACATTTATTCAAAGTAATGGGATGTAATGTGTAATGGATCCATCTTTCAATTACAAGTAATTGTAATGTAATGTATTACTTTAAAAGATATATAAGTAATGACAATTACTTTTCAATTACATTTCAATTACATTTTGTATTTTAATCTCTTTTTATTACTGAATCTGAAACAAGTCAAGATCACAGAGAGGTTATTTTTTATTTATGTTACAGTCTTAAAATTAAAATCTTATATCTTACCATTTAAAAAAAAAAATGTTTATTCAATGGTGATTGATAGACATACTAAATAGTAAAATTGTTTTAATAGAAAGATTCTTGACAAGACAGTCATAAAATCAATTGAAGAGAGCCAGAAAAAATATTAAAAGAAATCATTAGGTTTCGAAAAAAGCCACAAAACAAGTGACATCAATACATGTATACCGTGACTGCCAATTAAGATACAAACCATATTTTTCAACTTAATTTTTTTTTCTTTTTACAAAGTTCATTCTGGTGAAATGGACTTAATAAGCAAGACACAAGATCAGTCTGATCTACTGGAAGAAACAAAGGGAAACAAAGGCCAAATGTAAATATTGATATTGCCCATCATTCATTTTTGGTAGCTTGAGAGTCACCTCTAACTTCAAACCCTTTATCTAGAGACTGGTAATTATCACCTTTGATTGTGTTAGATTTACATCTTGATTAATTATGCCTGCCCAGCTAATTACAAGTGCTAATTCATTAAATTATTAATACATACTCGTTTTACATTTATAGCATTGTCAGTTAATTAAATATTGCTTTATATAAAACATATAACATGAAATGTTTATCATTTATTTAAAAAAAAAGGGAAAAAAAGAGGAACTAACATCAGAGACTGAACAAAATTACAACATTGAAAGTGTTCTGATCCACTTTCTTTGTCAAATGTAGATTGGTAAGCCCCATGAACATGATAAATGAATCCAAAATCCAAATACCACTCTGACTTATAGATCTGAGGGAAAGCATATTGATTGATTGATTAGGGTTTAATGCCAAGTCAGCAATATTTCAGCCATATTTTGGCGGGGGGAAAGCATATTGACCAAGCACAAAGTGTGAGAAAGTTAATTTATAGATAAATTGTGTGGTCATAAAATTTGTGTTTTTCTCTTATTAAATGTAATTTGTAATGTAATTAATTACTTTAACAAAGTAATTGTAATTTAATTAATTACTTTTCTGAATATGAGTATTGGTAATTGTAATGGTAAAAATACCGAAGTAATTGTAATTTAATGCATTACATTTCAATGTAATTGACCCCAGGTCTGCCTCAGATAGTGAAGTTTCCAGATTTGTTTGAATCATGGCCTACAGGGTTAGAGTGGGATCACAATAGGGCATCGAAGTTACAGGAATAAATAAAAAAAATATTGATAAAAACCTTACTGTTATGAACAGCAGGGCCACCATTTATATTTGATTATGAAAGAATAGCCAGATTGTGCAGATTCTCTTTATTCAAGCCCTGATGATAGGGTGGGGCTACAATAGGAATCAAATACATGTATTAGCATAGAATATATAGGAAAACAATTTAATATTTGAAAATCCTCTCTTCAAGAACAACAGACCATAATTTGTCATAATATATGTCCCAGTGTAGTGCAGATTCATGGTTGTTGAAATCATAGCTCCTGATACTAATATGGGACTAAACTAGGGATTCAAAGTTTGCATGGGTATATAATGGAAATATACTAAGTCATATTGATAAGCAAACATTTCCAAGTCATGATGATTTTACTGTGCTCAAATTATGGATGATGAGGTTAAGTTGGGTTTGAGAGCAGTAGGGGAAAATTTTCTCCAGATCAGTAAAGCCACACTAGTTATATTCCCATTTAATGTGAATTTGAAGCAAACATTCATGAGCTCTCCAGAACATTCTGTTGAAGGGATAAAGGAGTTTCGGTGATTGCTCGCTAGGGTTGGCTCTTTTGAACAGGCCTCAGGTTTTGTTAAGTTGTGAGCCTAAGGGCTAGGATTTGGCCACATACCCTTGTGAGAATATACAGGAAAAAAATCGTATGAAGAATAATGTTGCTAGCAAGACCCAAAGGACAGTTTTGGCCTAAGGGCCTCATATAGCTTTTTTTTTTAACAAATAGATTAACCCTTCAAAAAGCTGCAGTTAAAATAAATTTATTCTTAGCTTTCTAAGATATATCTTTGCCATATAAACCAAATTCTATCAATGCTGTTTTAAACTCTGAAGTCTGCAGTTTTCCAAAATGAAACATTTATGTATGTTAACATTTTTCAAGGAATGATAAAGTATATAAGCTTAAGCATGTGATTCTGATAATAGTTTTATAAAATACAATCCTTCTGTGAACAGCATGTTTCTTGATTCCAGATCATGACATTTAAATTGTTTACACATGTCAACAATAAAGGAGAAATCACTACCTCTCTGATTAAGCTGTAGATAATTATTAATATATGTAATATTCTTCACATAATAAATTCACTAGCCACTATTTATGATAACAACTGTAAATTAAAAAAGTGGGTGTTTAATATTTATGATATTCTTTATTCTTATCTACTCAATAAAGCACAGTTTTGATGTTGATTGTGGTAAAGCATTTGATTTCAACAAGGAAGCACTAGTAAACAGAATTGTTCACATTACATGTACTTTCTAAAGCTTAAATAATCATAAATTGACTATTTTTTATATTATTTATATTATTGAAAGGTACTTATTTAATAAATGCAGTTATGAAATGTCATAATATTAGATTATTATTAGATAATTGCAGTGAGATGATTTTCGATGTGACTGTAATTCTTCCAGATGAGGATGAGGATAAGCGACCTAGTTCCCCGAGCAGTCCCACCATGCTTCGTCGTGGAAGCTCGAGCTCGGGTGATAGCGAGGCAGAAGAGAAAGGTGTGGTCATAGATATGCCAGCAGAGGTCAAACCGAGTAACTTCAAACAGAACATCAGGAACCGCTTTGCCAAAAAACAGAAAAAAGGAACCATTGATGTCTGGTGGCTCTTTGATGATGGAGGTGTGTTACTTGTTTTTGTTAAAAATTTTATATTATTATTCATGCAGAGTGAAAAACAGTCCATCGTAAAAATGGGTAAACCATGATGAAAGATCCAGATGTGAAAGAAAATATATGTTTAGTTTTACCAGAGACATATAAAAACCATGGATTTTATATGTCTCTGGTTTTACTGTATGTAATGAATGTACTTGTCATATATATATATGTAAACGTATATTAGCTAATCAGAATAATGGCAAAAAAGACACAGAGCAAAAGAAAAAGAAACATCTAAATATAAACTTATTACAGAGAGCTGTTTTTTGTAGGGTTGACCCTTTTACTACCCTATATCCTGTCCACAAAGCAATACTGGAGGAGCTGTCCACTGAGAGTGTTTGCTGCGGGAACAAAGAGAGGAGAAATTGACAGGGAACAAAGACAGTAGGGTTATATATAAGAGACCATAGGGCTTACACTAAGTAATACACAGGGCAAGGGTCCAGATAGGAAACAAAGACAGTAGGGCTTACACTTAGTAATACATAGGGCAAGGGGCCAGATAGGAAACAGAGACAGTAGGGCTTACACTAAGTAATACACTGGGCAAGGGGCTAGATAGGAAACAGAGACAGAAGGTCTTACACTAAGTAATACACAGGGCAAGGGGCCAGATAGGAAACAGAGACAGTAGGGTTATATATAAGAGACCATAGGGCTTACACTAAGTAATACACAGGGCAAGGGGCCAGATAGGAAACAGAGACAGTAGGGTTATATATAAGAGACCATAGGGCTTACACTAAGTTAAACACAGGACGAAGGGCCAGATAGGAAACAGAGACAGTAGGGTTATATATAAGAGACCATGGGGCTTAAACTAAGTAAAACACAGGGCAAGGGTCCAGATAGGAAACAGAGACAGTAGGGCTTACACTAAGTAATAAACAGGGCAAGGGGCCAGGTAGAAACCAGAGACTGTAGGGCTTACACTAAGTAATACATAGGGCAAGGGTCCAGATAGGAAACAAAGACAGTAGGGCTTACACTAAGTAATACATAGGGCAAGGGTCCGGATAGAAAACAGAGACAGTACGGCTTACACTAAGTAATACACAGGGCAAGGGGCTAGATAGGAAACAGAGACAGAAGGTCTTACACTAAGTAATACACAGGGCAAGGGACCAATTAGAAAACAGAGGCAGTAGGGTTTACACTAAGTAATACATGGGGCATGGGTCCAGATAGGAAACAAAGACAGTAGGGCTTACACTAAGTAATACACAGGGCAAGGGACCAGATAGAAAACAGAGACAGTAGGGCTTACACTTAGTAATACACCAGGCAAGGGGCTAGATAGGAAACAGAGACAGTAGGGCTTACACTTAGTAATACACCAGGCAAGGGTCCAGATAGAAAACAAAGACAGTAGGGCTTACACTTAGTAATACACCAGGCAAGGGTCCAGATAGGAAACAGAGACAGTAGGGCTTACACTAAATAATACACAGGGCAAGGGTCCAGATAGGAAACAAAGACAGTAGGGCTTACACTAAGTAATACACAGGGCAAGGGACCAGATAGAAAACAGAGACAGTAGGGCTTACACTTAGTAATACACCAGGCAAGGGGCTAGATAGGAAACAGAGACAGTAGGGCTTACACTTAGTAATACACCAGGCAAGGGACCAGATAGAAAACAAAGACAGTAGGGCTTACACTTAGTAATACACCAGGCAAGGGTCCAGATAGGAAACAGAGACAGTAGGGCTTACACTAAGTAATACACAGGGCAAGGGGCAAGTAGGAAACAGAGACAGTAGGGCTTACATTAAATATACACAGGGCAAGGAGCTAGATAGTAAACAGAGACAGTAGGGCTTATACTAAGTAATACACAAGGCAAGGGGCCAGATAGAAACCAGAGACAGAAGGGTTTATACTAAGTATTACTCAGATAGGCTTACATATATTAAATGTTATCAAGGGGTAGGACCCAATAGGAAATATAATTGTAGTAGGGCTTACAATAAAAAGTTAAGAAAGGGTTATGGCAGTTGGATGGGAAATGAAGAAATAGGGTTTACTAGGGTGTTTACAAAGAAGGAAAGGCAAACTGGAAACTGAAACAATAGGGCTTACCTTAAATTCCGTAAAGTGGAAGAAAATAGAGACAGTAGAAGTAATTTGATTAAGATAAGAAAACTAGACAGTTAATAGAAGCAGTATGGCATACAGTAAATAGTTAAGGAATTGGGTGAAGACATGGGAACAAAGACAGTAGAGCTTTCATTAAATTATAAAGGGGGGATTAAATGAAGCAGAGAAAGTAATTTTTTCATATATTTTCACTGTAACATGTAAATCAGTGATTCTGATTTTTTTCACAATCTGTAATTGAAAACTCATCTCAGTCTTTATCATCTAATAGAGCTATAAAAATTGTTTCTCTGTGTTTTCAGAATGGCAACCTTGTTGAGTCGATTCAGAATCCAATGTGAGAAGATGACAATTTTGTCAGATATTGGAAAGTCTCCATCAGAAGACAGGTGAGTGAACAAGTCAATATTATACAAGTTAATATGCCCATCTCCTTACAAATTGATATGCACATCTCCTTAAAAGTTAATGTGCCCATCTCTTTACAAGTTAATATGCCCATCTCCTTACAGGTTAATGTGCCCATCTCCTTACAAGTTAATATGCCCATCTCCTTACAGGTTAATGTGCCCATCTCCTTACAAGTTAATGTTCCCATCTCCTTACAATATTATTCAAATATAAAATGCTTCATTTTTGTATTCTGTTGATTGAATAATAATTATCTAATCTGATGAGTCATTTGGCTTAAAGAATGAATAAAACTGAAACCTTATAAGTTCATGTGCTTGTCTCCTTCTGATGGGACATACAGATGATTAGATATTGGTATGGACATATAAATATGTTAAATGTCTTTGATTAGAATTAACTGAATCAATTAGCAGGCTAACTGATTTTGTGGACTTCACATCATGAGCAATTAAAAACATCTACATGTATATGTAGTTTTTAGTTCATTTCTTACAAAAATGATTCTGAGATGTTATTAGGGATGCTGGGATCAGCTACAAAATATGCATCATTTTTACAGCATGAAGAACTTTGAGAAGTTACTGGAAGGCTGGATGTTGGATGAGGATAATGGTGAAACACAGGAAAAATACCCCTGGAAAATCACAGAGGAGCAGAAACTATTCTTAAAGGATAAGGTTAGTACTGATTGTTTTGTTTTACGTGTAAGAATCGGATTATTTGAAATGTTCTCACTTTTTTGGTTTGATTTTAGACTAAGAGAAATGTCCGTTTGAAAGAGTTGTTGTTGGAACATTCTAAAGATGCAGCACTAATTGTAATGTAAGTTCTTGATTTACTTATTCAGAACAACTGCTTTCATTGTTGTTAATATTCAGTTCAATGACATTGAAATTAAAGAATAAAATAAAAAGTTAATTCAGTGCTTGTTTAAATGCTTTCTTTGTTTCTTTATACATGGAAGAATGGATGCTACATTGCAGGGAAAAGATATAAAATGGGCATAAGTTATGCAATGATTGCAAGTGTTCATTCTGGTATAAACAAGCAAATGAAGAATACATTTTAGTGTTTATATCTGTCTGTAAATTATTCATGAAGAGTGTGTGAAAGTATGTATAGTATTGTACTATTGATCCATATGTAACATTGATGGAAGAGCCATGAAACAGTTGACCTTTGACACTTCTTAAAAAAATTTCAACGGATGCCTTAAGAAATCAGGATGTAACTAGTTTATTTATGGCCTAAGATAACAGCGATTGATTGTCTTCAGGCGTAAAGGAGAAAATATTTAGTGGAATTACATGAATATAAAAAATTACATATTGACTTTCAGGACATTACCCATGCCGAGGAAGGGCACCTGTCCAGCTGGTTTGTACATGGCCTGGATAGAAACTCTTACAAAAGACCTACCCCCCATCTTACTCCTGCGAGGGAACCAGTCAAGTGTACTCACATTCTACTCCTAACCTCGGACACCAATACCTGGCCTGACCTAAAAGTCACAGAGTAGATAATTGTATTGTCTTATTTGTGCATAATAGTTTAAGCTGCTATATTCCTTTTAATAATGATGCTCAGGTGGAATTTTTGTTACTTTGTTATCTTGAAGGAATAGTTGTATTCTAAGGTCACCTGAGTCGCACAAACCTATTTCTATGCCTGTTTGCCTGGTGTTGTCCATCATGTAAACTTCTGTTTAATCTTGAACCTGAATCACTTCTTAACCAAATTTGGTATTTGTATGAGTACTCTATATTTTTGGGTTTTGGGGGAAAACATCCTCATTTTCATTTGCTTAAAATTAAATTTAGTTTGAAATTCATTATGAGAAATAAGCTCTCTGCTGAAAATTCAATTTATATTAGAAATGAGAAAAGGGTTCAGGTCTTCTTGATATTGCTTATTAAAGTTGATCATCTATTTCTTAATATTTCTAAGTCAATTTTTCTTTACTCCTGGACAGCTAGGGTAACTGTGATAACAATGAGCAATAAGGTGTCTGTGGGTTTTGTGAACTTCAAGACCCCTGGTTCACGAGTTCATAACATTGATGCATTTGCATATCATATTTGAAAAACCATTACAGCTCTTTAAGATTTTTTCTTCAGGCTAGCAGACAAACGGTAGATAATAGTAAGTTTCTTTTAAAAAATGATCTTGGGAGTTATAAATTTTAAATAACAGATAATTGTTATTTGGGCCCTAAACTTTTAGCAGAGGAACTTGTACAAGGCATACAGTTGGCTATTGTCAATAAAGGTAGAAATACTTTGATACTCAGGTGACCATTTAGACCCCTCTAAAGCTTCTTGTTGAATAATATTCTTATGTGAGCTATTTTGCTTCTTATCTGGATAATGTATAGTGTACAGTGATTATAAATATGCTAATTGATGGAGTTCCCATTGCCAGCAAAAGGTTGTGATACAATTTTCATCTGCCATGCATTATATTCATCAGCTCATCTTTCTAGACATTAAACAATTTTAAGTAATAAACAGGTAGAATAAGAGTTGGTTCATCACAGCACGAGAACACAATGGTGAACATGTTACATAGATCTGTGATTTTTACATGCAAATGCATGTATTTGCCCTCCACTATAAATGCATTACAATTTATGCCCAAAAATTTTGTTTACAATTTTATTTGTTCATAATTTGGACAAGAATCATGTCTAATTATATTATTCAAGATATTATGAAGTCTCAGATTTCAAATTGTGGATGCTTTAATGAACCACTTCTGTATAGTAGCTGTATTGTGATGAAACCCCTTCTTAAATGTATTTTTGACATACCAAAGACAAAATGATAATGGTATATTTTATTTTTCAATTTAGTTGCAACTATTTTTTTGGTGAAAAATTTGTCTCATTTGTTTGAAATTTGAGTTTGTTGACAGATTTGTCTCATTCTTGGGAAATTTCAGTAGTTGAAAGCTGCATTTGTTTAAAGAATTTCATTTACACTTTTCATGTTTGTACATAAAAGCATTTTGATCTACCTTTGGATTGTTATTGTTTATTGTTAAAGGTTTAGTTTTTATGAACTGTCTCACAGATGTTCAGAATGACTTGCCATTGAACAGTGACCTACATTTGTTTCTGTTGTTAAAACTGGTGATGGGGAATTGCGAATTCTTTTAAATCTTATATTTGATTGTCAGGGAATATCTTCTGTTTGCCAAAAACACTCCGTATTGATTCAAAAAGAAGTTCATTTATTCAGCAATACTGAATTTATGACACAAAATCAAGTTAACAAATTTAAATAATATTGAAATCAATTTAAAATTGATAAATTGAGTGCAATAGTACAAAGTGTTCACATGGTTGTCATAAAGGAAGTTTGGTATAAAAAGTTGAAGGACCAAAAATCCTGGCTTGGGGGCCATTAAACTTAGACAAGCTCACTTTGATCTCAGTCTCACTTTTACAAAAGGAATTTAAAGTGGAAAAGTGAGACTGAGATTAAAAGTGAGCTCATATAATTCTACTGCCCCAGACCTGGTGGATTAGTGGCATTGAAGAAAGGCATTAAAGGTGCATTTTTATTTATTGTATTTTTTTAAGAGTACTTTCAGACATGTAGAATTATAAATTTTAAAAATTCTAAAATACTTTTCCATTCGCGGTTTATAAAGCGTAAACTGCCCCAAGTTATGTTATATCGTATAACATAGGTTAAAATAAGCTTCATTCTTTAAATAATGCATTTTAGTATACTCTAGGATGTTATCGAGTTTATATAGTTACATGTATATACAAAAATGTATTATTTTTTGTTTTATATTTTTTTTGTATTTTTATTAATACAATGTCAAATATGTAAGTTCTTAAAATGGACAAAATTTCCAAAATTTTGCTTTACTTTTCAATTTAAAATACATTTACTCTACATGTACAAAGGTTATTTAGTAATCATAAAAAAGAAGGATGGAGTACCTGATAAGTCCTTTTTTAATCTGCAAAACAGGTTGCAGTGCATTGTCATTGATTTATCAAAAGTATATGAGAGAACAAAAATTGTTATTAAAAGAAAAAAACTGTCAAGGTACTTACAGTGTATATGTATGATATCGAGCTCCTTACATTGATCACATGGTAATTATGGCGAGATAAATTACATGTGTATGTATAATTATCTATTAATGGCTTATGTATTTGTTTGCATCCTGTCTCATAAATTAATGAGACAATTACAGTGTACAAATAATTTCAGATTGGTGCCAAAAGGGGATTTTTTTTTCTTAATGCAATAAGTTTTTAGCTCACTTGAGCTGAAAGCTCAAGTGAGCTTTTCTGATCACCCATTGTCCGTCGTCCATCTGTTGGTCCGTCTGTAAACTTTTCACATTTTCAACTTCTCAAGAACCACTGGGCCAATTTTATCCAAAGTTGATACATGTACAAAGCATCCTTAGGTGAAGGGGAATTTAAATTGTTAAAATGAAGGACCATGCCCACTTCCAAGGGGAAATAATCAAGAAAAGAAAAATATAGGGTGGGGTCATTAAAAAATTTTCTTCTTGAGAACCACTGGGCCAGAAAAGCTGAAACTTATGTGGAAGCTTCCTCAGGTAGTGTAGTTAATTAATTGTTCTGTAATCAAATTATGGCCCTCTTGGATAGGATGGGGCCACAATAGGGAATCAAAGATTAACATTGAAATATATAGGAAAATCTTTAAAAAAAATCTTCTTCTCATTGCTGGACCAGAAAAGCTGAAACTTGGGTGGAAGCTTTCTGGGGTAGTGTACATTCTAAATTATCTAAATCATGCCCCCCAGGGGTAGGATGGGGCCACAATAGGGAATCAAAATTTTACATTGAATACAAAAAAAGTATATAGGATAAACCTTTAATAATCTTCTTTTCATGAGTTGCTGGGCCAGAAAAGCTGAAACCTAGTTAGAAGCTTTCTGGGGTAGTGAAGATTCTAAATTGTTCAAATCATGGCCCCCAGGGCTAGGGTGGGGCCACAATAGGAAATCAAAGTTTAACATTCAAATATATAGGAAAAATCTTTATAAATCTTCTTTCCAGTCACCGCTGAAAAGGTGTAATTTATATTGAAGCTTTCTGAGGTAGTGTAGATTCTAAATCGTTCAAATTATGACCCAGGGGGTAGGGTGGGGCCAAAATAAGTATTACAAAGGGGAACTGATAAAAACAGTGGGGCCAAAGTTATTCAGGTGAGCATTGTGGCCATTGGCCTCTTGTTGTCTGATCTTAGAAAAATGTTACATTTGTAATAATTTATTTGTAAGCATGTATACAGAAACTCTGCACTTAAAAAGCCAAATATTAATCTTGCTTTAGGGTCACATGACATCTCTAATGTTACCTACCGCTACATTTAAAAAAATTACCATTAACAGTGTTAAGTTGGTATGATCTTAAAAATTTTTTGATGATTATAAAATACAAGCATAAAAAATACCTGTCATTTCGATTTAGTAAATTTGACACAGCTTTAAAATACAATACAGATGGTGTCTAAAATTGAAAATTTGTTCCCTTCCCCAAGAAAAGGATTGTCCAGTATAATTTTTATTGCAGCTGTTTCTCTGAACACAATAACTTTTTGTTCATCTACTAAACTTTAGATCAAATCTTTAATATACTGTCATTTTGATAAGCAAAAAATTCTAAACCCACCCAAGCTCTAAATAGCCAAGGGGAACAAACAAAAATTCTATACCCACCCTTAGCTCTAAATAGTTTTGCAAGGGGGAACAAATAAGATTTTGACTTATGTCTTAAATATTTAATTTGATCGATACAGATCTTAAAGATATATAAACCAGATTTTTTCAACCTTTATAAATGATCTGCTACAGCAAGTGTGAGATTTTTAAGTTCATGGAGAATTGATTATGCAATGATTTATATTGCTTGAGATTGTTATCTGATTCAAGTTTCATACATTCCATAATTTTGTAAAGAATGACATTTATTTTTTAAGGAATTTCAAACATATTATTGTTCAAATGCATAATAATGGTTTATATTTGATACATGTGTACCATGTGCTATTATTCTCAGACACGTTCACCTCTTTGGTAAAGTTCTAGATCATGTTAAATATATATTTTTTTTTTAGATATTTTTTTTTTTCAATGTAAAGATTTCACTGTTAAAATACATCTGTATCATTGTATGTGTTCTTTTATTTTGCAATATTTAAAATCTGCAATTATTGTGTATTTTTAAGCACTTTTGAAGAAAGCATGTGTTCATTTATTAAATGAATCTCACAATTAATTGTTATGAATCTCAACAAGCTTACAATTTATAAATTTGGTAAATAAAATTCATAAAAACTTTGTTGGGATGAGTACTGTTATGATATATTCACAACAGGGATTGCCATTGTGTGCTGTGATGAAACTCATGGCTGTGGATGTACAAAAAAATGTATTATGTGTAGCTCTTAAGCTTTCTCTATAAAGGTCATGCACTGCTATTAGAGCTCATTGACTGTCAGTGTATCTCAGCCTTCTCTTGGGATTTGTTGCTTTTTCTCGTTGGGACAGATTAACATTAGGTTAAACTAGGCTAACTCGTTCAAAATTGTATCTCTACGTAGACGCTACCTATCTGATACAATCTTGAACGCATCCCAGATTTTGAATTTTTTTTTGGTGTTGTGAAAACCTGGATCAACAGACAGACTGGTACCTCAACCGCGTTATGGTAACAGGTGACAGTTCATGAATCACTCAATGCTGTTGAGATGCATCCGTCATTAATCTATGTTTTACATGTATGCAAGTAAACTGCTGAAATGTGTACATCTCCTCAGACATTGAAAATATAATTTTCAGTTGGAAGCTTTTATTTAAGGTGTATCTAAACAAACATAACAAAAATCACATTCCAAACTTAGAGAATACGATTCCAGTGCCTATGGCCCCTATGATTACAAACATGTAGAAGGACAGTCTGTCCACAACACACGCGAACTTCTTCCAGTCCTCCTGGTGCACTCTTTTTGGTGCCGTGTCCTCCGGATCTTTTTCTGATACAGGTTCCTTTTCTTCAACCACCACAGGCTGATCATATTCCATTAAATGTAGGGATCCTTTAGTTTTCTTTTGCTCTGGGCGAACTTTGTGTACTGAACCCTTGACCATAATGGTTTTAACTGTATTCTGTTTCTACGGTGAAAAAGGAACAATAAATATTACCGATATTCTAAAGTTATGTATTTACATGAAGGTAATCGATTTAACAGAACACCCCATATATCTACCAAAAAAGATGGAATTATATGTAGTTAATATCTTTAAAGAGAAAAATTTTCTTCACAGGCGAAATATCCCTCAAGAATTATTTGAAATAAACATTTTTTTTTCTTAAAGTGTCCACTCTTTATCCCCACATGTAACTGACCGTATTAAGTATTCTTTGACTCCAAAACTTGAAGCAAAGCTACTAATTTCTTAATCTGACTTACCTCCTCCTTGACTGGTGCGTTGCGTTCTACATGAACAAAGGTGATGCAAGATAATTTAATCAAACCATACTTGTATAACCAGTCTGGCATTCGTCTGTTTCCTTGGTAATGGATTGCCAAGACAACCACTGCCATGAGACAAGCAAGGCCCACCAAGAATAAGGAAAAGTTGAAGTAAGTTGCTGTAATAGAAAATGGAAGATTTTTATTTTCAGACAGTCTTTACCAGTTAAACTTTACCTGAGGGTGAGACAGAGCACGGACATCTGCGATGTACTGATTTCAATAATCTTAAACTTTTGACCTCACTTTCCTGCTGCTGGCCGCAGAAATTAAAGGCCTTTTAATTGAGTACTCAATAAGAACACTATATGTTGAAATATACTCCATTTATGTGTGTTAGTGTGTGAAAATAAGTTATTCTGACGTTGACTCTTGATTGCTTTTTCTATGTAGTGAGAATTCTCTGTTTAGTTTCAAAAATACAAGAGTCAATGAACTGAAAAAGGTGGAACAACCATCTGAACATGTATATGTGGCACTAAATATTATTTTCACATACACCTTTTATTTTTTATTTTATGTGATAAAAAATTCTTGCTCTTTCTATTCGCTGTCTTTTCTTCCTATTATGGTTAGACATTAAAATCATTTCTGAAAAAGTCAGCACAGTTTCATATTTCATACTAGTCTCCATATGAATAAAATGCTATTGTTGTTGATGAAAATCAATGTGGGGGGGGGGGGTTGAAATTTAGAGCGGAGGGCATTTCATCTTATATAAATTTTTAAAAGCCATATTAATAGCGTTGACTATTTGACCTTCACCTTTATTCCATTTCTAAACATTCTTATATCTATTCAGTAAATATCCACGTTATTTATGCCCATAGGTCATTTAAATTATCGACCTCGATCTTTGAACTCGTGATTCTAAAATCTAGGGGTGTCTTTTCAAATGCTTTCGTTGGCTTATATAAATATGAAGTCTGTAAGTCACAAAATGACCTTGACCTTTGGCCCCAAATCCATGGTATCTTTCTAAGCCCCATTTACACAAAGGAGATTTCTGAGCGCTGCAAAATTGGCCAGATCTCTCAACGATCTTCCCACGCTCTTCCACTTAGTGCCATGTTCTCTCAGATCGATCTCCTCCTATAGGTTTCCACAGTCTCCATGGTTTTTTCAAAGTCTCTTTCTCTATCTAAAACAGTCTCTCACTGATCGCAAAGGTAATCATTCTCTCAAAGAACATTCAACGATCTCCTGTAACTCTCAATGATCTCTCAAAGGTCTTTCAAAGAACGCAAAATGTTTTGAAAACTTGAGGTTCTCTCGGTGGTGTCTTTAAGTCTTACAGAGATCTCTCTTAGTAGCACCTGGCTCCAAGACCATAAACTGAGAACAGACTTAAGTCAGAATTTCAAACCAATATAACTTAATGAATAATTTTGACAATGTGACAAAATTTTCATCATATGTTGGAATTTAAAATGTTATATAAAATTGCGAATTTTTAAGCAATTCCATTGAAAATTAAATTTTTGACTTAAGTCTGTTCTCAGTTTATGGTCTTGGGGCCTGATCTCTTTGTAAGATCCGTAGATCTCTCAATGATGTCAACTGGTCACCAAGCAACCACTCAGCAAAGTCCCAGAGGTCGTCACAGAGAGTAACAATCCTTCTGTGAGACATCTTTCTGTGTGCACATTGAGCATAGATCACTCTGTGATCTCAACAGATTGTCATGATCGAAATGTGGCAATATCTCCAATATTTCATCGCACAACAAGAGCTTTATGATTTCCCTGTAACATATATAGAGACGGACTTTTCGGGGCTTTCAGAGATCGCAAAAGGAATGGAAAAGTTTCAAATCGCCCAGAAGTTTATCAACGATCTCCATTTTTTAAATGGAACCCCTTCTTCGCCTATGTTGTTAGTTTTGAAGTCTGTATGAAATTAAATCAATAAGTTATTGTGTCAAATAAATGTGGAAGACTTTTGACCATGAATTTCTATAAAGTGACCAAAAAATTGTAGGAGACTTCTTATCATCATACATCTTTACAGTAAATACTAGTATGAAGTCTATGGTGAAAAGAATAATAATAGAGACAAACTTGTTGAATACCATTACTATAGGGCACCCACATCTTTATGCAAAATCGATCCTTATTAGACCTAGGTGAGTTGTTTGAAAGAGAATGTTCTCAATATAGGAAAAAATGTTTCTGAAAGTTAAATCCATTCATAGAATTGAAAGATGATTTTTTGCTGCTCGCTTGACGTCGTACCAGCTACTGGAATCGTGTCTCTGATGGCTGAAGTCCCCCTATCTTTACAAGCTTTATGACATAAGTACGTCAGATGATGGCGATGTAGATATAATATTGATAGTACTTAACATCTTACCAATGACTGGCGTAGCATCTGCTGATGGCGGAAGTTTGTCAGCCACGAGAAGCTGGAAGACGGCAAGGGACAACATGACGGTGATCTGAAGGGAAACTTTTTCTCCAGACTCCACAGGAAGATAATAACCTAAAGCAGCCATAACTGTAATTAACATGGAGGGGATAATCAAATTGATTAGGTAAAATTGGGGTTTCCTCTTAAGTTTCAGATAGTATGTGACGTCAGGATACGGCTCCGGACAACAACCGTAGTACAGCACGTGTCTCTCTGCCTTCATAGAGACGTAGGTCCATTCCACGTTACTGACGGCAGATGACAAGTCACCTTGTGGATTTTTATTCTAAAAAAAAAAAATACATTTGTTTACATTGCAGTTTAAGTAAAAAAAAAAGCAAATGAAGCAAACTAGGGGTGACAACCAAAATGTATTACTTTTGAAATTTGATACATAATTTACCTGCAAGTCTAGATCATATCCATGATACGCCCAGGATCCAAATAGCAACTTGCAGGTTTGCTCGTCGTAAGGGAATTTCTCGACGTCAACGGTGCAAATGCTTTCGAGTACAGAAGGGAAATTATAGTACACCGTGCCGTCTGGATAAATGTTTGGGCGGTATTCCTTAAGACCAACAAATTCACCTGAAACACTGAAATAACAATAAAATCTTTGATTAACAAACAATCGTCTCATTGTGTTGCCGCTGGAGAATGTTGGACACTTTCGGGTTACGTTGTTCGTCCTCTGATCCTCTGCCAGGAAGGTGTCCAACTTTCTCAATGTAAAGTGCAGAAGACATGAGTTCCTAAATAAAACGTTTTGTTATACCCTTCACTTCAGATACAACAATTGAAATGAAAACATTTGAACAGATTTAATCAATGTATAATCAATTACTTTCTTTGGAATATTTTGGCTTGATCAATAAAAATAAAATAGGAGAGAATGAAAAATTAAAAATAAAATAATGATATCACAAAAATTATTTACCACAAAACATACTCTTTCATATAAAAAACGACAACTCTAGCAGATATAAACTTCGGTTATTTCCGTGTCGCCGATATTGAACGACGATTAATTACTTGTGACGTAGCAGTGACATTGCGGTCTAACAATTCTTATGTTGGACTGACAGGCCGGTCAACAATGAAACTGCTAGACCGATGCAATAATCATTTCTTTTGTTGGACTTTTTTTTAGTAATAAATGTATAGAAAGATATTTAAAAGGGTATAACAAAACAGTTATATGTAAACTGGGATTCGGGCAACATAATTATGATTTGTTGGACCTAGGTGAAAATATTGGCCTTGGCCTGCGGCCTCGGGCAAATTTTCACCTTCAGGTCCAACAAATCATATGTTGCCCTCATACCCAGTCAATAACTGTTTAATAATGACACACACAATGCGATGTAACCTTTTGGCAACCTTTTTTTTTTTATCAGTGATTGAATCTTTTGAATCTGTGAATTTGTATACATTATTTGCACGGAAAATTGTCAATGACAGTAACTTGTTTAGGAAATATTGTTTAAATATTAAAAGAAAAGGACTCGATCGACCATTGATTAAGATATAATGCATACTAGAATAGGCGGTGTCCATAATGAATAGGTGAAAATGAAGCAGTAACAGTTATTACGCTGTGAATTTACACATTGTACAATAAATGACATAGCGATCGAAGGCAGCAAATTGCATTATTAAAACCTGATTGCTGCACATCGGGATAAACTTGTAGTAGGTGTCCGAGAATCAGTCCCTTTGAAGCAACATATCAATGCTTCTTCATTATTGGTCAATCGATCGCAGACGCGTCGCGACTACGAACTGCATACTACATGTAGTATATAGAAATGTAATCCCCGACAGGATTGTATATAATACTTTAACTTCTGATTGGTCTCTTGTGGATGGTGATCTCTGGTGTCGAACAAAGTGGTCACATTCAACAATTTGTGCATGCTGAAAAGTCTCGTGATTGGATTGTTTGGCGATCGCTCTGCATGATACCTTAATGTAGCAATCTTGTAGCTTAGAACTGTGAAACCCCTGAGATTTTTAAGCACACAGTGGTTGCCAGATTTTATCGTACTCACACTGTTTGTGTGAGTTACGAATCTACACTGACACTAAATGTGATATATTTAAACAATCCCTAAATCTACAGAGTGCCTGCATTATTAAATTCCTTTAACTTTGTAATATGTATAATGAATTTAAGTCACAAAGGTATTATTTGTGTTACACTTTCTCATTTGGCCTCTCAGGAGCTTTCTTCCAATGTTAATTTTAGCTTACCTTACAGAAAGCTATATACCTACATACTTTTTAACAAAAGAAACATAATTGTTTTTTTTTGTCTTGTGTATTTCTTGTCTTTCTTTTCTTTTCGGAAAATATATTTAATATATGTTGCTGTATATGTAATATGTTGCTGCACATGACACAAAGGCGTGGCATAATCTAGACTCGATCTCGCAACTCAAAGGTCAAAGTGACTGGGCAATAAGAAACCGAAATCGTTTCACGGCCATCAGTTCTCATGAACCCATCACAGGAATGAATTCAAACTTAAGTATTCAAAGAGACAGTAACCCCCCCTTTTTTTCGTCACAAAAATATTCATAATCATAATATTTTTTTTGGTATGGGATATTGCATTAATTATACATAAAATATTGCTAAAAAAATTAAAAACTGTTCAATAAAACTCCTAAAACCTGAGAGCTTCCGGAGGCTTCGTCCCCTGGGCCCCCACCCCCGAACCTAACTGGTTGAGCCCCCCTTTTTAAAATCACGAATCCGCCACTAGTATATACCCATTCCTCCAAGAAGGTGGAGGTCTTCAACGAAGAAAGTCTCAATATCACCCAGAAACACAGTTTAATTTCCGTTATAATACATTCAATAGCAATATCGAAAAATATCTATATAACATATGGTTGCAAACAAAGAATATATAATATCATTTAATATGGCCCCTTAAATAGATTGAATTTTCTGATTAAATAATGACTGCGTTGAGTTTTGGAGAGTCAAAGCTAGAAGCAAATTTATGTGTGTGTGTGTGTGTGTGTGTGTGTGTGTGTGTGTGTTTTGTATTTCTAAATTTTGTTTTGTGTGTTTGTAAATGATGCTCACCCCGTCCTTTAGATGTAGCATACAAAAGACAACCATTTCATTTAGTATTGAAAGACCGAGGATTCAGAGAAAATCATATTAAGCCGGAAAAACACTTTTCAATGATGTTTAAAATTTAACCTACCTGTCGTATAATGTAAGATCTGGTATCCATATGTATTTGTAAGGGACGATGAAATTCCCAATGTTCCCGTAACTGGAGGGGGTCCACGTTAAGCGACAATCCTGCCATTTCTACGCCATATAAAAAAGACAAGGAAAATGGTGAAGTGATCAGATAGGTTAATAACTAAAGTAAATAAATGCAACAAATGCAAACAATTTTCCAGTCTAATTAGATAAATCTTAATGAAAGAATAGGAAATACTGTTTGATTGTCCGTTTATAACACCCTATATCGTTTTAATTGATACAGTTAGGGACTTAATATTAATGTTAGGGGTAATGGTCTGACCTTGAATTTGACCAATTAAAAAAAAATACTTTGTACTATCAATATCCGCTTTATCCTTCAGATCATTAACTGTCAAGTGTTTATTGCTTGCCATTTTTTTTTAAATAAAATATCACATTCACCTCGTGACCTATACTTGGAAATAAATTGCCCTATGCCTTTGGTGTGAAGTAAATGTATCCTTGTCAAAATCCTTTATTATTGAGTTACAAGGGCTATCTTCTGTTTGTCACAATATCTTTTTTTTTTAGCTTTTCTGATTACAATTTTTCTGGCGTCTGTCTGTCTGTCCGACTTCTTCTCAAGAACCACTGGGCCAATTTTGACCAAACTTGCCAAAGAGCATCCTTGGGTGAATTGTATTCAAGTTTGTTCAAATGAAGGGCCACACCCTCCTTCAAGGGGAGATAATTAAGAATTGGTGAAAATTTGGTGTCATCTTTTAAAAATCTTCTTCCTAAGAAAAGTTGAAACTTAGGTGAAACCTTCATTACATAGTGTAGATACAAAGCAATGATTAGTCATATTGATATGGAGGCACCTTCAGATAGTGTAGATTCACGTTTCAAATCATGACCCCGGGAGTAGGTTGAGCCACAATGGGGGATCAAAGTTTTACATAGGAAGATATAGGAAAATACATTTAAAAATCCTCTTTTCAGGAACAATAAAGCCACGATTAGTCATATTCATATGGCATCCTCAGGTAGTGTAGATTCAAGTTTGTTCAAATCATGACCCCCAGGGGTAGGGTGGAGCCACAATGGAGAATCAGAGTTTTACATTGGAACATATAGGTAAAAAATCTTTTAAAAAATCTTCTCAAGAACAACAAAGCCACGATTAATCATATTGATTTGGAAGCATCCACAAGTATTGTAGATTCAAGTTTGTTCAAATCATGACCCACCCCACCCCGGGTAGGGTGGCAGACATCATTAAAATTTTGTTTTCAAAAAACAGCAAAGCCATGATTAGTCATATGAATATGGAAGCATCCTCAGATAGTTTAGATTCAATTTCGCTCAAAACATGACGCCTGGGGATAGGGTGTGGCTAGAACAGGTGATCAAAGCTTTACATATGAATATGTCTGAGAAGAAATCTGTTGATTAAGAACGTTTACAGCAGGTTTATATTGACTGGTGTGAGCGTTGTGGCCCATGGGCCTCTTGTTTGATGTCGTTTGGTTACCAACCACATGAACGCAACATTTGGCACGGAAAAATGAATAATCCTCTTTAGTGGCCTTTGCTTATCTTTTTGATAACACCAGATCTGAATTTTAGCTCACCTGAGCCGAAGGCTCAATTGAGCTTTTCTGGTGAAAGAGTATCCGACGTCCGTCTGTCGTCCGTCGTCTGTAAACTTTTCACATTTTCGACTTCTTCTCAAGAACCATTGGGCCAATTTCAACCAAATTGCCACAAGGCATCTTTAAGTAAAGTCCTCTTTTAAGGGGAGATAATTAAGAATTAGCAAAAAAATTAATGACATCCTTTAAAATCCCTCGCAAGAACCACTAGGCCAGAAAAGATGAAACTTATATAAAAGCTTCATTACATAGTGTAGATTCAAATTTGTTCAAATCATGACCCCTGGGGGTAGGATGGGGCCATAATGGGCGATCAAAGTTTTACACAGGAATATATAGGTAAAATCTTTAAAAATCTTCTCAAGAATAGCAATTCGCCATATTTATATCAAAGCATCCCCTGGTAGTGTAGATTCAAAATTGTTCAAGTCATGACCAGTTGGGCTACAATTGACAATCAATTTTTTCATAGGAATATATAGAAAAATCTTTGAAAATCTTCATTTTCTAACAGCAAAGCCTTATTAGTTATATTTATATGAAAGCACACTCAGGTAGTGTGGATTCCAGTTTGTTCAAATCATGACCCCCAGGCGTAGGATATGGGCCACAGTGGATGATCAAAGTTTTAGATAGGAATATAATCATAGAATTTTCTTTTAATTTCAACTTCTCAAGAACATCAAAGCCATGATGTCCATCTAAACCAAATAATTCATATTTATATGGAAGCATACCAAGGTTGTGTAGAATCAAGTTAAAAATCAGAACCCCCAGTGATAGGTTGAGGCCACAATATGTGATCAAATTTTTACAAAAAATCTGATGATGAAACAGCAGGGACACTCAGGCCTCTTGTTTACATATCTTTTATGATTTAGCTTGGAATATCGCTAAAATTACTAGTATTTAACTTGTGATCTTAACCTTGGACCTTTATCTTTTGAATAGCAAAAGCACAAGCATGCTGAGAGACCTTTTGCCAATTTCTGTGGTTACTGGTGTTCAACAGAAATAAAATGCATTCACGTGACTTCTTTGATCGTATCCAAAAATACCAAATATATGTACGAGTTACTTCTATTTCCAAACAGTCGTTTCTTACTGGATACCCAGTGTTTACTGTTGCTAAGATATGTCTACAACACGTACCAACCCAAACATTGTAAATATATTTTACATGCCTCAATGTTTACAGACAAAGGTATCATTGTTTACAGACATAAAGAAAAGAATATATGTTATACATTAATTGCGTGTCTACAGATAAAACACATATATATGTATATTCAATATATCAATGTTTACAGCGACAAACATATAAGAAATCAATGTTTAGATGAATACATGTATATACTGTATTACAGTTATTATTATTAATGTTTACAGACATCACAAAACATAGATAAAGTAAAAATGATACCCACCAGTCTTACCCAAACATTGATTTTCAAAATCTGCTGGGGCTCATCCTACAAAAAACAAAACATTTATTATAAGATAAGATTTATTGATCCCAATTTGGGGTCCCTCAGGGCATACAAGTAAAGAATTATATACACAAGAAGAAATTCAAAATTGATATTATATATTAACCAATCTTGTAATTTATTGCATCGGTCTGATAATTACAATTTTATTGCATTCAAGAAAACATAAGTTGTCTAAGCATGATGTCGACAGTACACATGAACAAAGAATGTTTGTACTCATACATAAAGAATGCATTTCACCAATTCTTTAAAAAATTTTGCTCCTTCTGTGTTCCCAAGTTCTAGTTTTAAGCATTATACTTTGGGGGGGGGGGGGCAGCGTATATTTTAGAGATGAAAATTACAGTGTTTGTTAATTGATAATTCGTCCACTGACTTTATCAATACAGACCTGTGCTAATATTTTATGTGCCCTGTGGAACCATAGGAGCGCATTTGTGCATAGGTTAGAAATCTATAAACACGTGTATTTATATTAAACTGTAATTCAGTTTTTTTTGTTCATACATTGGAATGTTTCTGAGTATTTAGTACGCTGTATTATTATGTATGTGTAAAGTGATTATCAGGTACAGTGTATGACTAAAATTGTAATATATGCCTATATGCCTGTGTATCTAATGTAAGCGTATTCGAAAAAGGAAGAACATTTTGGATAAGTAAGTTGGTAACCCCCCCCCCCCCTCCTCTTTCTCATGCTTCATGATATATATATATATATATATATATATATATATATATATATATATATATATATATATATATATATATATATATATATATATATATATATATATATATATATATATATTACTTGGATAAACGTTCATAACACGAGGAGATATTGTGAAAGGCAATTAAAGATCAATATGGGTGAAAACATGGGTCTTTGTCTTGTTCTGTAGGAACAATGGTATGAACTCTGTGTTGCACGATTTTAAAAGTACATTTCAGCTTGTTTGATAAGTTTAAAAGAATACCTAGATGTAGTCAAGAAAGTAATTACAAATTATAGATTTTCTTTAAATAAAAATATCATTAAACATATTGGCAGTATTCAATTACCTATGCATTAAAGAAATGCTCTCAACTGATTAATTACAGTTGACACTAATTTCTAAAAACAAACTGTTGTTTAAGATATTGACAGGACTTGCTGTTTGTAGGTCCTCAAAGCAATATCATAGGGAGGTATACAAGCTACTCAAAATCTCTTTCATCTTTTATCGTTATATAAAGTAATTAAAAACATGTCATATTAACTTGTTTCATTTTCAGCAATTAAACAAAAAAAGAACCCATTGCAAAATATTTACCAGATCGATGACTTGACGTAGAGCCACGTCTAAGGTGACATTGACTGCCCCTCCGCAGTAAGGCTTCTCCCCGGGATCGTACGACGTAAAGAGGTGCGTGTGTAACGCCTGCTGATTAGCCGTACTCTGAGTAGCCACTTCTGAAAAAAAGAATATATATATATATATATATATATATATATATATATATATATATATATATATATATATATATATATATATATATATATATATATATATATATATATATATATATATATATATATCTATCTATCTAAAAGAGAGAGAGAAATGGATAGAGCATGACATTTAGCATAGGCCAAAACAACGACATTCATTTCTTCATGTTATATATCTTTTATCCACTTATTCAAAATGGCGAGAACTGGTTCAATCACTTCAAAGAGTGCAAAACACTTCTCAAAACCGAAGACAGAAGATTTGTATGGTTGAAAATCCATTAAATTCTTTTAAGATGGACTAAATTGCTAACATAAAAAGAAATGAAGCCTTGCATATCATGTAAAATGTCATTATCATGACGTCTAAACTCAAGGTAATTTCCTGCTAGCGGGTCATGCTATCCTAAATTCTTTGTTGGCAAAAAATATAAATTAGCCTAGTGCTTTTTTCCGATTTAAAAATCCAGGAACGAGTAACTACAAACATGGTATATCCGGACTCCTCGTGTTGTCGGCTTTAACAGCGTGATATTACTTGTGTTTCTCTATCCTAAGAATTTCAGTCACACAACATAATCTGACTGAGTTGATTCCTAATCTGATTTCATAAATGAGACTTCAGATATTCACATGATAAACTGTAATACAAGAATTCTCTACTACAAGATAAGTCATTAATTTGTTTCTGTATATCATAAAAATGTGTAACTAATAAAAGAATTTTTAAACGGATGCTTCTCCCACCGCTTTTATTAACAAATCAGGGCTGCTTCGTCTTTTTATTTCTATTTAATAAATGATGATACTGCTCGGGCACGAAGAATCGCTTTTTCTAAGAAGGGGGAGGGGTGTCAAAAAATGATAGCTGAAAAATGGAAAATCAAGAAAACATCCCCTCTAAATCTGGCAATCTAAAAAAAACCCACTTTCTTAAAAGGGTTTGTGGTGTTCCCTGATTCAATTTCGTAAGGTGGGTAGGGTTTCGATCATACTTGCAACAATTTTTGTACTAAGTTAACAGCACCACAGTTACTGTATTATTTTTCTTTGAGGCTAACACGTTAACCACCATTTACAATTTTTAACAATTACTGGCATTTATTTATTTTTATGCCCCCGTATCGAAGATTCGGGGGTATATAGTTTTTGCCCTGTCCGTCCGTCTGTCTGTCTGGTTTTTCTGTTTGTCCGCAAAAACTTTAACATTGCCCATAACTTTTGATTGGTTGGAGCTATGGCTTTCATATTTCACATGTGCATTCCTTGTGACAAGACCTTTCTTTGGGTACCACCATATTTGACCTTTTGACCTTGACCTTGGAGTTTGACCCAGTTTTGCAAATTTTTTCCCAACTTTAACCTTGGCCATAACTTTTGAACAATTGGTACTAGGGCTTTCATACATCACATGTGTATTCCTTGTGACAAGACCTTTCTTTGGGTACCACCACATTTGACCTTGGAGTTTGACCCAGTTTTGCAAAATTTTTCCCAACTTTAACTTTGGCCATAATTTCTGAACAATTGGTACTAGGGCTTTCATACATCACATGTGTATTTCTTGTGACAAGACCTTTCTTCTGGTATCACCATATTTGACCTTTTGACCTTGGAGTTTGACCTACTTTTGAAAATCTTTAACATTGGCCATAACTTTTGAACGGTTGGTGCTAAGGCTTTCATAATTCACATATGTAATCCTTGTGACAAGACCTTTCTTTGGATACCAACAACTTTGACCCCTTGACCTTGGAGTTTGACCTACTTTTTGTAAAATTTAAACATTAACCATAACTTTTGAACGGCTGGTGCTAGGGCTTTCATATTTCACATATGTAATCCTTGTGACAAGACCATCCTTTGGATTCCAACAACTTGGACCCAAACTCCAAGGTCAAGGTCTTGGAGTTTGACCTACTTTTGAAAAACTTTTATCTTGGCCATAACTTTTGAATGGCTGATGCTAGGGCTTTCATACTTCACGTATGTAATCCTTGTGACAAGACCTTTCTTTGGATACCAACAACTTTGACCCTTTGACCTTGATCTTGGACTTTGACCTACTTTTCGAAAACTTTACCTTGGACACAACTTTTGAAAAGTTGTTGCTTAGGCTTTCATAATTATCATGTTTTTTCCTTGTGACAAGACCTTCCTTTGGATACCAACAATTGTAATCCATTGACCTTGACCTTGGAGTTTGTCCTACTTTTGAAACACTTTAACCTTGGTCATAACTTTTGAACGATTGGTGCTTCAGCTTTCATATTTCACCTGTATATTTCTTGCGAGAAGGCCTTTCCTTAGGCAACATTAATTTTGACCATGTGACCTTGACCTTGATGTTTGAATTACTTTAACCTTTTCCAAATCTATTCAATGGTTGCTGTTAGGGCTTTCATATTTTTCACTCGTATATTCCTCGAGACAAGACCTTACTTTGGGTACCAACATATTTGATTTGCATTTGAGAAAGTATAACCTTTGCTATAAGTTGCCATACGGGGGGCATCACAAACACATCTTGTTTTTTATACCCCCGTATCGAAGATTCGGGGGTATATAGTTTCTGCCCTGTCTGTCCGTCTGTCTGTCTGTCTGTTTGTCCGCAAAAACTTTAACATTGCTCATAACTTTTGATTGGTTAGAGCTTTCATATTTCACATGTGTACTCCTTGTGACAAGACCTTTCTTTGGGAACCATCATATTTTACCTTTTGACCTTGACCTTGGTGTTTGATCCAGTTTTGCAAAATTTCACCCAACTTTAACCTGGGCCATACCTTTTGAACAGTTGTTGCTACGGCTATCATACTTCACATGTGTAATTCTTGTGACAAGACCTTCCTCTGGAGATCAACAACTTTGACCCTTTGACCTTGACCTAGGAGTTTGACCTACTTTTGAAAAACTTTAACCTTGGCCATAACTTTTAAACGATTGGTGCTAGGACTTTCATACTTCACATATGTAATCCTTGAGACAAGACCTTTCTTTGGATACCAACAAGTTTGACCCTTTGACCTTGACCTACGAGTTTGACCTACTTTTGAAAAACTTTAACCTTGACCGTATCTTTTGAATAGTTGGTTCTAAGGCTTTCATTTTTCACATGTGTAATCCTTATGACAAGATCTTCCTTTAGATACCAACAATTATAGCCAATTGTCCTTGTCCTTGGAGTTTGATCTTCTTTTGGGAAACTTAAACCTTGGCCATTACTTTTGAACATTTGATGCTAGTGCTTTCTTTCTTCACATGTGTAATCCTTGTAACAAGACCTTCCTTTAGATACCAACAATTATAGCCCATCGACCTTGACCTTGGAGTTTGACCTACTTTTGAAAAACTTTAACCTTGGCCATTTCTTTTGAACGGTTTGTGTTAGGGCTTTCATATTTCACATGTGTATTTCTTGTGAAAAGGTCTTTCCTTGGGCACCATTAATTTTGACCATTTGACCTTGATGTTTGACTTACTTTTGAAAAACTTTAATATTTTCCATATCTTTTCAATGGTTGCTGCTAGGGCTTTTATGTTTCATAGCTATATTCCTTGGGACAAGACCTTACTTTATGTACCAACATATTTGATTTGCATTTGAGAAAGTTTAACTTTCGCTATAAGTTGCCATACGGGGCATCAGTGTTTCACAAGCCTATCTTGTTTTTTTTTTAGGTATAGTGGGTCTTTACTCCATGTTTTTATTGAAAAAAAAAAACAATTTTTCGCATCCTTTGGAATAAACTTGCAAAAATATGGAGTGAAGACCCACTGATACGGAAAAAATTGTGTTTCGTATGAATATGTATATAACCTTACATAGATTGAGCTTTTAATAACATATATATTTGCGACTACCTACACCCACTGCAAATTGAACTTGTCAGGTTAGCTATATTCTGATTATTTGACTGGTTTATTGATTGTTTGATTGAAGGCTTTGGTGACCTTGTGCACTGATGACTTGTAATGTATTTACTCATGGATATTATTGCTGGCTAGATCTGGGAGCGCGATTTTAATGTTTTCACATTATACTCATATACCTGATTTATTGCATTGAACATTTTTTGTATAACAAAATGTGTTTACACAGATACAAAAATTAAAGCTGGTACTTCTCTACGGTACGGAATCTCGGTTAATACAAGATTGTGTTATTAAAGGTTATAAACCAAAATTAATACTCATCAGAGAATATTTACCTCAGAATCGCGTTGATAAGAATGTACCTGCGGAAAACTAGATTTTGGCAGTGATGGCACTTTTCTCCAGAACAGAATTATGTTTTTGAAGTGATTTATTTTAATAATTATATGATTTTGAAATGATTTATTTTCTTAACAGATACACCAACCCGTCAATTTATTTTGTTTTACGACTTCTATCAATTGGTTAAAAGAATTCAATTGTGTATTCGATTCCAAACAGTTACCAAGATTTGCCATGTATTATGAATGTGTATTATGGATGTAGGTAATCCTTTTTTCTACAGGGCATTTTTGTTTTATCGTATGGTATTGTATACTTGTCTACCAGATTAAGTGTAATACACGTCTCTTTAAGGAAACTCAAAGTTTTTTTAAAAATATTTTTTGATTGTGTTTATGTTCTTTAAAAACCTACTTTTACTAATCTACATTCCAAATTGCATGGAAAATAATTCAAATTTTACTTGCTAAATTGTATGTTTTTAAGTGCATTAGACGATGGCTGTGCTATATTTGTTTAGTCGGGCTGTACTGCTGAAAGATTCACTCCAACATCCCTTTCTATTTTCTTGAAAGACATTGAACGAGGTAATTAACTGCGCGATTGTCGGATACCTAGCTGTATCTTTTAAAGCTTCAATGCAATTAAGTACAACGACACGATAAAAAAATAAACTTTAAATCCTCTTAAAAAGGACTGATGCAGCCTTCTTTGGTTGTTATGTTTAAGTCGGGGGACTTTCATGTAATTGGACGATTAAACCTTGGTGGACGAATAATACACATTTCACACAAATTTCGTATCTTATCCTGCATCATAAAAACAAGATGCGGCGATTCATTCAGGCGGCAAATTCCCACTCTATATATCACGTAACTGAATTGCAATATCACTTTTCTATTTGCTCATTAAACATTGGAAATCGATCAAAAATAATTAAGATATTACTGTATAGATAAAATTAAAACCCTGCTCTATGTCACTACTATTTATAACAAATTCAATATATCTTCTACGACTTTTGGATGCAGTTTCTATATGTAATGGAAATCAAACTGTAATTAATTTTTTGTTACCTTCTAAGCACAGAAAATACTAAAAAATGTGAAAGTTTGTAAAGCAGTTTGTATTGGCCTTTGTAGTGATAAGACATGTTTATCAGTAAGCTATCCTTTATGTAAAGTTATCCTTATTCCACGTGTAAGAGTGTAAAGAAAATTACTTCAAGAATCATAAAAAAGTGGGAATTTTTCTGTGAATACACTGAATTTTCTATTCCAAATATGTAAATCAATAATTAAGTCATGAAAAATCTAAGAATATTTCAAACAGGGGGATTTCAATTTTCTCATGTTTATCCCCGCGTAACAGAAATGGAGGGGACTGTGTGTGTGTGTGTGTGTGTGTGTGTGTGTGGGTTAGTTTGTCCTGTGCGAAACGGAAGTGACACCGGGATCGAATGTTGCCTGGATTTTAATTTATTCATCTATTGTCTGATCTTCTCATATTCCAATCACGTGAATAAAACTGAACGAGGGGATAATAAAATATAACATACAGTAGTGTATGTGTACAGTCGGGTTCAAAATTTTTGTTAACATCATATTTAGCTACGTAGCTTGAATTACGTAAAGTGAAAGTATCCACGATTATCACATCGGTATTTATTAAGCATATAAACATTTACTTCTTAACAGCTCTTGTCCAATCACTATACATTTAGCTACAAACATGTAGCTTACCCACGTACAGTGTTACAGTGAAGTCGCGAAATAAGGGTTGTCTCAGTTCTGATTCATTCATATGTATTTTATGCCATATTGTTTAAATTGAGAAAAATTAATGAAGCTTAGAAAAATTAATAAACACACTGGTCACAAATTGATTTTTCTGTCTGTAATCGACAGAATTTCGAAAATCAACGTTAACGTTTTTGTTCACTGCAGCAAGTCAAAAGTTGTAGTTAAACAATAGCTGCAAAGTATGGCACTTACATCCAGTTATAACTCAGAAAATGATTCATAATGATCACTGCTCAAATAAATTTACACCGATATTAATAAATCAAACTGTAGCAGCGGTCCACATACCTCATTACATAGACCAAATCAAAACTCAACATGCTTAATATTCAAAACCTAGTGTCAATTTTTATTTACTTAGAATTATAAAAATATTCTCCAAGGAAAATGCGTATAAAAGTAAAATTGTGTATCCCTTGGAAAAAAAAAATAATAAAATGAAATAAAATTATCCCCTCGCAACGAAGTTGGAGAGGCTATAGTAACGCTTGTGTGTGTGGGTTGGGGGTTGGGGGGCAAAAGTTAAGCAAGTAATAACTCCTATCAGGATTAATATGCTCTTTTGCAAGGCGCTGTTCCGCTTTGCGGTACCCTTGTTTCAAACTGAATCCCAATAAAGAGATGAAAATATAAATTTTAAGGAGAATGGAAGAAAAAAGATGATACCCATTTGGGGTATCTTAGTATGTCCTTAGAAAGCTTCAGTCTCTGGACATAAAGTTATTTTATATATATATATATATATATATATATATATATATATATATATATATATATATATATATATATATATATATATATATATATATATGAGAACGAATTTTATTTCATTTTGTTATTGATGTCTCCCGATCAGGAAAATCTGAAGACGTCAAAACCATGACGATTTTAGGAATGAGGTATTGTCGACATGGTAAATGGAAATTTTTTGCTGCAATAAAGCAGTTTTCATGCTTAAGAGATTGATATACAAATTAAATAAGATAAAAGGAAAACAAAATATTATAAACATTCACAGGAAATAAATCCACGTTCCCCAAAGAAATAATTATCTATTCTTACCTATGATAAATGATAAAATCAAAGTTATCCATAAGAACAATGCTCGAGTTATATGCATTAGTTAATATCAGATGCTGATATGGTATTTGTGAATTATTTCATCCAGTGTCGACCCTTTAGACAAGTAACACTATTGTTGTCCAACAATGTGCTGTCCCACTTTAAATCGCTCTACGAGTTCATAAATAAGAAAAGAGTGTTGATTTTAAATATCTTCTTGGTCACTGCATGGAATATTTGTTTTTCCAACAGTTTAATGATTTTCTATTTGGGACTTTGTATCATTGTATATTCCATTTCAAAGAGTCTTTGTTCTTGTATTAAATTAAAAAAAAAAAGATTGTCGAGTTCACGACAGTGTTGTATATATCTGTTATCCACTCAGGAACTCTTCCAATGAGGAGACGTGACGAGGCGGAGAATGAAGAAACAGTCACATCACTGTTATCTCCACAGCGATTGGTCAAAAAGAATCGTGAGAATTCAAATTAAATTGCCGATTTTTTGTATGCATCTCACACATTCACTCAGAACGATTTCTGTCGCGATTTGTGACGCAATCATTGAACTCATTGGCATACTTTTTATCAACATAATACGAATATGATGATCCTATTATTATGATTTTTCCAGTGGTTTCAAAACATTTTAGTAACTGAATTGAATTCTAAATATACATGTACTCTCAGCAGTAGTACAATTTCAAAATCAACCGAATAAATAATAAATGTTGCCATTTTAAATCGCCAATTTAGTTTTGAGACAGTATCTTCTTTTCCATTAATTTGTTATGAATGGAATGAACCAACCATGGTTTCAGAGAATGAGAAAAGGAAAGGCTTAATATATCATGACGATGGAAAATAATCAAAGCTTACAGAACTCACCTCAATGAATGTTAAGGCAAACTAATAGTCTAGTAGTGTGCATCCCTACATGCGACATTTTTGCAATTTTGGTCCAGGGATGGGTTTGCAGTTACTTGGGTATGGACATGTTTAAACTGGTCACTCATTGAGAAAATTCAGCATCTAGCACACAGGCACTTGTTTCGGTAATAAATTTTTAACCCATAGTATAATGTTATTATTATACTATGGGTTAAAAATTTATTACCGAAACAAGTGCCTGTGATCTAGCATACAAAGCAAGTCTGTTATAATTAGTGTGGATCCCTTAATGCAGCATTCGTGCATGATTGGTCCAGGTAAGCCTTATATAGTTACCTGGAAATGGACCTGCTAAAAAAAAACAAACTTTGACCTGGACACTCATCCGGAAAGTGTAGGTCAGATCTAGCATCCAAAGTAAGTCTGGTTGCGTGCATCCCTAAATGTATCATCAATATAAGTTTGCTTTAGGAAGGGCTTGAAATTAAATTGGAATGAACCTGCTACAAAATCTTTAACTTGGACACTCATCCACAAAAAAGAAGGTCAAATTCAACATCCGAACCAAGTCTAGTAGTGTGCATTCCTAGATGCTTCATTCATGCAAGTTCGGTCTACGGTAGGGCTTGAAGTTAAACTGGAATGAACCTGTTCTAAAATTACACTTGAATGAGCCTTCTCCAAAGACTTTTACCTGGTCACTCATCGAAAAAAAAACAAACAAACAAACAAACAAATAAACAAAACCATCCAAAGCAAGTCTTTTAATGTTTATCCTTTGATGTATCATCCATGCGAGTTTGATTCAGGAGGGCCTTATAGTTTCTTGGAAATGAGACCTGCCCCAAGAACTTAAACCTGGTCACTCGTTCTGAAAATGTAGGTCAAATCCAGCACCATTATATAAAACACAATATGATAACTAGTCCTATGAATATTCAGATGACCCAAGTATAAAAGAAACTCAGAGAGCCCTCTATTATTTAAATCTCAGCTAACAAGATTAAATACTAGTCCAAAGTAGGGGTGAAATGAAAGACAAGAGGCCCATGGGCCACATCGCTCACCTGAGCACATTGGCTAGGAAAAGGCTTTACTGTTCTTGAGCAGAAGATTTTTAAAGATTTTTTCCCTATATATTCCCTTGTTAAAAATTTGATCCCCCATTGAGGACCCTCCCTAACCCCCCCCCCCCCCATCATTTGAACAAACTTGAATCTACACTACCTGAGGATGCTTCCATATCAATATGACTAAACATGGCTTTTCTGTTGATGAAAAGATTTTTTCCTATATATTCCTATGTAAAAATTTGATCCCACATTGTGGCCCCACCCTACCCCTGGGGTTTATGATCTGAACAAACTTGAATCTAACCTACCTGAAGATGCTTCCATATCAATATGACAAAACATGGCTTTCCTATTCCTGAGAAGAAGCTTTTTCAAGTTTTTTTCCCTATATATTCCTATGTAAAACTATGATCCCCCATTGTGGCCCAACCCTACCCCCAGGGGTCATGATTTGAACAAACTTGAATCTACACTACCTGAGGATGATTCCATATCAATATGACAAAACATGGTTTTGCTGTTCCTGAGAAGAAGATTTTTCAAGTTTTTCCCCCTATATATTCTTATGTAAAACTATGATCACCAATTGTGGCTCCACCCTACCCCCAGGGGTCATGATTTGAAAAAAAAAAACTTGAATCTACACTACCTGAGGATGCTTCCATATCAGTATGACAAAACATGACTTTGCTGTTCTTGAG